>NC_143558.1:58882656-59201250 GCF_054136105.1 Typopeltis vanoorti
GAGTGAGTCTTCAATTATCAGAACTCATCATTCTAATAATTGAACGGTTGGATGTGTATTTATACACAAGCAATCCCTGATGTATGCAAATTCAACTTATACAAATTATCCCGTAATGACCATGGAAAAAATTTTGAGTTATAAAGATTTTACTTAACTCACCAATGTTAATTAATCACATGCCATCTAACAGCTTTTCCACATTTGTCTGCAAGGCAGCAGCCCATGTGGTTCATGCATGCACTGTGGTAAAGTATAATCATGACTGGAAAAAAAAAAGGAATAGAAGTGGAAAAAAGAATTCACGTGAAAACATACCGAAACAGATCAAAGGATGATTATAAAGAAATCAAAGAAATATAAAGGTGGACAAAGCTAACCAGCCATAGGATGTGTTTGTCTTTCACCATAAGTGGCGAAAATAACCGTTAAGGATGCTGTCCATAAAAAGGAATATGTGAAAGGATCTGCTTCTTTAAAGTCACCAATAATATTAAACAAAGCATCCTGGTACTATTTATGATATGGCAAAATTGCTGATTATGTGCATTCTGCTAAGATGATGATTCATATGAAGGCAAGTCTTTTGGAAGACATAATATCAAAATATCCAGATGGTTCTCAATCCACTGTTGCTAATAATGGTTTTCACTGTTCAGTCATTCCTTGATGATTTCATAAGGGAGATCAAATGGGCAAAATAAACATTTTTTTTCTTACTTTTCTGTTTTTTAATTCAATTAATGCTGTATTATATTACTTTGCATTAATAATTAAACATTTAAATCTAATTTACATGTGTGCATCCTGTAAATAAAACTAACAGAAATGACTTTAAAACATTCTTTCTCTCAGGTTTATACTGTAGTTATCATTCACTGTGTAGAAATTATGGAGACAAAAACAGAGGTGTTAGTGTAATTACTTTGCTTACAACAAAGAAAAATAACACTTGATATTTTGATCTCTATATCAAGATAATTGTCAGGAATATATATATATGTAAGCACTAACACAAGCCACATCATAATCCACATAAGTTATGGTATAACTGCTTTGTTAACCATTTGGTGAGAGAAAGAGTAAAATTTAAAATTAAAAAATAAATAAATAAAACAAAACTTTTTTTATAATAATATAAACTGAAAATTATACAAAAAATTACAAGTGGAACTACATCAATCAATTGCTACTCTATAGTCTTGTTATCTTTAGGTTCTGTCCACTAATCAGATTTCCTTGTATCGGGGTTCTATCATCTTGTTTTTGCAATGTTGTACAGCAATCCCTCGATTAATGCGCCCCCGATTAGTGCGTTTTTGATTAGTGCATCATTTTTTTTGATACCCAAATTCGATTAGTGCACCTACATGCATCTTAAAAATAAATGTTACAGATTTTAAAAAAAAATATATAGATATATTTTTTATGCCTAATTATTTTAAAAAATCACTCACCAGGATGAAATAATTTAGTTACCAATTTGAAACATTTTACAAAGTTAGTTTTTAATGGCATACTACACTATTTCTATGTACACTATGTTCCAAATTTACTGCCAAAATTTATGTTGTCTGCTTTACATAGCATTTTGCTGATCATATCTTGTGCAATTGTTTTCCTTACTTTTTTATTTTAAATTATTTTCCTAACCTTTAATCATGAGTAAAAGAATTAGTGGACAAAAAATAAGTGTTAAAATGATTCGAAAAGTAATCTCATTGGAAGAAAAACTTGAAATAATAAAGAAAAATGGACAAGGCGAGTCCAGAGCAAAGATAGGACAAGAACACAAAAATGGGTGAATCAACTGCTGAATACAAAGAGAATGGTAAAGCTGCTTCATGTTCAAAATGCATGCACTCAAAATCAAAGTGTTATAATGATTGAATCAGAGAGACTTCTTTTAAATGGATCGAAGATTGTAACCAAAAATGGATCCCGCTAAAACGCTGGCCTTATTAAATCAAAAGCATTGTCTCTTTGTAACCTGGAAGGGCTATCAATGATGGAAAGAAGAAGAATTCCACGTTAGTGCTGGGTGATTTGAGCATTGCAAAAAGAGAAATATACAACAATGTTCTAATCAAGGTGAAGCTGCCAGTACAGATAAGGAGATATCCAGAGATTTTGAAGAAAATTGTGTAAGAAGGGGACTATTGTGATCAACAAATATTTAATGTTGATGAAACCGGCCTGTTTTTTTGGAAGCGAATGCCTTCCAAGACTTTTCTAGCCAAATCAGAGAAATCTCAGCCTGGTTATAAAGTCGCAAAAGTCGAATGAAATTACTGCCAGCAATATGCGAGCCGTTTGGAAGCACATTCTTCCACATTGTGCAAATGATTTTAGAGGCTTTTCAAATGAATCTAAGTTAATTAAATCTCATTCTGAGAAGTTGAGTGATTCCGACCTGTGAAATTTAGATGCACAGCAGGAAGATCCTCAAGAATATGAAGAAAATTTAATCACTGACAAGCCCAAAGAGGTTTCACAGAAACAATTTGAAAATAGTTTTCATACGATCAAAGTTTTTAAGCAGCAATGCTTAGAGACTGACCCTGGTGAAGAGAGAACCAGTAAAACCAGAAGAGGCAATAGGGCCATACTGTCAGTTGTATGAAAAAAAAGAAACAGAATCCACCAAACTACGTTAGCTCAATTCTTTGTTAAGAAGCAGAATAATAAATTTATATTCTGAATATGTTTTATTGTCTTTCAGCTTCAGGGTTTTCCTTTAGCTAGGCCCTGAGATATACCCTAATTCTTTTATAAAAAAAATTAAGGGTCAAAAAAGAAATCTGAGGAATGAATTATACATTTTCCCATAGGTTATTATATTTGATTAGTGCATTTTTGCTTAATGCGCCTTTTTTAAAGAACATATTAGGTACATTAATTGAGGGATTGCTGTATACCTGAATGCTATATGGATTGTAGATGGGTCTTCCAGACTCTTGATATTGCTATCTGCCATTTTTGTTGGGAGTGTAATGATGAATCAGTATCTCAACAAGTCTCTTTGAATTTTCTTTCAAACCAAGTTTTGGTATGATGTAGGGACTTTGTGCCTACACTACACTAAATGCCGTGATATCGGGTGGAAATTTGTTCTGCAGAAGAATTGTGTCATTGATCAGGACATTCATGAAAAGAGCAATTACATCAAAGCTGACTAATAAGTCTTTGCTGATGAGTGTGATTTTCTTAACTTTGTTTATAAAGTGTTTATTTTTATGTAGGAGGGGAATGTCCTACCAACTCTTTGAGCAGCGCTGCTAGTTTCTTGGCTAAGTGATAATTAGGGCTGTTGATTCCTTCAGCTATCAGTATAAAAAAAGCCTTTTTAGGAGTACAGATCCAGGAGGCCTGCAGAAATCTGGCAGTGGTCAAAATCAATGTTTTCCTAACTAAAATTAGAGCTAATGATTTCGATTCTTGAAAGAATTACAGATGACTCTGCAAAGCAAGTTTTGTGAATCAAAACCAGACAGCAACAAGAAAGTAGAAGACAACCCAGACACGATGCTCAGAAGAGCAATTAATCACAAACCAGCAATGTAAGGTGCAGTCGATCACAAAACAAGCAAAGTGAGGAGCAACCAACCACCTACAGACATTGGCCAAGTTATCAACCTATCCAGTCACAACCTTAACAATAGAGAACTCTCGTTTCTGCAAAAAGGTCTGAACTGTGCTATGGCACCAAGTTCAGTCAGCAAATTAGAATTTACCTACCACAACCACACTAATAGAGGTCTAATATTACTCCCTGCCAATAAAATATGGATAGAAATATTTAATATACTAAGTTATAATAAACCACTAAAGTAGCAATCTCCAACCAAAGCAGAAATATCAGGCCTAAAATCTCTAAAAACTAGAGCTATTGAACTAAATCCTGATCTCTTATATAAATCCCAATCATGGCCTTCTTTGTCCACGTACTCCATGCTGGTTATTCAAGAGGCAAAATAATTTCAGCCTACAAAATGAAGGTACAGATATTGGCTCAACAATTTCCCCCTCCATTACTAACTTTTACATGGATGATTTGAGCATTGAACTCTACACTCAGCAAGTCTAAAGTCCAAAGTTTAGCTCAGAAATTTGATGTATAGTTTCTGTTTGGCCACCAAATCTTAAATATGCTCTTAAGTCAGCAAAACAAACACAAAATGTGTCCAATTTACTATCAAGATTGAAAACCATGACTCTTCCTTTTCTTGACAGAAATTTTCACAGCTTCCTCAGGCTGCCTTTTCTTCAAGGTCTACTATAAACCAATATACACACACACACACAGGCCAATACATACACGACTCATACCAACACAAAAACAAGGGTCATCAGTTATCCCCCCCCCCACCAAACATAAAGCTCTAATGATCTGCTCTTATGAGCAAGCAATGAAGAAGGAATATGAAATTATAAGAGAAACCTTTATAAAGAATGGCAACAACAACAAAGTTCATAGGTTCCTTCACAATAATGCTACTAAAGATAAAAAAAGATTACAAATATGCCATAACCATCCTGTACATCAAGGGAATATTGGAAATAAGATAAAATACTGCATAACTACAATCTCAAGGTAACATTCAAACCTCTCACAAAATTAAAAAGCATACTTGGCTTATCTAAAGATCCTCTCCATACCTTGCTCACTAAGGGGTTTAACAAAATCTAGTGCATCTGCAACTTACCCTATATGGAGGAAAAAGAATGCACAATACCAATAAGAAAAGATGAACACAAACAACATTAAATTCCTTCATTATGGTAAAAGAGGCCTTTCTGATAATACATTCCAAATGTGTCACAGAATTAACTGAAAAGACACCAAGTCTCTCCATCAAACTTTGGTGTGAAAAAAATTCAAAGAAGTGTGAGAGATGCTGATTCATTATTTGAATCTTAAGAATGATGGATTAGCAATTCCAAGAGTCTGTAAGAGCCATCCACGTTGGATATAAAATTCAGATATAGAACATCAGAACAAGATGACAGAACCCTAACGCAAGAAAATCTGACTAGTGGACAGAATGATAACAGGACCATAAAGTAGCAACTGGTGTAGTTAATTTTTTGCATCATTTTTCATTTTGTTTCATTATAAAACTTTTTTGAATATAATTTAATTTTTAAAATTTTAAATTGTACTCTTCCTCTGGTTATTTCCATCACAGATGTGTAAAAAATGAATAAAGCAGTTATATACTAGAGAGAAGAATACAGAGAAGGATAATTAATTAATTATCCTTCTCTTGAAATTCTTCTTTCAGAAAACTTCTCTCATAATTAATTATCCTTCTTTTATAGATTCACACTATTTATCCTCTCAGAGATGTTTGGTTTCTTCCCTATCTCTCTTCTATAGATACTTTCCTGAATAAGGTTCTACAGTATCAGCCATCATCATGGGGGGGCTATTATGGTAGAATTAGCAAATGATTCAATCCACAGGCTATGTAGAAAAAATGGGTGTGAGTTTTTGGATCTATAGAGTGAGTTTGGTGGTAGAAAATATTTGTATAAAAAGGGATGGCCTGCACTTGAATCACTTTGGCATCATGTGCCTAGAGAAATCATTTATTGGAATGAGACTTAATGCACAGAGTCTGGGAAATTAAATCATCTTGGAAGGAACATTGAGAATATGTATGCAAGTGCAGCTCGGATTTGTAGACAAAATTGTGATATGAATGCCAACGAGAATGATTACGAATCTGCTGAATGGATTGGAGCATTTTGAGTGTTTGCATGGGAAGGGAAAAAGAGAAAACCGAGCTGAGCCAAGAAGAATGTAGGTTTAAGTATATAATAAAAATTGAGATGGTAACTTGTTATGTCTATACACAAATGTCAGGAGTATTAGAAACAAAGCAGTTAAGTTTGTTGCTTCAGTGAATATGTTGGTCAAAATTGTTGGCATTAGTGAAACTGGGATCTCAGAGTTGGAATGAGAGAAGAGACAGGAGAGGAGAGGGGATTACTACTAATATCAGATGACATAAGTCCAGTTAGGACAGAAACACATGAAAGCAATAATGTCCTGTGTAGCACCAAGTTTGAGGTATATGGTGTGAAGTGGAGGCTAACAAGATAAAACACAAGGTGGGATGTTTCTACATACCTGGAAGTTCAGCCAAAAGGCTGCTGGTTCAAATCTCACTGTGGGCATGGATGTTTGCAATTGTCTTTGAAAATACGAGTGGTGGTGGTGGTGGTGTAGACAATGATTGTAGTTGTGGTTCAATGTAGTTGGTTGGTGAATTGAGTCGTGGAGGCAGAGAATTGTAGAGTAAGTGCCCTCCCTCAAGTCATTGGACTCCCTGAACATGTCATATAATAATAATAATAATAATAATAATAATAATAAAAAGTCATTTCATGAGTGGGCTACTTGTATATAGAGGCTAATGACTTCACATCAGTTGCCTTAGTATTCCATAATGAAAAGCACATATCCTTACAGAGATGTACAATGATGAGCATTAATGGAAGGGTCACTACCTAGACCGGTTTGACATTTACTGAGGTCTCTTCAGTGGGAGCTAGACCCAGAAATGATACCAAGGTTGAAGTAATGCAGAAATCATATTTCCATATACGAGTAGCCAAAAGGTGTCACACCTTATGGCTACTCGAAATGACAAGTAGCCCAGTCATGAAGTGCCTTCATGTGAAAACTTTGTTAGCATACATTGGATAAAGGATGAAATCAAGAATATAATTTTTTGGCATTTTTAATTTATAGTATAACCAAGTAAAAAACTTTCGACATCTATCTCTAATCCAGAGTATTTTAGTAATAAGTTGTGACACCTTATAGCTATTTGTATATGGAAATATGACTTCTACATTACTTCAACCTTGGTGTTTCTGGGTCTGGCTTCCATTGAAGACTGGTTTTCTTTCATTTGTTTTTCACTTTGATTTTATTTTACTGGTGCTAGTGCAGTTAATATCTGCATTATGGGATTACTTTTGGCAGTATCATGGCCACCATTTTATAGTAGCTCAAATAGTAGAGTATTTGCTGGTGGTGTAGAATTATTTCTATATCACAGGATTATTTAATTCTCAGTCTTATGACTGAAAGGTTTTTTCTCATACAATTCAAATGCAGAGGTTTTAGTCTTTTTCCCCACCTGAGATAATGGTACCAATTCCTCCAAGGCTACAAACTCTAAGAATTTGAAATACTAGGATGTGAGATGGGTGACTAAGGTTTTAAAAGAGATAGTTGGTACTAGTAAAATTTATTCTTTCACCGTGTAATGCAGAAGGAAATGTTTAATTGTAGTTAGATATGTGGAAACAAGGGATAAACAATTACAGGGTTTTACTTTCGAAGGCAGCACAGTAATTCCTGTAATGGTGGGAAGCCAGGTTAAAGCAGTAAAAATCAAAAGATTTCCAATGGAATATACAGAGAACAGTAATGAAATTCTTATACAGACATTCTCAAAATGGGATAAAACTAATAACATATGAAAGGGTTTATCAGGGTTTATAAGATTTAAACTGGTTTTCTGGTGAGGTCACCTTCATCACAATGGGTATGAAGACACCTGTACCAAATTTTGTCAACATCGGTACAACCCGAGTTATGGTAAATTATCCAGGAGTACAGAAGCAGTGCCTGCATTTTGGTTCATATGATCACTTGGGTGGAAACTGCCCCCAAATCTAAATGTTTCAGTTGTATAGAAATCAGACTTACTGCTAATCAGTATCTCAAACCCCAAATTTAGGTAAAACACCTTGACATCAATATGTCAGATCATAATCCAGATCTACTTAACTTCCACTGCATGGAACAAGTAGAGATCAATTGGACCATTGAGACTTCCACCAAATTTTCCATTGATCTTTTCAACCAAATTCCAGACACTTTGTTCAAATTGGAATAATGTTACCTGGAAATGGGATATGTGGTTAAAATTCAAACAATCAGTAAAACAGAATATGACTGAATGGGGAAAGGAACAGGCTTTCCTGAAAAGAAAAAAAAGTTGAAAGACTTGTATAAAGAGAGAAGCTGGTTCATAGCAAACCAATGCAATGGTATATAATGTAGCAAATGAAAGGCAATAAATTAAAGATATCAAGAAATTATATCCTTTGTTTTATCCTTTATCCAAGTGTTAGCAAACAAGTTTGCATCTGAACTATTTTCAGGACTGCGGGAACTTGTATAAAGAAGCTAATGACTTCACAGAACTTGTTTTAGTATCTATCCCATAATGCAAAGCACATCTCCTTGTGGACATGTATAATGCTATGCATTATGGGAAGGATCACTACCCACACTGGTTTTAACCTTAATTGAGGTCTCATCAGTGGGAGCTAGACCCAGAGGTGATACTAAGGTTGAAGTAATGCAGAAGTCATATTTTCATATACGAGTAGCCAAAAGGTGTCAGATCATATTACTAAAATACTCTGGATTACAGAAAGTTGTTGGAAGATTTTTATAGTATAACCATGTGAAAAATCTTCCAACAAGTGGAAATGCAGAAACAAGTAGAAGAAAGAAATTTTAAGATAAGAATACAGAAGCACTTAGTAGCTAGCCCTTCAGCTGCATTCTTCAATAGACAATTCACCAAATTCCACAAAGAAAGGACTATCACTCAAATCTGCATTCATGGTGAAGACATGTCCAGCCATATTACTCAAAACCATAATCTTCTCTGCTCAGTTGTACATAATAGATATTACAGACATCACAGAAGCTGAAGAAAAGCAATTATACAGTAAGCCTGTGCCATTTTTTTAGTTCAGCCAATACCAAGAAGTTAAAAGGGAATTTCTTCAACGAAGCATGGAGGATTTCAGCTTCCTGTCTTAAAATTCCGATATTTAAGCAATCCATAAAATATTGCAGACCAATCACACATGTGCAGATTTTCTCCTATACTAACTGGGTTTTCATCTTCCCCTGTTTGAAATGAATTATTATAAAGGTCCAAAAGCTGAGATTGTTTCTGAATACTACAATATTCTGTGCTTAACTCTAAGACTGCTACAACACTCTGGCATTGACATTCTTTCCATTAAAAAAAAAAATATCTTTTTGGCATAAAGAAATATTTAATCTCTTTTGTTGCAGTTGGGTACTGACAATGACACTTTGTTTCATAACTTATTGAAGTTCCAAATATATCCTAATAGGAGGGATCTTGCTTGGAGATTTGCATATGGTCACATTCCAGTCAATACCATCAAATGGAAGTACTTTAACATCAGAGATCCAATGTGTGACAGCCGTTACCGATTGGAAACAGTCGAATACGCATTTTACAGCTGCCCTGCCCTGATGTAAACGTTGAGCATTCCATTACTTACAACAAAACAGGTTTTTTTTTGCAGTACCCACCACCTGTCAGCAATGGAAAGAGAATTGTGATTTTTATAATTAACGAATTAAAATACCATTTATAGAAGGTTAGAAAGAAACATGAATTTGAAAACTAGCAATACGACATCCAAATGCTTTATAATATTGTATTGTGGAAATTTTATTATTCAGCAAGATTATTTTTTTATTTAGAAAGAAGCATTTGGAGATATCAAGTTTTTGGCTAGGTGGTGTAGACCATCCACAATATGCAATATTCACCAGGGAGAGAGAAAATTCTGTCTATTTTTGCTATGAGAGATTTTTTTATAAATAGTTCCATCCTCTTAATTCAATGTGGACTTATGGTCAATTGCAGGGATGACTGGAGAGCAATCCCAGGCAGAGAAGGCTAACTCAGATAAGGCTAATTGGTCTTTCGGTTGTTCATCTACATGAGATTGGTGAAAAAGGAAAACTGATAGCCTTTGGCTATATAATGATATAAAAGAGTCAAGGCCTTTTCTCTATCTGTCTTACATACTATCTATCTGTCTTTTCTTTCTCCTAATTCTATCAGGGTCTTTTTCACCCCTATACTAAATACTCTAGGCCTATGATGAGCACCCCTTTACTTTTTCACCTCAATAAAGGTTGAAACAGGTCTGGTAGTGATCCTTCATGTAATACTTAGCATTATACATGTCCGTAATACTATTACAGACATGTATAATGGGATATACATTATGGGATACTAAGGCAACTGATGTGAAATCATTAGCCTCTATATTATTATTATTATTATAATTCAGGCATCCATGGAGTCAAAAGATTCATCATGGGAGGCACATCCTGGAAAAGACAAAGTCTATCTACTGCTCCTTGACCTTTGTGCTCTCACCACTCTATCAGACAATGCAATCCATGGTTTAACCACCCTCCATGCAAAGAAACCACTCCTCACCCTCTTGCTCACAGCTGCCTTTCATAATGTCCAGGGACCCTTGTCCTCGCTCCATCCCTCTGTTCCACCAAGCAAAAGAACTCCCCGGTGTCAGCTCTGTAACCACCTCTCAACAGTTGAAAAGTTTCAATCATATCACCTCTCCTTCTTCTACCTGCCAAAGTCTGTAGTCCACATTCCCTCAGCCTATCTTCTTAACTAACATTGTACAGTCTTGATACCATCTTTGTTATTTACCTCTTCATCCTTTCCACAATTAATTTTCCTCTTCAAATCCTGGGGACCAAATTTGAGAACACTAGTTCAAGTGTGGTCTTCTGATCAGGGCTTTATACAATGGAATGACAACTATTATCTCTATAGGTCAGCATCCTTCTCAGTACTGCAGCAATCCTTTGGGGTTATCTTCACTACCTTTGCAACATGTTCTCTGAATTTCAGGTTTCAATCAATCGCCACTCCCCCCCCCCCCCCCCAGATCTCTTGCTTACCCTACTTCCTCTAGTGCAGTTCCTCCAACAGAGAATGCAGCCTCCCATTGAAATATTCCAAACTTCAAGATTTTACATTTTGCTGCATTCAACTGACACCCCCTATTCATTTGCCCATCTGTTCAGTTTATTCAAATCCTCTTACTACATCTGCACTATTACTAATAACCCTTCCCAGTTTCACATCATCTGCAAACAAGTAAATATTCCTTTGTAATCCACTGACAATGTCATTGATATAAAGGTTAAACAATACTGGTCCCAGTGCTGAGCCCTGTTTGACCCCTTATAACCTACTGCCTCTTTGATAGTGCCCCCATACACAAGTTTCTGATACCTATCAGACAGCCAATCCTGAATTCAGTTCATTAACCTGATATCTAATCATAATTTATAATTATGAATATTTTTACAATTATTTCTCTATGTTAATATATTATTAGTTTTGGTTTCATAACACATATTATTGGCACTTGTGATGTGCCTGTCTTGCTGAAGCAAGGGCCAGAGTAGTGTGGGACTACCAGAATAGCAGTAATGGTGATCTGGAAAATAAGAGTAAAAGAAACTCAGAAGCAGAACAAAGAATATGGGAAGAGATTAAGGTGAAGAATGAAAAGGCCTGTTCCATCACTGGGAGATTCCCCATATGTGAACAGGTGCCCTACATAGAGGAGATAATTTTTAATGCTTAAATGATAATTTTCTGGTTCCATGAAAATTCATCGAAAAAACAATTCACCAAAAATTTAACTAAAATTTCATTAAATTGATCCAGCCAAAGCGGAATTGCTAATATCATTTTGAAACTTTTTTCCTAAGATGTTATGATAAAAGTGAACCCATTTAGAAAAACTGAACTGTGCAGACAGCTTCTTGTACCGACAACTTCTACTAATTCCGCTAAGTTAGAGAGTTATTGTAATACATAATTTGGACACATTATTTCTTTATTGCCCCGAATATAGCTGAACTGAAAACTGGAATGGTTCGACATTTTTTTGTAAAAGTTTTAAATAGTGAATCTGATTCAGATTCGCTATTTGAAACTTTTATTCATCCCATAATAATTGCTGTATTGAAGTTGCATATTACTACTAGTAACAACAATAATAATGGAGCCCACATAGGCTGGGCTTTTCCTCCCAGAAACAGGCAAATCAGTCCCACGAACAGAAATGACATAGTTATCGGACAAGAAAGACAATAATAAACCATATTGTTCTATAATTATTCCCTATTAAAGTAGCATTGTTTTCTCACTCTGCATGGTTCAATATTTGTTCTAAATGGATCACTTTTATCATAACATTTCTGAAAAGTTAAAATTTTCAGTGAATTGTTCATTCTATTAATTGCCTTTTCAAAGAACTCTCCTGATACCAATTTTCTGTTATAATTTTATTAAGATTATAATTTATAATTTTCTGTTTTATCTATTATTATATAATAGATAACGCTCTTACCAGAGATGCATCCTTAACACATAATCAGGTCATGCTTTATCATGCTTTACAAAATAAATATATCTTACCTTACAGTTAAGAAGATTTTCAAATCTTGGTCTTACAAAACACCATGAACCCATATTTTGGTGCTCTTCTTGACTCCATATGAATGCTAGAGAATAAAAAGGCATGAATATATAATATTAAAAAAATTCAATTTTGCAAATGAATTTACTGACACTTTGTGAAAAGAAGGCTTCAAAAGCTCTATAAAGCATCAATATTACTTTGAGTTCTAAATTAAAACAGTATGAAGTTTATATATTTGCTTGTGGGTGTGTGCATGCACATGTGTATACATACAAAACAAAATTCGGTTACATTAAACAAATAAGAATTATTCTCTAATCAATTCTTCTGTGACTACTTGCAGCAAATTTCATTCATATAATACTCTGCTTGTAATGTCTTCAGTCCAGAATTCATGGTCTTGCCTTAACAACATTAAATTGGTTAATTAATCTTTGAAGACAGAATTAGTCTCTCTGATGAGAGAATTGATCTTGCAGGGATCTTATCACATGACTTGACTTAACATCATCAGCAGATATGTGACCGTCTAGGCCATCTCCAATATCATTAACATCCAAGCTAATCAACAATGGCCAAAGTACAGAAATGTATGGCACACCACCAAGTTACCCTTCATCACTTAGACTCAGCACTTGTCATTAGCTGCTCTCCTATTCATATCACAAGCCTATTTTGCATACTCATCTCTTTGAGTTTGTATAATAATCTATCATATGAAATCCTTTTAAATGCTAAATTTAGTTTAATCCTTTATCCAAGTGTTAGAAACAAAGTTTGCACCTGAAGTATCTTCAGGACTGAGGCAACTCGTGGTAAAGATAGACTAAGCTCTTATCGCTTGTCTTAGTATCTCCCATAATGCAAAACACATCTCCTTGCAGACATATATAATGCATAGCATTATATATGACAATAAAGGTCAAAACCCAGACTGGTTTTGATCTTTATTGAGGTCTCGTCAGTAGGAGCCAGACCCAGAGGTGGTGATACTAAGGTAGAAGTCATATTTACCTATATGAATTGCCAAAAGGTGTCTCACCTTATCATTAAATTGCTCTGGATTTAGAGAAAGATGTTGGGAAAAAAAAAACTTCCAACAACTTTCTCTAAATCCAGAGTAATTTAATAATAAGGTGAGAGACACCTTTTGGCAACTTGTAAATATGACTTCTCCATTACTTTCACCTTAGTATCACCACCTTTGGGTCTGGCTCCCACTGACGAGACCTCAATAAAGGTCGAAACCGGCCTGAGTAGTGGCCCTTCCTTTAATGCAAAGCATTATATATGTCCACAAGATGTGCTCTGCATTATGGGGGATACTAAGACAAGTGATGAGAGCTTAGTCCACCTTTACCATGCGTTGCCTCAGTCTTGAAGATACTTCAGGTGCAAACTTTGTTTGCTTACACTTGGATGAAGGATTAAACTAAATTTATTACAGTCTAACCCAAGTGGAAAAAACTTCCAACACCTTTTAAATGCCTTGGCAAAATCCAGAAATATAATGGTATATACATTCATCTTATTCAGTTCTGTTGTCAATCCATTATAGAATGTGAGGAGAGTGAGAAAGCAAGACCTACCATTAACAAAACCATGAAATCCCATGGTGAGTATTACAGTGCCATATCATTATTATTTATTATTATTATTACGGGCGACTCCAGGGCGTCCTTAGACTCATCGAGGGAGGCCCTAAACATCATGTCCACACAACTATACGACATTCTCACAGTATCTATCATACTGTGCCGTGAACTCACTCACCGTCATAGCACCCACAACAGACTCTGGCAGCTTATTCTACTCATTTACCATTATAAAAGTAAAGAACCCAGCTCTAACACCCCTGCTCAGCTTCCATAGGTGTCCCCTAGTTCTCCCACCACCACCAGTCCTGATCTCAAAAATATCCTCTGAATTAATCCTACAGAAACCTTTTAGCAATTTGAATGTCTCAATCACATCTCCTCTCTTCTGCTTATCAACCAATTTCTGCAACCCACAAATCTTCAACCTGTTCTCATATGGTTCATTCCATAGACCCACTATCATCTTAGTCACTCGCCTCTGGATCCTCTCCACCTCCTCCCCACCAAGAAGGAACCTAGGTGATCAAATCTGGGCACAGTAGTCGAGATGAGGTCTTATCAAGGCTCGGTACAGAGGAACAATAACTTGCTTGTCTCTGCTCATCAAAGTATTTTTTAACAACCAAGTGAGTTGATGAGCTGATTTAGCCACTTTTGCAATGTGCCGCCTAAACTTCATCTCCATATCCACCAACACTCCCAAGTCTTCAGGAGATTGGCCTCATCAATCTCCTGAAGTACAGTTCCACCAATGTGGTATACTGCTGCTAATCTTTTCATCCCCAAAATGCATAACCTTACATTTTGTCACATTAAATTGACATCCATTCTCCTTAGCCCAGACCTCCAATCTATCGAAATCATCCTGCAAGATTTTGACACCTTCTGCATTCACTATTGTCCTACCCAACTTTGCATCATCAACGAACAAATGAACCGTTCCTCTTAGCTCCTTCCCTATATCGTTAATGAACAAATTAAACAGCAGTGGTCCAAGAACAGAACCCTGTGGCACACTAGTCACAGGCTATCTTTTGGACTCTACTCCTGAATAAACTACTCTTTGATATCTCTCCATCAACCACCCACCTATCCATCTCACCAACCCTATATCCATTCCCATATGTTGTAGTTTATGATTAGAATTCCATGTGGTATCCTGTCAAACGCCTTTGCCAGGTCCAGCTGTATCACTGTAAACCCATTATCCTTATCCAGTTCAGCCGTCACCCTGTTATAAAACTTGAGCAAGTTACTGAGGCATGATCTACCCTTCACAAAGCCATGCTGTCCCCCGTACAGTATCTCCTTTTCATCAATCCATTCCTGTATTTTTCCATTGACTACTTTCTACATGACCTTGACAACGACTCCTGATATGCTGATCGGTCGGTAATTTGCAACCATAGTCTTGGATTCTCCTTTATGCAGTGAAACTATTTTCCCCTCTTTCTACACCTTCGAGACTAAACCAGAACCGAGACTCAGATTAAACAACATGGTCAAGGGCACTGATAATTCCTTAGCCGCTTCACGCAAGACCCGTGCCGGTATACCATCCAATCCCACAGATGTATTCACATTAATGTTCTATAATAGATTATTCACCTCCACTTCATTCATTACAATTCCGATATAAACTAATGGTTCCTTTATTTTTGCAATGTCACCACCTGGATGATATACTTTTGCAAAGTGCTCGCTCAGTAACTCCACTATATCGACTGATTCAGTGACCTCCTTAAAATCATTTTGCATTGTACAGTTTTTTCCTTGCTTGCAGCATATTGAAAGAACTGTTTGGGATTCTCTTTAGCTTGCATAGCTAGTTTCCTTTCATAATCCGCTTTTGCTTTTTTTACCACACTCGTTACCCTTCTGGCCTGCACTTTATACCGTTTGTTAGCCTGCAGGTCACCCCTTTCTTTAAATTCCCTCCACAGTTTTTTCTTTTTTATCTACCAACCTTTGGATGCAATTTCTAACCTTCCCTCTATAGTACCCCGATAATCATACCAGAGATATTATCTGGTCTATAATTTGTTGTATTAGTGTAGCTCCACCTGCATATAATGGAATCTTGCTCTCCTTTCGCTCATTGGGAATCACACATGTGAGACTTGAGTTACAACCACATCAAGGGTATTGTTAATTCTTTCAGCATCCATGCTAATTCCACATATTCTACTGCTGTGTCAAGCTCTTGGAACAGCTATGATACCTCTAACTTATCTACTTCTATTCTTTCATGCAGTTGTCCTTAGCATCCAGAGAGATAATGAGTCTGAATGGAATGTGTACCTTATTAAATTGACACTTAACATTTCAGCTATTTTTAGTACGTGATACTTTCCTATCTGCATTCACAAGGTTTACTCTTCTATGGTCATTCTTCCTTGTACTTGCCAAATAGCAATAATATTTTTTCAGATTTTCCTTGGTTTGGTTCTTCTAACTTATTTTCATAATAATCCAAAGAGCTTCCATACCTCAGTTGGTTAAGACAAAGCCCTTTGGTCAGAAATACCTGGGTTCAATTTCCATCTGTGACATGAGGAACCTTTATCTGGTTTCTTTCGATGAAAGGTAAGTTAGCTGGTCTCATACGAAGGTAGGGATTTTTTTCATACAGAAACTTGGGTTTTTCATCCCCCAGAACAGGCAAACTGGCCTTGTGAATGTAGATTACAGTCAGGAATACTTAAGATGGCCCCTTCCAGCCATAGGCCTGATTTGTCAGCTATGCAGATAAAAAATGAAGGGGAAGGGATTGAGATGGTACTATACCTCCCTGTAAAAGGGGCCCATGATGGTGTATCATCATACAAAATAAATAAATAAAATAATAATCCAGTTTTGCATTCCTCTGCCACTGTCACCCCCCCCACCCAACCTAGTTTTTTTATATTGCTCTGGGGCCTGGTTATAACCTCTTCCCTTGTATTGAATCCACAATGTTTTCTTTTTATGCAGCTTTTGCATCAAAAGTCCTATCTGTTCATCTCCCATGTGATTTATTTTGCTGCCTCTAGAGGATGCAGTCATCTGTAGCTCCTTCACATATCATATGACCACCCTCCCATGCACTGCAGATTCTTCTATTATGCAGTTATTTTATCTTAGTCACTGCTTCAAGCTGCCTTTTTTCCAATCTGTCACAATTACTCACCCTACAGTTCCATATATATTCTTTTTTTCTTTTTTCTTTCATATTTGCATGATTTGCCATCTTGCAAATTAAAACTGCATAACTCTCTTCTTTCTCTCTAATTGGAGGCAAAATTGCTACCTCATTTATATAAAGATTAGCAGATGCTATTAGTAGATCCAATATTTTTATTATTACAGGGTGTTCAGGATAAATTTGACATATTTATAATTAATTATATTTTTCCGTAAGTTACATGTATTAACACACACTTCTCTTCATTTAAAAGTTTGGACCCTTCTTCATTCATATACAAGATGTCAGAAAGGATGGATAGCTGGAACCCACCTGAATCATGGAAGAGAATAACTTGTATCATGATGATTTGTGCCCGCCATCAAAATAAGGATATTACGACTGCTGCCCAATGCTCCCTGAATACAGTAAAAACAATCAGGCATGAACTAGAGACTTGCAATGGTGACTACGAGGATGTAGCAAGAAGAAAGATCCCTAGCAGACGATCTGATTGCGTTCGTACAGCAGAATTCCTCGCAAATCTGCAGGAACAGGTGTTGAAGAACCCTGGCATTGGAATTCGGGCTTTGTTCGTGGAGTTGCTAACTGTAGTCAAGCCCTGGATAACAAGGGTAGCCAATGGTAGGCCGTATGTATGGCAGCAGGATTCGGCCCCTTGCCACACCTCTGGGAAAAGTCAAAAATGGTTGTCTGAAAATTTCTACGACTTCACCAGTCCAAATGTTTGGCCTCCAAACTCCCCAGACCTTAACCCCATGGATTATTTTGTATGGGGCGCAGTTGAAAAAGACACCAATCGCACTTCCAGTAATACAAAAGCCCAGTTAATGGATAAAATTAAAACAGTTTTTGCGGCCCTTCCCAGGGAGACTGTAGCATCAGCTTGTTCGAGGTTCCGAAGCAGAATTGAAGCTGTGATCGATGCTAATGGTGGTTATTTTGAGTAAATCCTGTTGATAGTATTGTAATTAACTCTGCCTGTAATGTTTTTTTGTCAATTCATTAAATTTAATAGATACAAAGAAGATTTTCTTTTTCCTTACGAAACTGTCAAATTTATCCCGAACACCCTGTAAATAACTAGCTCCATCACACACTGCTTAAGAAAGTTATCCCCAAATAATTCTATCAGTTTTAATTTTCCTCATCTTGCATACTTTCTTTCTCTTCCCTTCAGCATATATTCCCATAGCTGAAATCACCTATAATAATAGCTTTGCATCTCTGAAGGTTACCTATCTACACACTTCAGTCTTTGTTAGATGACTGAAGTCTGTTGCTGCACTCAGCTAAGTATTTTGTTCTGTTAACTTCTCTCACACCACACCCTTGAACTTACTGAATGTATTCTCAATTAACAGTAACATCCCTCCTCAGTCCCTCCTATCTCTATCCTGAGTGAATACAGTGAGCCCATCACATTCTACTCCTGTAAGGATCTTCTCTCAGTCAGATCTCAGTGATTCTTCTGGCACAAATGTATACACATGATAGATGACCACCAGCCTTATGAGTCCAAGGGACTCTTGAAATATGATCAGTTCAAACAGTAAGATGAAGCTGATTCATCAACCAAATTCCTTATCCCATTGCCACAAGTATTGCTTTTCTTTTCTTATCTGACAACAGTCTCACTATTCTCAGGTTCATCCCTTCCATGCTATCATGTTCTCTCGCTCACACATGCACATTGTCATTACCATTTCAATCTTAGTGCATGTATCCAAGGTATTATGCAGCCACACTATCATACCTTCTGTATTATTCTTCTTTCACAAATTCCAACCTAATTTAAATTTAAAGCCTATTTATTTAATAATCAGCTCCTTATCCTTGCTATTAGTCTTAGTTCAGCAAAGCTCTTCTCACATTCTATCAAAGTTGATCTCATTATTTTCAGGATTGCTGGGCTTTCTCTTTCCTTATAAGTTTCATTCCAGTGACATGGCAGATTTCTTGATGATCTTTCCCAAGTGTAACTCCAATCCGTTTGAATTTTTGTTTTCTGATTTCCAAGTTGACTTTTTGCTGATTTATTCTTTTCCAGATGTCTTCGTCAGGAAAAGAATAAATTGAGGTTATATTTTGAATAATTTGAGGTTATCATATTCAAAGTGTACTCCAGACATCAGTTTACGAATGTAGCTTTAGCTTTCTTTGTATTTTCCTTTGTAGCTTCCAAAGTTTCACTCCATATAACAGATTTAATACATGCATCAAATATTTTTATTTTTCATAATCTACTAAGTTAAGCATATGCACTTCTTGCATTTTGAATCCTTATATCAACATCTCTAGCCATTCCTCCATCTGTGGATAAAACACTACCAAGATATGCAAAATTTGAAATAGTTTCAATATTTTCTTCTTCAGTTGTACTTGGTATGTTATTATTTAAAATGATTCTCATTTATTTCATTTTGTTTGGATTTATTTTCAAACCAACTTTCAGTGATTATCCTTGCAATATGGTTAGTTTATTTTGGATATCAACATATCTCTGAGCAACATCATCTGCATAGTCTAGATCACGTAGAGTTTTATTTATTATTTAAATTTAAAGCCTATTTATTTAATTATTAAATTTAATTAATACATTAAATAATTAAAACATAAAAATTGCAAAATATTTAAAAATAACAGGAATAATTAACTCTATATTTAAACCAAACCTAGTTCAAAAACAAACCAGGCTAAAAGTATACAATACATTAGCCCTACCGGTCTTAATGTATGGAAGCGAAATCTGGACAATAAAACAAAAAGACAAACAAAGATTAACAACAGCAGAAATGAAGTTTATGAGAAAAACTGCAAAGTATACCCTATTTGATCACAAAAGAAACGAAGATATTATGAAAGAATTAAACCAAGAACCAGTAATTGAAAAAATTAAAAAATATAAACATAAATGGATGGAACACATTCAAAGAATGAAAACAGAAAGATTACCAAAACAAGCCTTAAAGTACAAGCCATTAGGAAAAAGAAAACCAGGACGTCCTTTTAAACGATTCAACGATGACTTTTAAGGTCGGAACAGGCCATACTAGGCCTAAATCCTTGATACGTATGATGATGATGATGAATTTAATTAATTTTAATTTAATAAATTAAATACATTTAATTTAATTAATTAAACTTAATTAAATTATTAAGTTTTATTTAAAGCCTATTAGCTAAAACATTTATAAAAGTTTTGTATATATCACTAATAGTCAGACCAACGGATTGATCATTACTTAAGTCTCCTACTTCATCTTTTTGATGTATTAGCATAATAATGGCATTTTTACATGCTTTAGGTTCATCATTCTTCTTCAAACAATAGATAAAAAGTTTGGCCAAGATTTCTTAGATCATTTTCTCCCCACATCACCTGTTTTTAGAAGTACGACTGTGGCTCCATCCTTTCCTGCAGCTTTTCCATTTTGCATGCATATAACTTCTTCAGGCAGGATTTCTGCCAGAAGTTATGTGGTATTCAAACTGGAATTCACATCTTCCATACATCGGGAATAATGCAGTGAAATCGATGCAAACATTTTCTTTTCTTTCCTTTTTAAATCATTCATCAATTGCTATTTGGCTTTTTTTTTTTTTTAAGGTTGCCATTGTGTTGTGAATTTATAACTGAATTTTCATATTTCTTCCTTGATTAATTTTCTATTTGTTCTGCACAGTTCAGTATATTCAGTTTTATTCACTAGAGTTCTGGTTTGTTTCTTTTCTCTTTTCTTTTCTAAGCTACCTTGTTTCCTCAGAAATTCTATCTTCCCTGTGTTTTGTGGCAGCAGCTTTTTCAAGTGAGCACTTAAAAGATTTGGGTGATACAGGCAAATCCCAAATTAAGAATATAATTCATTCCTTGAAATGTGTTCATAAGCTGAATTCCCCCCCCCCCCATAAGATATACTGTTAACCTTATTAATGTATTAGTGAACATCTGGCATTGCAAGATGTTCATAAGTGCAGGGTTCTCCATTCATTAAATGAATTAAAGTTGCAATTTATTAGCTCATGCAGTGTTTGTAAGTACGAATTATTCATATCTTGAAAGTTCTTAAGTAGAGGTTCGCCTGTAATGTCATTTCCTGACAGCATTTTCATCTACACTGCTTGGAAAAAAATCATTGGACTCCCCCCCCCCCCCATGAACCAAGGTCCACCATGACATGTAATGAGTCAGTATTTGCAGCTGGTATAAATTGGAGGAATATAATGCTCCCAAGTCAGTGCTACTGTGTCCAGGTGAAATGGCTGTGAGAAGTGAACTGACAGAGTTTGAAAGAGGCATTGTGATAGGATGCAATGTTGCAGACATCTGTTTGACAAATTGTTGACAAATTGGGCCATCCCAGGTCAACAATCAGGGATACCATACAGAGATGGAAGTGCAGAGAGTCAACTGCAAGTACTACCCGCAGTGGATGTTCCACCACACTCAACGAATGTGACCATAAGGTGGTATGAAGGATAATATTTAAAAAGCGCCATTTGTCATCCAACATGTTGACCGTGGAGTTCCAGGCATCGACTGGAACATGAAACTGCAAAAGATATTCAGAACTGAGGCTCACAAATGGGTTTCCATGTTTGAACATGCAATATATAAGCCCCAAACCAACATGCAGTGTCATCTTCATTGGAGCAATACATACAGTATTGCCCTGTCCTACAGTACAGCAGGACATAGAAGCTTGGAAATCTGTATTATGGAGTGATAAATCACACTAATCCTTCTACTAATCAGATGGATGGGTGTGGCAGATGCCAGTAAATGTTCTTACTAGAGTGTGTAACCACAACTATTAAATTTGAAGATGGTGGTCTGATGGTATGGTCCTGCTTTTTCTGGTTTGGCCCCAAACCACTGTTTATGGTGCCATAAACATTGTACTCTGAGATATATCTGAACATTTTGGGCAATGCAATGCTTCCTACTTTGTGATGTTTCTACGGAACTATTTAAAAAAAAAAAAAATTCATCTGCTAATGGTCTAAAAAACAGAGAATAGTGCTATCCACAAATGCAACTCACTTTTAGCTTGTTTGTATTTGTTGAGTTCTTGAGATATTTCATGCACAGGAAATGGACACAAAGCCTGAGGAGGAGAAAAAAATGCTCTGAATTAGCTATGCTATTTTATGATGTCAGTCATAAAATCACTTCCAATATAACTATAGATAAAAGTAAAGTAAGATTAATCTATAAATCTTGCATATTGTACATTTATCAGAAACAACAGTTACTTTATTACTGGAGAGGTTGATTATAAAACTGTAAATTGCATTTAGTGACCAATGAGTTTTTAAATATAAATATGCACTTCATAATGGTGTAACTACTTTAAACTTTCTGGGAGCAAAAATTAGGGATGTGATGAATGCAGCTGAGAAATAGAAGAGAAAAGAGACAACAGTGCTCATAAGAACAAATTTAAGTAGTGATAAGTATGGTATGAGAGAGGATATGAAAGGATTGCTGAAAGCAATGCAAAAGCAGAGGGTGAAAACTGTTAGTGTATTATTGAAGTATGATAGTACTAGTTAAGAAGGAGGGCTGTGATAGCAAACAATACTGTGTAGGCTGTGTAGAAGAACTGGATGTGTTTTTGGATGCATGGAGTGAGTTTGATGGTAGATAAAAAAAGTTCTATCAGAGAGACGGCCTGCACTCGAATGAATTTGGCAATCAGGAACATGGAAAAATTATTTTTGGAATGCAGAGTCAGGTAAACTAAATCATCATCATCATCAGGAAATGGTGAGAATGTGTGTATAAGTGCAGATAAGACACTGAAGGGTGACAATGATGTAAATGTCAATGAGCATGGTTATTAATCTGGTGGAGGAGTGGACCTGTGTGCAAGGACAGGAAAGAGAAAGTCGCCCAATTGAGTCAAGCAGACTGCAGATGTAAGTCTATGAAAAAGGCAGGTGGTAACTTATGTCTACATGCAAATGTCAGGAGCATCAGAAACATAAGGGTTCAGTCTGACTGTTTTGGTAAATATGCTGTGGTATAAGACTGTTAGCATTAATGAAACCTTGCTCTTAGATGTAGTAAATGGAATTAAGTGTAAAAGTATAGTATTTTTAGGAAAGAAAGACAGAAGAGGAGGTGTGTGTGTGTGTGTGTGTGTGTAGGGGGGGGGGAGGACTACTATTCCCTATTCTATCAGATGGTTTGGATTCCTTTAGGGTAGAAACTCGTGTAAACAATAATAGTAATAATGTTCCATGCAGCAGTAGGTCTAAAGCGAAGTGGAAACTAACAGGATGAAATGTATGGTGGGATGCTGTTACCAAGCTGGTGATTCAAATAGATTTAAAAATCGAGATGTAAGTAGATGACATAAGAATAAAATTAAATACGGATGACACTTATGTTAAATTAGTTATTTAATATTGGCAGAATTTTTAGCTAGGTTTCATAGCCATTATCAATACCATTGAAAAGAGATAAATATAACAACAACAACACAAGGAGGCAAAAGGACGTGGAACTTCAGAAAAGCCGACTGGACAAGGTTTACTCAAACCTTGGAGAGCCTCTGTCAAGATGAACCTGTCTCTGGAAACCTCGACAGAAAATTACAAATCCTTACTTCACACATCAGTAAAGCTGCCAAAGCAACAATACCAAGAGGCCAGCGGAAAAACACCTGGATACCATACTGGAAAGATCACAATATTGATTCAATGATTACAGAAAGAGACAATATCAATGAACAATTCAGAATTAATAAAACTGATGATTACAGAAAGAAATTAATAGACATAACACACAAAATAGAGCAGGAAATTTGGAAGTGCAAACAAGAGAAATGGGCGGAACTTTGCAGTAACCTGGATCCAAGAAAAGACAGCCAACACTGGAACATTATTAGAATCCTAGACAATATCAAAAAAGAGAACCGACAGAAAACAAACTTCATCATAAATGCTGGGAAACAAGCTATTACAGATCAAGAAATTGCAAACACACTGGCAAAAACCTATTCAAACAACTCCAAACTTCAGTATAACAGAGAGGGCAAGCCCCTCAATAAACTCACAAGTAAAATGCTAAAACAAGCAAGAACATACCAAACTAATGACATCTTCTCCGAAGAATTTACACTAAGTGAACTAAATTCATCAATCGAGAAAACTGCACCTAATAAATCTCCTGGTAATGATCTTATCTTTGGTCATATGGTCAAACACCTTGGCAAAAATACCAAAGAACAACTTCTGGACATTCTCAATACCTCTTGGCGAACAGGCAAACTTCCAAAAGAATGGAAAAAATCAGTTATTGTACCCATCCTGAAACCTGACAAAAATGCTGCAGAATGTCAAAGTTACAGACCTATCGCATTAACTAGCATACTTTGTAAAATTACTGAAAGAATCATACACTCCAGGCTTATGCACTGGCTGACAAAAAATAAGAAAATCAACTACTACCAAACTGCTTATAGAACTCGTCATTCGACAACAGATCAATTATTCCATTTCTGCCAAACAATAATAGACTCATTTCAGGAAAAACCAACAAAAAAGACAACTGCCATATTCCTTGATATGACTGCTGCTTTCGATCGTGTTTGGATCAAAAAATTAATACAAATAATACATAATATTGGAATTAGAGGAAACGCTTTAATCTGGATTGCTGATTTCATCAGAGGAAGAAAGATCAAAGTCAGAATCAATGCAGCAATATCAAAAGAGCGGAGAACCTGGGCTGGTGTTCCCCAGGGCTCAGTACTCAGTCCCTTACTATTCCTTCTATATGTCAATAATATTCATCCCTACCTTACAGAAGACACAAAAGTAACTTGCTATGCAGATGATATAGCCATCTGGCACACTAGTGCTAAAATCAAAGAATCAGAGGAAATTCTAAACAAATCCATGAGAGGATTAGAAAAATGGTCAGACGAACTCAAACTCAAAATCAACCCAGACAAAACAAAACTAAGTACATTTAGTACAGACAGGAAAAATAGACATTCCTACAATCCCAAAGTCATGATCAATAACAAGCTAATTGAAAAAGTCACAAATCCAAAATACCTTGGTATTACGCTTGATCAGGAATTACGTTTTGCACAACACATCTCTAACACTTCCAACAGAGCTCTAAAAAAATTAAATATACTGAAAAGGCTTTGTGGAACAAATTGGGGTGCAAAGCCAAAAATCCTCAAAACTACTTACACTACACTAATAAGGCCAATAATGGAATATGCAGCACCTATCTGGTCACCTTCGGCCTCATCGGTAAAGAAAAAACTCGACAAAATACAAGCAAAAGCATTCAAGATTATCATTGGTGCAGTCTCATCCACTAACAACATCAGAGCCCAACAGGAATGTGGGCTTGACCTGCTGGAGGACAGACGAAAATTTGCAACCATAAAATTCATAAATAATATCAGAAGCTACCAAAGTGATCATATCTCCCTAAAAACTTATGAACATTGGAACCAAATTTGCAGACTTCACAGATCATCAACTTTACAATATGATGACACTATCAGGAAAGAAATAGGTCTTGATCAGCTAAATGTCCACATAAACAAAGAACCTCTATTTTCCAGTCCTTTACCTTCAAATACCTCCATAAATCTAAACCTTACCAAACTCTGTACAAAAAAAGAACCAAAAGAAATGCTTAAAGAAAAAGGCCTAAATACCATCAACCTTCTTTCATCCTCCAAACAGGTTATTTGTTATACCGATGGATCATCAGACACCAATATGATTAATGGAGGCGCTGGTGTTCTCCTTCTACTCCCGAAAGGTGAAAAACTTTCAATAAAAGTTGGATCTGGGAGAATCGCTTCCAATTTTACTAGCAAACTCTACGCAATAAATAAAGCACTAGAAGCCTACTTAAATCTATCATCACCTCAACAATCTGAAGGAATTATAATTTACAGTGACTCAAGATCAGCTATGGAGGCAATCAAAAATGGCAATACCAAGCTCACACAAGACATCCACAAACTCTTAAATCATCTAAAGTGTTTAGGAAAAAGTTGCATTTTACAATGGATTCCTGCTCATGTAGGCATTGATCACAACGAAGCAGCTGATAAATTAGCAAAAGAGGCCAGAGAACTCAACCAAGAAACTCATATGATTACTCTTGCTGATGCCAATGCACTAGCAAAAGCTAAACTAATTCCATTGAAATCAGTGATACAACATCAAATTCCCGAGATCAATGCTGACAGAAGGACCTCCACCACGATAGCAAGACTACGAACAGGACATTATAGAGGAATGAAGATCAATACAGATGATACGAGAACATATAGAAACTGCAACAACTGCCCCAATACTGAACTGACACCCACTCACATCTTTACCTGTCCAGCAATTACAGCAGCCTTGCAAGAAATAGATCCTAATCCTGAACAACAGCTCTACACAAACAAAATCACAGACATAGCCAAAGCAGTATAAAGAGCTCACGGAAACATCTAGGACTCTTCAAAGGACAAGACAACAACAACAACACAAGGAGGCAGAGGGTTACAAGTGGGGTCCTACAGGGCTCAGTACTAGGACCTATATTGTTTAACCTTTATATCAATGACATTGCCAGTGGATTTTGCAAGGGGATATTCAGTTGTTTGTGGATGATGCGAAGCTGGGAAGGATTATTAGTAATAGTGCAGATGTGGTAGCAGATGTGGTTGGTTTAATGCAGCAAAATGTAAGGTCTTGAGGTTTGGGAAACATCGATGGGATGCTGCATTCTCTATGGGAGGAGTTATACTGGAGGAAGTGGGGAGACAAGAGATCTGGGGTTGATGATTGATAGAAACCCAAAATTTAGGGGACATATTGCAAAGGTGGTGAAGGTAACACAGAGGATTGCTGCAATTATGAGATAAAAGGGTTATCATTCCATTGTATAAGTCTCTGATCAGACCACACTTAGACTATTGTTCTCAGATTTGGTCCCCAGGATTTGAAGGGGATAAATTAACTGTGGAAAGGATACAAAGACGGATGACAAATATGGTTTCAGGACTGTACAATTTTGGTTATGAGGATCGGCTGAGGGCATGTGGACTGCAGAGTTTGGTGGATAGAAGAAGGAGAGGTGATATGATTGAGACTTTTAAACTATTGAGAGATGGTTACAGGGTTGACACTGGGGAGTTCTTTTGCTTGGTTGAACAGCGGGAAGGAGTGATGACAAGAGGCCATCCCTGGAAGTTACGAAAGGAAACTGTGAGCAAGAGGGTGAGGAGTGGCTTCTTTGCATGGAGGGTGGTTGAACCATGGAATGCATTGCCTGATGGAGTGGTGAGAGTGAGAACGGTCAATGAGTTTAAGGAGTGGTATGATAGACTTTGTGTTTCTTAGGGGGGACCTCCCCTCGATGAATCTTGACAGACTTTATGTTCTTAGGAAGGACCTCCCACGATGAGTCTTTTGACTCCATGGAGGCCTGAATAATAATAATAATAAAAAAACACTTAATCTTAAATTGCAAGTGCATGACAATATATATGCATGTGCTATCAACTGCAGGAGGATAACTTCATCTACTACTGTTAGAATTCAAAAAAATAAAATAAAATTTACATAATTACAGTTTTATGAGTAGTATTTGGGATTATTTCCCAAAATTGAGAAAGTTTAAGGCAATCATGTTTGTTCAGGTTAAATTTACACTAGAAGTAGAAGATTACCACTGTCTTCCTTTTCTGGATATTCTCATTTTGTATCAATTAATGGCAGTCTGGTTTTCTGTATATAGAAAACCAACTCATGCAGGAAAATACATTAATGTTGCTTCACATCATCATCCATGTCAGAAATATGGAGTGATTAAGTCTTTAATTCACAGAGATCATAGGAATTTGTTCAACTGATTCTCTTTTAAATAATAACACTTATGTTAAATTATAATTTAACATAAGTGTCATCTGTATTTAATTCTTATCTGGTGATTCAGTTGTTAGTGATGATGAAATGCATTGCTAAATTATTGATGGATATTAAATGAATAATCATTATGGATGAATAAATTATCTGAACATTGATTGGATAGCAGATTTAATCAGCAGCATAGAGGATTGAAGAAAACAAAGGCTACACATCCATTTTCTACAGCAGAATAAACAAGCCTCAGAAGCCATTCCACTAATGACAACCTAATGAACTTGAAGTATACACCATAATCCTTAACAGATCCAAATGTAACCTTGACAGATGCTTCAAATACTCCTGCAAAGTTGCAGAAGCAGCCACCACCACCATCCGTTATCCAAAATGCACCAAAATAACGGCATAAAAATCCAGAAACTGATTCCTCCCCGCATAGAGATACCCATCAGTCCTTAGCCAAGACTGTTATGCAGCAAGTTCTCTTTTTGATTAAGTAAATTTGCATAGTAATATCAATGACATATTCATGAAATCCTGGATTCCAAATACAGCACAATTAAATGTTATTGTCTTCATCCATTAAAGCAGTAGTTTACAAAGTTTATACTTTGGCCCTCTCCTTTGTTTCAGGAAGATCTGCACTGGTGACTTTCTTTCCATTAAAGAGAAAGCGATATCACTTAAATTTGTGACTGACAATCTATGAATATATCCACTTTTTATTCTGAACAATAATATAATGTAAAATGACAGAAGCAGTAGCAGAATGATGAGCATTTATTGCACTACTTCAAAAGACACAAACTCCAAAGAGACTATACAGTTTACCCTTGAACAATGCAGGGGTTAGGGGGCACTGACCCCCATGTTATTCGAAAATCCACAGATAGCTTTTGACTCCCTTAAAAACTTAATTACTAATAGCTAACTGGAAGCCTTACCAATATCATAAACAGTCGATTAACATATTTTTTATATTTTTTATGGTATGTGTGTATTATACAGGGTGTTTCAAAAAGAATGTCCCGATTTGAAAATTGTATATCTCTGCAACCATGAACCACAAATGAATGAGACTTGTACCATTTGTAATTGTGGTGAGTGAAACTTTAGGCTTTACTTCATACTTGGTAATTTATTTTGTAACTGTACCATTTCATTATTAAACATAATTATTTGAAATCGAGTCATTCTTTTTGAAACACCCTGTATGCTATATTCTTACAATAAAATAAGCTAGAGAAAAGAAAATGTTATTAAAGAAAATCATAAGGAAGTGATAATACATTTATCTACACCAACGCCATCTACTGCTCACCACCAACAACCAGTAGTATTTTTTGTCTGTAAATTATGCGTCCTAAATGTTGATTTCTCTGTATGCGGGATGAAAAACCCGAGTTTCCAAGAGAAAAAACCCTGTATGAGATCAGCTAGCTCAATTTCAATTGAAAAAATCCATATAAAGATTCCTCCTGACATGATGAGAATTAAACTTAGGCCTTTTCCAATTGAAGGGTGCAATGTATTGTTGTTCTTCCAATTGCGCTACAGAGATAATACAGTATATTTACAGTACTGAACTGTATTTATCGATACCATAAGTTTATGTTGTCTGTTTACAAGATGAATCTTATGTCTGTCAGTACCTACATCAATATTGTCTTATATTATATAAAACACTGTAGATGTTATATGCATTGCTAAACAAGACATCAAAAATGAAAAGATAAGGCGAAAAACAAATTATTCATATTTATTTACATGTATAATGACTCATTCGAAAACAAAGAAGCAGCAATATGATTGCTTTATAGTAGTCTAGTGCAACCAATACAACTGCCTTCATGGTAGCCTACCCTATACACTAATGAATGAATCATTATAAAATTTTTATTTTATGCTAATTAATTTAACTAATTAATAACATTAATTTTATGCAGTTATGGTTTAATACTGCATCTTTACATTTGTTTATGTTTCTCTCGACTGCAAATGGCCATGTCCAGTCTGTAAGTGTTTGTGTGCGTAAGTTTTGATAACTTTTAACTTTTTATAATAGATTTATGAATACTTGATAGCAGTTAATCATAAAATAGATTAGCATCAACATATATTTTATGTATTCATGACATACCTAACTTTTTTCTTAATTTTTTCGATATTTCTAAACTATGTGGTTCATCTGTGAAAATCTCCAAAATATTTTCCAATATATTTATTAAAAAAAAAAAAGAAAAAGAAAACTGCATATAAGTAGACCTATGTAGTTCAAATCAGTGTTCTTCAAGGATCAACCATATTTGCGTTTTATTACTGTTTTGATTTAGAATTTCTGACTATATCAAACTGGAAATATTCATGGAAGATCAGGGATTTCCAATGTATATATATCATGCTCACTTCTTCCAGAATAATTGCATATTTTAACAATATCATATAGAGCTACAGTTTCATTCTGCATTGTCGTGCATTTGAATGTTCAACATGCTCTATTATAGATATTATGGGTATTATTTACAACAGCAGTGTTTCAAACTGGTCTCCATGTAGCATCAGCATATTTGAAACAGTGCAGTCATATCAATGAGATCTTAGTGATAAAGAAATAATAAGAGGCAGATATACTCACTTTGTAAACAAGTGTATGAAGCAAAGTCTAGATTCCCAAGAGATTATGTGAAATGTATTCTACTAAAGATTCTTCTTTGAATATCAAGGACTCTTTCAAGCATTTCTTTTTACTCCACAAATAAAACTTTATTTGGAAAAAAAGATGTCTAATTAATTAATTAATTTGAATATTCATATTTTTATGAATATATATTTATACTGTTATTTATATAAGAAGTGAGAAGAAAAAGGATGCATGAGATGCTATGACAAACTATACAATGTACAAGTATCATCATCAGTTGCATCAGTCTTGGGACTGATAGCTCAGCAGCAATTTCCTCCCTTCCGCTCTGTCATTGGCTTTCTTCTTAACCTCCTGATAACTCCTCAAACCCATGCTGTCTTTGACTTGGTCAAGAAAGCTTTTCCTTGGTCTGCCTCTTCTTCTTTTCCCCTCTATTTTGCCTTCAGTTATTCTTTTCAAAAGCCCATCATGTTGAAGTATATGTCCAAACCGCCTATCCCTTCTAATTTTGATCGATTTAATTAGAGTTCTTGTTTCGTTTATCTCTCTCAGGACTTGTTCGTTTGATTTTTTTTTCTGTCCATTTTATTTTATTCATGCGGTGCCAGCACCACATTTCAAAAGCCTCCAATTTTCTTACATTTTCTCTGCCTAGAATCCAGGTTTCACATCCATACAGTGCAATGCTCCATATCAATGTCTTTACTAATTTTTTTTTCAATTGTAGGTTGAGGTTTCCTGTTAAAATGCTTTTCATCTTAGAGAACTGGGCTTTTGCATTGTTTATTCTTGATCTTATGTCTTCTCTTGTTCTGCCATCTTCTGTTATTAGGCTTCCTAAATATTTAAAGCTTTTCACTTGTTTTATTTGTTTCCTGCTGATGTCTATATGCTCTATATTGATAGGGATTTTGCCTGTAACAATGATTTTAGTCTTATCTGTGTTGATTTTCATTTTATATTTTTCAAGGTTATTATTTAGTAATTCTAGCATTGTTTTTAACGCTCTTCTGTTTTCTGCTACAAGGGCTATGTCATCAGCAAATCTCATATACATGACTTGCTCACCATTTATCTTTATGCCACTATTTATTTTATCTTTAGTTTCCTGAATGGCCTTTTCAATATATATATTAAATAAAAGTGGTGAAAGATACATCCTTGTCTTACTCCACTCCTTATATTTATTATTTTCTCTTCATCATTGATTTTAATCCGTCCATTTTGATTTTTGTAAATTTGATAAATTATTTTCCTATCCCTCAAATCTATGCCAATATTAGTTAGACAATTTAGGAGTATTTGCTGGTTTACTTTATCAAACACTTTCTCTAAATCAAGGAAGCAAATGTAAGTATTTTGACTAAGATCTAATCTTCTCTCAATTATTGTTCTTAAACAGAGTATTGCCTCTCTTGTTCCTTTATTCTTTCTGAATCCAAATTGATCTTCATCCAATAGACAATCTATTTTTGAATAATTTTTAGCAGAATTTTGCTAACATGTGGTATTAAAGCTATTGTTCTAAATTGGCTGCAATTGTTTGCAGCCAATTTAGAACAATAGCTTTAATACCACATTTGCTGCAATTGTTTGCATTATTCTTTTTTGGTATTGGTATTATAGTTGATTTCATAAACTCCTTTGGTATTTCTCCTCTATCACAGATTTGGGCTATTAATTGATAGAGTAAGGTTTTTGTCTCATCACCTAGATTTTATAGCAGTTCTATAGGAATATTGTCTACATCTGGACTTTTTCCCTTACTCATTTCGGACAGTGCTTTATCAAATTCTTCTTGCATTATTGGGGGTCCTAGATTATCCTCATTTTGATTTTCTATGCTGACATCAACATCAAGTTCATCGCCATTATAGAGATTTTCAAGATAATTCTTTCATTCCATTAATATATCCTCAGATTCTATTAGTAATTTTTCCATTTTCATCTTTGATGGCATTGTTTTTGCTGTTCTTATTAAATTTGAAAGTCAGTTTGTTAATTTCTTTATAGGCTTTCTCTATGTTTTCTTTTTTAAATCTAGGGCCATTACTATTTAACTTGTATATTAATGATATTGGCGAAGATTTGGATGGAGATATTCAGTTGTTTGCAGATGATGCAAAGTTGGGACGAACCATAAAGAGTAGTGAAGATGTTGTGGCCTTGCAAGAAGACTTGAATAAATTGAGTGATTGGGCAAGCAAATGGGGATGTGAGTTCAATGTTGCAAAATGTAAGGTTTTAAAATTTGGAAAACAAAGATGGGATGCAGAATTTATGCTTGGTGAGAATATATTGTTGGAAGTAGAGGAAATAAGAGATCTGGGAGTGATAGTGGATAAGGATCTAAAATTTAGGGGACACATCGCCAAAATTGTGAAGACAACACAAAGACTTCTGGGAATGATGAGGAGGACACTGACGTGTAGAAGTAGGGAGATTCTTGTTCCATTGTATAAGGCTTTGATTAGGCCACACATGGACTATTGTGCCCAGATTTGGTCACCTGGTTTTCAGAAGGATGAAGAGATGTTAGAAAGGGTCCAAAGGCGACTGACTAAGGTAGTTTCTGACCTCTGGAATGTCGAGTATGAGGAAAGATTGAAAAGATGTAATTTGCAGAGTCTAGTGGAGAGAAGGAAGAGGGGAGATATGATAGATAGAGACCTACAAGTTGGTAAGGGGTTGTTATAGGATCAATGGTGGAGAAGTTCTACAGCGAATAGTGGGACATCAGGGGAGAACCAGAGGTTATCCCTGGAAACTGTATAAAGAGGGTGTGAGTAGGGGAGTGAGAGGCAGGTTTTTTTTGTGCAGAGTTGTGAATGATTGGAATGCCTTGCCTGAGAGTGTGGTGTCTGCAAGGAGTTTGAATGTGTTTAAGACCCGATATGATGAGATGTGTGTGAGATAAAAGGACCTCCTAGATGAGTCTTTGACTCCATGAGGTCTTGTTTAATAATAATAATAATAATAATAAATAATTCATCTATGTTATTACATTGTTCTTCTAGGTATTCTTTTTTGACTTGTCTACATTTTCTTGTAATTTGATTTTTAAGATATTTATATTTGGCCACATCTTCTTTAACAACATTTTTATATTTTCTTCTTTCATCCATAAGGCCAAGTATTTCATCTGTTATCCAATGTTTTCTTTTTTATTTTTCTGCATTTTTTAATAATTGATTTGATGAATTTGTAATTAACTCTTTAATCATCCATTCGTTTCAATATTATTCTGACTATTTATGTTTTCTGGAATGTTATGATCAGATGCCTCTTGGTATCCTCTCTTTACTTCTTTACTCTTTAATTTTTCAAGGTTCCATTTTATTGGTTTGTATCTTTGGATTTGTTTCCTATGTTTTAGTTCTGTTTTCATTAAGACAAGGTTATGGTCACTACTAATGTTGGCACCTGGATAGCTTTTGCAATTTTTTATTTGGTTTCTATATCTTTTCTTGACCAATATATAATCTATTTGATATCTATTTGAATTCTCAGGTGCTTTCCAGGTGTATCTTCTTCTTTTTGGAACTTGAAATAGTGTATTTGCTATAACTAACTGTTTTTGTATACAAAATTCTATTAATTACTTTCCTCTTTCATTCCTACATCCAAGACCAAATCTTCCTGAAACATTATCATTGCTCTCTTCTCCCACTATAGCATTCCAATCTCCCATTATTATTGTATTGTCTCTGTCTTTAAAGCTGCTCCAGATTTCTTCTATTTGTTCATTGTTATGTTGTGATGTTGGCATGTAGACCATTATAATATTGAGGTTTACTGGTTCATTTTGAATGCTTATCGCCATGATTCTGTCACTATGGTTAATTATTGTAGTGATTAACTTCCAACCTTTTTATGAAACATTATTGCAACACCTGACTCGTCCTTCTTTTGTCCTGAATATATTATCTGAAAGTCTCCACTCCAGAAATCACCCTGTCCCTCCCATCTCATCTCACTAATGCCCAAAATGTCTATTTCAAGTCTTTCCATTTCTTTTTTCACATTTTCTATTTTACCTTGTTCTAGCAGTGTTCTTGCATTCCATGTTCCAATATTCAGTTTATTTCTTGTCTTCATTTTTGAATAAGTACCAGGATTTCATTGGCTGTCGACCTGAGAAGCCTGGTTACTTCTCCTGCCAGGCATGGCTCCTTCAGTGAAGGCTCCATTGCTGATCTTGACTTCATTTTTAACTTCCATTGCTGCTTTTACTTGGGAACGTAATGTGGTGGTTTCCCCTTGCCTTTCACATTGCAGTATTGTAACATGTATGCTACTACAGGAGGTTAATACAAGTAGCGCTGCTGCCCACTACTATAACTATTAGTGGTTAGTTGAAAGAGGAGGAAACACCCCTAGCCCTCGAGTACTCTAATAGCTTCAGGGAGAATGGAGGACCTCCTAGGGTTAGTAAGCAAGAAAAGAGACAGACAGAAAGTTTTAAGTAAAGAATCCTCATTAGGAAGAATGTTAGTATGAGGGTAGAAGCAGGAAGTGGAAGAGTTAGAGAAAAGTATGACCAAAAGCTTTGAAATAGATCATACTTAGCTCTGGGACCCCGGGTTAGCCATGCCCGTGCCTGCAAGTTGCAAGCCCCATGGGGAGACAAGTATAATATCATTCTGATAAAGTATTGCTTTAGCAGTCCCCCTATGTTTACAACCACTTTGACCCTTCCAGGTATAATTGGCAGAGTAAATAAAGAAATAATTTGCTTGCGCCATAATTTTTCTCAAGGATCATGGGTGATAAACATCATTTACTTCTATGTCAGTCAAATTCAAAGTTCTTAAAGCTCACATGTGTATTCCAACAACTGTGCTGTAATTAAGAGCAATGATTGATAGTATATCAATTAATTATTGGCATCAATTGCATTAATTGTAATTAATATTAACATTATTATTATGTTAATGTTGATTAAATGATCAGTATTGTTAAATTCGAGATGTTGTTTGCTTTCATTGTAAAATCTATATTACTATTATTTGCCTTTGTACTTGTTCAAAAGTTCTATACTCAATATTTTACTTTACCTTAAATACTCTACTTGATATACAGTCATAACTCCAAACTCTTAATATGTTGCTTGATTTAGACTCTTATTTTTAATCCTTTCATTCAACTTTAATCTCCCTCCCCCTAGTCTCAAGGCCGCAATTAAGATTCTTCATGTGCATGAACTTTAGAACTAAGAAATTACCTCTGCTGGAGCTAATTTCTTTGTCTGAACTACTAGCGTTTTTCTATTTTGAATTCTGAAAATTTATTTGTTTATTGACAGTGCCATCAAAATTTGTAGATAGGAGTTGAATAATCCTTCCAAAGAAAAACACTCAGCAAGGCATGGAAATTTTCTCTTGTACTTATTACTAAATCTAGCAATGCAAAATTTCTATCTATCAGTCGTGGCTACTTATCTCTCAATGTCACACAGATTCGATTTTTTATGAGCAGTGTATTGGTAAGCAGGAACTAGGCAAATTATTTGACAAACAAAACAATTTATTCATGCTAATTGAATGTACACTAAAAGCTAACATTAAACATTCAAAACCTCTCAGGCTCTATACCTTTCAGCAAAATTAGCTTGGATTCAAATTTATCAGCCTAGCTTTAAAATTCTCCTTTAAACAATTGGTCTAATGCACTAATTATTCCTACAAATTATTCATACACTAAAACAGACGTGCATACTACATCATATTTTAACTCAGACATCAAATTATATCTCGCACTCTAAACCGTCACATATATCAACTCTATCTTAACACACATAACTCAGCAGTATATTTCGCAAAAATTTAACTCACGATCTAGAGTCCTTATTACTGTTCTTAACTCTAACAAAAATTTCAATACAATAGTAATTTCTGCCACAAATTTCACTTCTAGAAAATTCCTATACAAGGCCTTACTTTTTAGTCATCTAGTCCGCAATAGTAGATCCTTTAGATCATTATCTTCATCTTTTACCTTCCGATATAGCTCACTACTGGGCGCCTTTTACGATATCAAAGACATTTCATCAAAAGAGACCTTTAGGAAACTTTAGGAATTCTGGAACTGACCATTGCTCTGCATAATCGAGTCGTCTATCACTTCCAGACGTCTGTTGGCAGGACGTGGATCTGCGACCTTGAATCAGCAAGACACACTGGAATTCCTTGCATGGAGGACTGGAAACAAGAGCCGGAACAGCATCTGGGTAGAGGCGATGACACAAACCAAAAAGTGCATGCCTAAGTGCACAAGCCACCAACTAGAAAGAGCCTTCTCAACTACCTGCAGGAAAAGGGAGCCTTAATCTATCGATCCTTCCCCTTTTTATTCTCTTCCTTTGACCTTGGAACTGCCACCAATTCATTTCCCTGGATTTTTCTTGGAAGGGCTTTCCCAGCCACCTTGATACCGCTGCATACTTGACCTTCGCGATAGTGATTACCTTAGGTCATAAGTTAATCCGTCTGGAATATTTCTTTGTTACAATTAAATTTACACTTAACTTTCTTTGTTATTTACAGAAATTTGGCAATATTTAACAGTTACTCTAAGTTATTTCCATACTACATAAACATAAAAAAAATTGCTAATTAACCACAAGTATTACAAAATGAAGATTTATTGTTACATAGACCATATATTTACAACGTACTTAAGCTCTTACAAATTGCCTACCGGTTTCGCTAGTAACTGACCAGCTTTCTCAAGGCTTGCATAGTACAAAAAAGAGGTAAATGCAAAAAAGGTTTCAAAATACAAAGAACCGTTAGTACCTGTTAGGTAGCTAGGGTGACACGTTCGCGTGACATAACTACTCAGCATCATGAACACCTATGTCACGCGAACGTGTCACCCTAGCTACCTAACAGGTACTAAAGGTTCTTTGTATTTTGAAACCTTTTTTGCATTTACCTCTTTTTTGTACTATGCAAGCCTTGAGAAAGCTGGTCAGTTACTAGCGAAACCGGTAGGCAATTTGTAAGAGCTTAAGTACGTTGTAAATATATGGTCTATGTAACAATAAATCTTCATTTTGTAATACTTTATGACCAAAACATGTATAATTTAATTAACCACAAGTATTTTGTATGGATTTTCGTTTTCTAGTAAAATCAGCATATAAGGAATTGTTGTACAAAATCCTTCTATGCATGATTTTACACTATTAATTGATGCATCAGTCAATCACACAGATTAACACCCCAACCAGCCATGACGTCTATAGACGTCCAGCAAAGTCTGGATATGATCTGTAACACTTATTGAATAACATGGATAAGTGCAATTTGGTATCACTATTTCATCCACCACAGCCGGTAGAGAGGTTAAGATTTTAGAGAGATTATAAGAACAATATAAAAATTTATGGTATGATCCAAATTTAATAACAGAAAATAATAATGAAGAAATCAGTACTGATATAGAACTAATTAGATTAAAAGAACTGAAAGAAGCAATAATGGTATCAAAAAAAAGAGAAAATCAACTGGATTAGATGGCATAGATAGAACTGTTGCAAGAAATGTGAAGTGCCATTAGACTGGTTAAAAACTAAAGTCATATCTATATTTAAGAAAGGAGACATATTTGATTGTGGAAATTACAAAGGAATAAGTTTATTAAATGTAGGTTATAAAATTTACAGTAAATTCTTGAATGAACGACTTAGAAATATTATAAACAATCGACTCTCAGAAGAACAAAATGGTTTCAGACATGGAAGATTGTGTATAAACAATATTTAAGTGTTAAAAAAATATTGAAAAAAGACATGAATTTAATTTAGAGACTCATCTGGCTTTATAGATTATGAGAAAGCTTTAAATAAAATACATAAAGAAAAATTATGGAACATAATGAATAAACAAGGATATCCATTGCATTTGGTAAAGCTATACAAAGGTTATAAAATGTACAGTATTCTGAAAAACAGAGCATTGCAAAATGTGTTCTTTTTAAAAATGTTGCATTCAAGCATGTTCAGTTTAAAAAAATGTGCTGGGTGAATAATCTGTGAACTTGAAATCACAACGAAACCAAAGCAATTTCAAAGGTAGTAGATATCATAATATATAAGCAGAATTGCATAAGTTATCTTGGTATTGCATTACTTTAATGACTTCAAACCTTTTGCTTTTTTAGAGGCAATTTTATATAAAGATATAAAAATACAGTTACAAGTTAAGTAATAAATTAACGGAGGCCAGATTGTAATCAATTAGGGCATTAGACAGGGATGTAGCTTATCTCCAACTCTATTCAAAATACATATATATATATATATATATTGATCAGATTATTAAAATATGGAGAACAACGTTGCACTACTTACTGGATAAGATAGTACAACACTATATATTTAGTCCTGAAAATATTTTCAGGCGCAAACTTTGTTTGCTCTCACTGGGATAAAGGATTAAACTAAATCTATTATAAATAAATTTTCAATAAAACAAGATATCGAGTTAACCAGAAGAACAGTTATCAATATAATGCTGTGCAGATGAGCAGATTATCATCTGCTCATCTGCAATGAAGATGACCTTCAAAAATCAGTTTATGAATTAAACAAAATAAGTCAACAATACAATTTAAAAATTTCACAAAAGAATGCAAAAGTCATATGACATATAAAGGTCGAGATCATGTTAGATCAAAAATAGTCAGAAAATAAAATAATAGAAGGTGAAAGTTTAATTATTTAAGCTGCAAAATATCATATCTTAAAGTTAAAGATGAAAAAATAAAGACAGTTCAGAAAATCTGTGGAACAATTAAAAGGACAATGAATAAACAAACAAGATGAGAAAGGGAAAATTAACTAAAATTTTTAAAAGTAATGGCCACTCCCATTCTATTATATGGTTGAGAAATATGGTCTGTTAAAAAAGAGATGAAAGTAAATTACAAGCTACAGAAATAAGATTTTTCAGAACAATTAAAGGATGCGCAAAATTGGACCATATAAAAAATGAAGGACATCAGAAGAGAGAGCTAGATATTTACAATGTAAATGAAAAGATCAAGGAATATAGAGAAAAATGGAAAGAGTATCCATTTAGGAGAAATTTATACAAGACTTTATTATACAAGACTTTATTATACAAAATTTTATGTGAGAGAGAGAGAGGAAGACCAGTGAAGCCAGAACAGGCAAATGCTTAATCCTTGAAGTGAAGAAGAAGCAGAAGATCAGTCAAGTAATTGATCAATCACTTGGCCATCTGGCCATAAACCCATCATCAACTTCACTCCTGAATTACACATTATCCTGGCCAGTGTGTGTGCAGCATTATATACAAGCTATCCAATACAACATCATTTGTTGTTTTGGCATTGCAAAATTGTTCTTTTTAAAAACTGTTGCATTCAAGTATGTTCAGGTTAAATAAAGTGCTGGGTGAACAATCTGTGAACTTGAAAATCACCATGAAACCACAGCAGTTTCAAAGATAGCAGATATGATTATATATAAGCAGAATTACATAAGTATCTTGGTATTGCATTACTTTAAAACATTACCACATTTTTCTCTTCTTTTTTAAGGCTTTACTGACTATGACAACAATGACTTCAAACATTTTGTTTTTTTAGAGCAAAAATGGGAAGTATATAAAAAAATTACATCTGCATAACTATGGTAAATCTGGTCTTTCGATCATGCCCTGGGTACACTACATAGAATTGACTGTAAAGGTACCTGTTGTTTACATCACACCAAAATGTGGTATGAACATAAATTTAAGGAGGCATGTGAAACCTATTCTTAACAATAATGATTGTCTAATAATCCCAAGAATATGGAAGGCACATATTCTACCCACATAACCTTTTAGTCTAAGAGTTAGTTATAAATAGGACTGTAAGTAATCCAGGATCATAACTCTAATATACAACTTTCATGTTAAATTAGGACACTACTTTAGCTGTAATAAAACTATCTATATGAATATGTTCTCTGATAATAAAATAAAAAGAGAAAGTTCTTCAAATAAAAAGAGAACTTACATATTTGAAATATAACAGACCATCAGACCCTTTATATATTCATGACCCTTCACTCTTGAAGATATTAACACTGTTCTAATGGACATGAAACCAGGCAAGGCTCCAGGTGTCGATGGAATCCATCCTGATTTCCTGCTGAAGACAGGTGAAAATGCTCTACAGTGGTTGGCTTGCTTTTTCTCTGACATTCTCCAGACTGGTAGACTTCCAAAAGAGTTTAAGAGGACAAAAATTATCCCCCATCTTAAAACCAGGAAAAACAAACAACAAACCAGAAAACTACCGACCAATTGCATTGCTTAGCATCTGTTATAAGCTCCTAGAAAGGCTCATCCTCAATAGAATTGCCCCTAAGATAATAGAACAAGTCCCAGTGAAACAAGCCAGATTCAGACATAAACGAAGCTGCTGGGATCAGGTTCTGTCACTAACCACACATATAGAGACAGGCTACCAGCAATGCCAGAAAACAATTGTAGATTTTGTAGATCTTACTGCAGCTTATGACACGGTCTGGAGGCATGGCGCAGTCTGCAAGTTGCTTCGGGCAGTCCCATGCAGAACAATAGCAAAACTAATTGATAACATGCTAAGCAACTGCCTGTTCCAAGTGTGTATGGACGAGAACAAAAGTAAACAAAGAACACTTAATAATGGACTACCACAAGGGCCAGTTCTGGCTCTCCTCCTTTTTAACTTATACATTGCAGATTTGCCTAATACAGCCTCCAAGAAGTTTTTCTATGCTGATGACATTGCTCTAGCCACCAGACACACCAATTTTACTACAATGGAAGATACACTAGCAAACGACCTTGCAGTCCTAGATGAATACTTCAGCAAATGGAGATTATGTCCAAATCCTAGCAAAACAAAAGTTTCATGCTTCCACCTGAACAATAACCAGGCTAACAAAGAACTCATGGTCTATTTCAACCACAAACTGTTATGCTACAACAGATTCCCAAAATATCTGGGCGTCACTCTGGATAGAACACTATCTTTTAAACCACATCTCATTAACACAGCATCCAAGCAAGACACAAGAAACAATATACTGCAAAAACTATGTCGAACAACTTGGGGTGCCTCAGCAACAACACTTTGCTGCTCTTGGTCTTGTTTACTCTACAGCTGAATACTGCTCACCTTTGTCAGTTGTAGCCATACAGTGCCCAAATACACATGAGCGCTGTATGGCTGAACAGCGCCCATGTGTATTTGGTTGATGCTCAGCTTAACTCCACTATGCACCTTATTTCTGGAACTGAAATCAATCCCAACCTACTGGCTCCCAGTGCTAAGCAACATTCTGCCTCCACACATCCAACTTTCTTCTACATCAATACAGCTAAATCATGGAAATCCAAAATCTTCCAATCCACAAAGACATTCTACCCCTAGAAATAAACAGGCTAAAGTCAAGGCACTCTCCAATCTTAACAGCAAAAAATCTTGCAGAGACAAGTTTCAACATGAAGGAGAAGTGGAAAGAGTCCTGGTGTAACACTTCAAACAGGGGTCTTCTATGAATTAGTGGACCCAACACAGATACCTTCGGGTTATGACCTACCTCGGAAAAGTCTTCCCTTAACCAAATCCGCACCAACCATGGCAGATGAGCAGATCACTTTACAAATGGGACATGATTGCCTCACCCAGATGTGACTGTGGATCACCCCGCCAGACAATTAATCATGTTACAGCAGAATGTGTCCAACGTGCATACAGTGGAAACCTGTCAGACTTCATCCATGCTACACCAAGTGCAGTTGACTGGATAATCGACCTAGACATTCAGTTGTAGCCTATTCTTGAGTGTCTCTTTTATGACTGTATTATGTCTTATTATTGTACATATATCTATTACTATGTCCATATATATTTTAAGGATTAATGTAGTGTAACTTTTCATGTCTGAGCCAGACACTAAATAAATAAATGTTCTCTGATAATGTAGAATATAGCTTTGATATAGCTTTTTTTTGCATTAGAGGTCAGGCCAGTAGAATAATGGTTGATCAAATCATCATCTCTTTGGTATACTGTTAGAAATGTAATACAGCTTATCTCTGTATATATACTCCAGATGATGACCTTAATATGAAAGTGAAAATGCCAGGAAATTAAAGTAATTATTTCTAACACAGCTGTAGTCTCCATAATTTGTCTTAACTGTATCTCATATACAGCTGAACTTTGTTGTAATGTGTGCAGAAATAATGAGATCATGGTTGTAATGAGCAAAAGGCCATAATGATTTTCATTTACACATATTTCTATGCAACTGCTCACTTTTATAATGAGTGTACTACATGGATATACCACACAAATTTTGGTGGTAAAATAAGAATGTGGTGTGAAAAATGTTGAAGTTGTAAATTGTCTTTGTCCTTTACTACAGTATCAACATTGCAGAAGAATGAAAATGTTTACATATCAACACTGGAAAATAACATAACAAAAACAAAATAATTTAGAACATGTGAGCTTACAAATATCGATGATGCACTGCTTCAATGATTCACTATGCACAGAAGTGAGTGCCGGATTCTCAATAGTGTCTGATCTTGAAGTCTCAAGTGGAAAAATTTGCTAAACAATTTGGAAGCGATGATTTTATAAGTAACAACGGCTGGATGGATAACTGAAATTGTGTTTATTATTAAGTGTATTGTAGTTTATACACATATTCATACAAATAATATCTAGGTACGTAATTATGTTTTTTTTTTCCTCGATACTTTTTTTTTTTTTTAAATATATTCTTTATCAAGTTATTGAGAATTTTTAAAAAACAAGTAGATTAAACTCATTGGGTGGCCTTGTTGGCCAAGTGGTTAGCATATCCACTCTCCGGCCAAAAGGCTGGGAGTTTGAATCCTGCCATGGGCATGGATGTTCATGATTGTCCTATAACTGTGTAGAATGGGGGCATCTGTGATCCTACCACTTCTTCTAGCAGAAGGCTTCACTCCCAAAACCTGGTGAGGTACAGGAGTGACCATATGGTGTCTGTGGACATCAAACATGATTTTTTTTAAACTCATCACTGATATAGTGAGTAATGGTTATAATAAGAACTTTTGTCAGTCCTATGGCGCTTATTATAACTAAGTTCAACGATAATTTATTTACTGTTTCTTGGTTCAGAAATATGGATGTTTATTCTTCTTTATTAAATTAATCATGACTCAGGTAAACATTTTTCATGCCTTCCCCTCCAGAAAAAAAAAAAAAAACTAATACAATTTAATCAGTTTTAGCATTGTACAATTGTCCTAAGAATGATGTGAATGGTTCTTCTGATGCAGGAAAGGATTAGAACTTCTCTTTCCTTAGCCTTAGTATTGAATACTATGGTGGCCTTGATAAGGGCATCATGATATCATATATTTTAAATGGAGGTGCTGTATATTCAAGATAAAAACAGATCCATATGTGGAGGAGATGGGTAATAATATAAACTGATTGCATTGCAGAAATACAGTTACTGAAATTTATGAAGTTCCAGGATGTCATCATGATCAGAATAACAGTATTTTAGCTTTCTGTCTATGGACCTTGATTAAATCTCTCCATAAATTGGGCTTGAATTATTGAAATGTTTTTGTTGATCTGTAGATTCTCCATTTAACAAGTAATATATAATACACCATAACGAAAAATTTGAGGAAATAATGGAAGGAAAGTTGAAGGGAAAAAGTATGAACGAATCAGGCTTATCTGATAGAATGGAGCATTCTATCAGATAAGCCTATATCAGATAACTTCATAATAACTAACGTTACTAGAAGTTTAAGAAAACCATTATCAGCAAATAGAACTTCTAGAGAAAAACTTACTTTACAGACACTTGATCTAAAAAAAAGGGAAGAATTAAGGAAAATGAGGTACAAAAGTAACAAAGATAATATAGAATTTGTGGAAATGCAAACGTTAGTTAGAAAAGAAATCAAAAACACCAGAAAATATAATTAAAGAACAATTCAGAATATAATAAAAAACAATCTCTGAAAATTATCAAGGATTATATGGAAAGAAAAAAAATGTATCTTAAAATTGAAAAATAAGCAAAGAATAGTACAATACAAAAGAAAAGAAATAATGAAAATATGTAGTGAGTTTTATAGGGACCTATACACAGGCAAGGAAACAGATAGAAATCCTTTACTATATTTAGATGTGGCTGATGAAGGACCACCCATCGGGCTGGAAGAATTATGGAAAGTCCTTGAGTCAGCAAAGAATAATAAAAGTCCTGGAGAAGATGGCATACTAGAAGAACAATTAAAATCAGGAGGTTTACAGTTTCATAAGGTGACATTGGATATGTTCAATGATATTTTAACTAGAAAAAATTCCAGTGCAGTGGCATAAATCCTTGATTATCCTATTATATAAAAAAGGCAGCACAAAAATATTTATATGGATTATATTAAATAGGATCACAAGGTTTTTGGATGATGCACAGCCATATGAACAAGTGGAATCCAGAGCAAAATTCTCTACAATAAAATCATAACCACACTATTAACCAAGTAATAGAAAAAGCAAATAAATTAAATCTTCCTGCATAGTTAGTGTTTGTAAATTTCAAAAATTTCTCTATTCATTCAGAAATAATAAACAGCTTAAAACAACAAGCTATTCCAACAAAGTATATCCAATTATTAACAACTGTATATCAACTGTATATCAACTCAACAACCAGTATAAAGCTAGAACATCAGGGAAAGGAATTTGGTATTGGGAGAGGAGTAAGCCAAAGAGATCCTATATCAGCCAAATTGTTTTCTGCTACATTAAAAGAAGTTGTTAAGAATATCTCATGTGAAGACCATGGAATTAGCATCAATGGAAAAATTCTCAATCACGTATGTTTTACAGATGACATTGTACTATTAACAAAAAATAAAGCAGCTCAGGAAATGCTAAATGACCTTGACAGAGAAGGTAGGAAAAAAAGGCTTAATGATTAATATAAGTAAAACCAAACTGATGACAAATTCAGATTATGCTGAACTAAAATTAACATATAATCGTATTGAAATTGTGAATGACTACTAAATTAGTTAGTTTTAAGGACAAACAAGATAAAGAAATAAGTAGAAGAATAACACAAGGAAACAAAGCATTTTGGTTATATAAAGATTACTTGTTAGAAGATTTACCTATATACCTAAAAATAAAGCTCTAATATATACATTATTCCAGTGTTTACCTGTGGAAGTGAGACATTGTGACAACGAAAAAAAAAAACAGGAAGAGGTTGAGTGTGGCCCAAAGAGCCTTGAAGAGAAAGATGCTCTACATAACAAAAAAGGGATAGAATAAGAAACACTAGAATTAGAGAGATGACTGGAGTAGATGATATTGTGAAGTGTTTAAAGCATGTAAGTGCAGATGGGCTGGCTATATTAGTAGACTGCCAGATAAAAGGTGGACAAATTTAAGCACTGAGTGGATATAAAGAGAAGAAAGGTATTCAAAGAATAAGATGGAAGGATGATCTACAAAGATTTGACATGAGATGGTTCATTGGCTAAAAACAGAAGAAGATTCTCCATTTAGAATGGAGAATTCCTGCTTATCATTTTACTAATGAATTTCAATGCAAAACTGATTACAGCAACTATTCAGTTTAGGTAAGGAATCCTGAAGATTTGCAGGTGATTTATTTAGGAGTATAATATTATCCGCATAAAGTAATGAATATACGAGATGCCTGCCTAGTAGGCAGAGTGGTTGATGTACCACTCTTCCAACTAACAGAATGTTAACTTTATTCTGCTATGGGCATGGATGTTTGTGATAGTCCTTAGGTGGGATATGAATTTCACTGTCCAGTGTGAAACCATCGCTTCCTGGAGGCCTGAAGCAGCTTGATGAATGGAAATTATATTAAAAAAAACTAATTGGATTCTGGCTGAAATACTGCCTAAAAAGTTTCTTGAGATGGCAAACAGAATCAAACTGATAATAATCTTTCTTTCTTTTGTTGTTCAAACATTATGGAAACAGATCATTATCACAAGGCTACACAGGTGCTAAAATTAATGATTTTACACATTCTTTATCTAATCTGGCTAGAAAATGATTTCCATGTCAAAATAGCAAGGTTTACATAGTGGTGAATAACATATTCTTTACTTCTACAAAAGTTAAAAAAACAGTAATGTAGTGTATTGTCAACAGGCTTACCTCTAACCGAACAATAGCTGTATCGGTTATTTTTCTACTTTTTTTTTCTCTCTGTAGTAAGTAAAAATGCTTTCCAGAGCAAAATATTACTTTTGTGATTTTGGATGGATCAGATGATTTATCTCCCAAAACAGGACAAAAGAATGTTCCTTGAGAGAAATCACTCAAAGATGATACTGCAGAAGGTAGACGAAGTATAATTTTTGGAGCCACCACAATCAATGGTTTACGGAAATTTCGTATAATCTATAAAAACAAATTATATATTGTTGTTAGTGGTTTCTCCTATAATGGCTGTTTAAAATTTCATAAAATTACTGTTGCTGTTGAATAGAACTAAAGTTGAAAAATTTGCTTATGCTGATACAATATATGTCAATCAAACCTTTGCATGATTAACTTTTGTTTTTCATGCAAAAGTTTGATTGACATATATTGTATCAGCATAAGATGGGCTTCTAACAGTTATAAAGAATATAGTATTTAGGAATATCTAGCCCCCTTGAAACGGGTAATTTTTTTTTAAAGGTTTCAAGTAGGTAGGAGTTTAGCTTACTCTCAATACAAGTTTCCAAGAGATGCTACACAGCTAGGGTAACTAAATGACAGAAATTCCAAAGTGGCAGCATGCATCTTTTAAATTACCATTGATAGTAATTCTAAGATCATATTTCTATATAAGTGAATGCTTCTTTTCTCACTACCTGTCTGAAGTGTTGTGCCTACTGTCACTAAATTTTGTATGACCTTCCTGTTTTCATAGAAAAGCTTATGTTTAAATAACATATACAAACATAACAAAAATTTCAATGCAGCTGAACTCACTGATTAATCAAATTATAAAACTGTATGAAAGTTTCTCAGGGCTGAGAAAGATTCCAGGAATAGTCTCTCGTATTCCAGCATATCCTGTGGTGAGTGTCCAACCTTTTTTAAACCAAAAAAGTATTTTTGGTTTAAAACCATCAAAAGCAACCTCTCAAAGAAGGGATAGAGCTATACAAGAAATTAACAACAAAAATAGAATAGTAATTGCCTAAGTGGATAAGGGGAATGCCACTGTGGTTTTAAACCAAAAAGATTACACAGGTAAGCTTGCCTCCTTACTTCAAGATTGTTTTGCCTATCCTCTTATAGAACAGAAGTGGACAACTTGTTTTTCATACTGGCCACAACTGTGCCAAATGAAAGCAACACAATATGCAAATATTAAAAAATAAATAAATAATTAACATATTAGTTTAATCGAAATAACTGCATTTCTACTTAGTCTCAACATGAAAATTGATGGGGTTTTTCATCAATTTTCAAGAAATTTGGCTTAATATCTATGCAAAATGAGCTTCTTAGCTCTGCCTCTAAATTTATTATTATTATTATGATTCAGGCCTCCATGGAGTCACAAGACTCATTGTGGGAGGCCCACCCCCTAGAACCCATTTACTGTTTCTGCTCTCACTATTCTATCAGGCAATGCATTCCATGTTTCAACCACCCTCCATGCAAAGAAATCACTCCTCATCCTCTTCCTCACAACTTCCTTTCATAACTTCTAAGGATGCCCCCCCCCCTGTCCTCACTCCTTCTCCCCTTTTCCACCAAATGAAAGAACTCCCTAGTGTCAACTCTGTAACTACTCAACAGTTTAAAAGACTCAATCTTATCACTTCTTCTTCTATCTACCAAACTCTGCAGTTCACATTCTCACAGTCTATCTTCATACCTAACATTATATTACCAGTACATTGCATCAGCTTTCTTATCTACCTCTGTACTTTATCCACAGTTAATTTATCCCCTTTAAATCCTTGGAACCAAATTTGAGCACAATAGTCTGGGTGTGATCTGATCAGGGCTTTATACAATGGATTGACAACTCTTATCTCTACAAGTCAGCATCCTTCTCAGTATTGCAGTAATCCTCTCTGTTACCTTCACCATCTTTGCAATATATTCCCTGCACTTCAGGTTTCTATTAATTATCACCCTTAGATCCCTTGCCTCCCTTTCTTCCTCCAGTACAGTTCCTCCAACAGAGTATGCAGCCTCCGATCAATGTATCTCAAACTTCAAGACTTAACTTTACATTTAACTGAAGTAAATTGATATCCCAATCTGTCCAGTTTATTCAAATCCTCTTGCAGGACTACCACATCTGCAATATTACTAATAACCCTTCCCAACTTCACATCATCTGCAAACAATTGACATCCGCTTCCTCATACACGTTTATGATGCCTATCAGATAACCAATCCCGAATCCAGTTCATTAACCTGATCTAAACTTGGCAAATAATACTGATACAACTTGGCAAATAATTTTGAAACTGCTATCTTTAAATTTGGAAGTCTAATTTGTCAGAATAGAACAGTGAGCAACATTTCTTTGATAGAACATTTTTAGAACCCTTCCTTTCCTGGATACACTGGTCACGTCTTCCCTCAGGCAATCTTTCCTTCACTTTACCGCAAGCCTACAAATACTGGCCAATATATATATACCTGCTAACTCATATCACCACCCTCTGCAAAACTTGGAGTCATTAACACCATCAAAAACAGAACTATAACAATTTGCTTTCTAATGAACAACTCTTAAACAAGAATTACAAACTATTAGCAATACATTTATAAATAATAGCTATAGCAAAAATACTATTAATAAAATTCTTCATAAAACTTCATCCAAAAAACTAATACCGATTACAGTAAAACCATAGCTATCCCATACATTAAAGGGTTATCAGAAAAAATTAATAGAATTCTACACCATTATAATCTTAATGCCACTTCAACTCCTCTAAGGATCCTCTCACCCCATTGACTCACCCTGGAGTTTATTGTATCTATTGCACTTGTAACTTACCTTATATTGAGGAAACTGAACATATAATCCCTATCCATAAAAAAGAACACAAACGACACATTAAATTTAATAATTTTAGTGAAGCAGGCCTATCAGATCAAGCTCTTAAAAATCTAACACCATATTGATTGGAAAAGTACTTATTCCTTGCAGCATACAAAAACCTGGTATGAACAAAAATTTAAAGAAGCCCGTGAAATTTTGATTAACTGACCTAATCTTAATAATAATGGTGGCTTAAAAATCCCAAGAATTTGGATGGCATAGCTTAATCCAAGTTTTCGAGCAAGCCCTGATTCTAAGCAATTTTCAGCTTTTATTGGCAACCATCCATACCGGTCTGTTCTAATTTCTATGTATAGTAAAATTTTTTGTGTGAAAATGTTGCTCTCTAGCTTAATTTAATTTTGTAACCTAACAGATAACAGATCATAATAGGACTCTAGCTTTGATGTGGTAATTTTTTTTTTTCACCAGAGATCAGGCCAGTAGTTTTAGCAGTTGACTAAATCAATGCAACTTCAGCATACCATGTAGATTGTAGTGCAGCATGTTTCTTTGTATATATGTGTATACTCCAGATGATAACCTTAATGTGAAGGCTGAAACGTTGAATGATTATTTTGGTTTAAATTAATTTGAAGTCTTATATGAAGTTTTACTCTAACACAGCAGTTTTTTTCCATCAGCTTTTATTTTTGAATCATAATTCTCTTATAGAGTTTCAACAACCACAATATTTCTTTTACTAGTTCGGCATTGGAAAACAGTTTTTTTTTTTAGCTAGAATCCAAGCTACTTTATAGCTAGCCAATATGATTAGTTTCATTGATGATAATAATCGTTTTAGGCCTCCCTTTGTTCATGAAGCTGTGCTTTGCAGCTGATAATTTCATTAAACCGATTTCAGCTATCAACTTGAAATTTTACATCAAATTCACTGTGAAAATTGTAAGTGTTGCTTTAACAATTTTCACATACTGTTTTTTATCACTAAAAACTCTGTTACACAAAAGACACATTGTTATTTATTTCCATCACTGCAAATTTCAACTCCCAACTTTTGTTAATTTCATGTCATGTTTTTACAGTCATGAACCATTCTCTTTTTGGCAGCAATGCCGAAATTAGTTAAATTGTCTTTGCTTTTTGAGTTATCACCATCATCTTCTGAATTCTTTCATTTTTGAATTATCCACTTATCCATATTATAAATTTAAAATAAAATTTATTTAAACGCTTGATGCACATATGTTTGCAAGAACATGCAAAAGGTAAGGTAATTTTGCATGTAAGAGCATGCAAAATTACCTACCTACACTTGCTGAAAAACAACTAAACTACATTGCAACTACAAAATGTGCTGAGTTATGTATGAAAACGATTTGCTTGAGGCAGTGCAGTTGCTGCATATTAATGAATTTGCAATAAAAAATAATCGTTGGAAAAAGTTGATTCATATACTTGCCAATTAACAAAAGATTTTACCAATGAAAATATACAAAAAATATAATTTTATAATACCAATAAAATAAAAAAAATCAATTTAATTTTAACTTTTTCCAAAAACACAGTTGGCCACAACTGTGTTGTCCACTGGCCACGTGGCCAGTTGCCATGGGGTGCACCACTCCTGCTTTAGAATATGATCCAGCAAATACACAGATCAGAACACTTCATAGGCTGATTAAAAAGATTACCTCTTTGCCTGTTGAAGTCACCAATAAGCTAAAACCTTTTTACTTTAAGATCCCTGGGATATATGAGCTACCAAAAATTCATAAACAAAGTGTACCATTACATCCCGTTGTGGATGGCATTGATTCAAAACATACAAATTAGCCAAAGTGCTCTCAGAATATACTGGCAATACTCTTTCATACATAAAAAAACTTAGCCCAATTTAAAGCCAGTATAAAAAAAACTTCACGCTGCAACCCATTGACATAATGGTCAGTTTTGATATCTCCTCTCTATTCACTAATGTCCCACTGAAAGACAGATTAGACCTTATCCAAGCTATATTTCCTCCCAATATCTCAACAATGTTTTAGTTCACCATGAACTCTGGCTATTTTGTCTGGCAAAAAAATTCTATAACACAAACAGATAGTGGGAAGAGCCATGGGTTCTCCACTCCTGGCCAACTTCTTCATGAAGACCTTCGAAGGGAAAGCCTTAAACTCTCTCCTACTAACTATTCTACATAGATGATATGTTCTCCATTTGGCCATATGGCCTGGATACTCTCAACATTTTCTTAATACATCTCATCAACATTCCAGGATTCAGTTTACCTTCAAAAAGGAAAATAACAACAGTCTCCCCTTCTTAGACACTCTGATTATATGCTAGCCCAATGAATCCTAGGCATTCTGTTTACAGAAAACCCACAAAACTGGTAGATATATTCACGAGCAGTCACCCTGCTCTCATAATATGAGATTATAAAAACACTATATAAAAGAGCAAAATTAATCGGTTGTGATAGCAGTGAACTTGACCACATTCTCAACACTTTCTTAACCAATGGCTACAACCTCGACAAAATATTAAAACCCTTTAAATGCAACCCTTCTCCCCTTCCCTTCAGAGCAGAGATTACACAAAATCTATCACCATTCCATATATCCAAAGGCACATCCACAAAATTAACAAAAATCCTAAAGAAAAGCAACCTTACAATCATTTACAGACCACAAAAAAATTGGTGTCCCTTATCTTCTCCACCAAAAATCAGCCACATTCCTCACCCTTGCAGTTGCAAAGGTAGGGAATGTCTTACTTTGGTCAAAGAACAAGGGTAGGGAATGTCTTATTTTGGTCAAAGGACAGGGGTAGGACTGTCTTATTATGGTAAAACAGGCAGGACAGCCAATATCAAATTTTTGAACAGATGGACTACATCTTTTTCTATCATTACAGCCACTCTGGACCTGCTGACTATGCTCTGGACACTCATCACAGGATACACTGGAAGAGGGCCACTCTATTGTACTGCAGCAAATATGAGAATCTATTCCTCAGCCCTGAGAAACTTTCTCAACTCCAACATATTTGGGTGTATAAAACTGTCCCAAATTTGGGAAGCACTCATCCTCAGATCTTCAGCTCAACAGGCAAGACCACTAGGGAGCACCAGTTAGGACTTTAGGCCCAACTTTGGTTGCCTTTCTTTGGCCTCATTTACTCAATGTTAGTGCTTTGGTGCACATATCACTGTTCTGTGATACCTGATGATAGCAATATGACATTGCCAAAATATAGGAAGTATTAATTAAAATTATAATTAATAATGAGTATACATTGTAATTTCCTGAAAAATAATAGTTATGAATTAGACAATGTATAAGCCTTTCAACCAGAATTTGCAGATTTTCATATATCTTAATTTCTGCAGTTATAGCCAGTGAGAAATTATTTTACCTGTTTAAAATAACATATAAGTGTAATTTACAGATTTGTATAAATGTTTTCTCTGAAATGAAATTCTAGAGAAAATTGAAAATGCGAGAGGAAAACTTTTTTTTTCTTCTTCTTAAATGTTATTTGCTCTATTTCTGCTAACAGCAGAAAATAAATATTGGTATAGCTTAACTAAATAGCAGAAAAATTGATGCCCAATGAAATGAAATGAAATGGGATAATTCTAATGGCAGAAATTTGATTTTTGTGTTGATGCTAATTTGCACAGATAGACAAAACAGTTAATAAAGGAAGAATAAGTATTACTAATTTGTAACACGGGCAATTTTAGCTCTAGGAATAAAGTCAATATTTGCCTAGGAGGAGAGAAAGATACAATAGTGAACAAAATCCAAACACTCATATTTTAAAGAAAAATTTCAATTTTGCAAAAAAATAACTAAAAAAATTAAACTCCAACTTTACCTAAGAATTTATATGTGCTCTTCTATTCCTAATACGTTCATTAATTTGCTTAGGCATGAACTCTACCAACAAAGAACACATTTTTCTTTTTTCTGCATCTTGAAACCATACTTTTATAATAGATTATATTAAATTACTTTTGCATCACACTTTAATTTTCCAAGTCTCTTTTTCATTATAGCCTTAAAATTTTCTATTGGGTTAAATGTCAGGAGAGTTACCTAGCCACTGAAGCAATTGGATGCTGTGATTTTTGAGGAACTGTCACTTTTTTTGAAATCTAGCATGGAGCAAGATCCTGTTGGAAGATGAGTTCTTTTTCTTCCTGGATCTGTGGGACCACTCTTTTCTCCAATATTTTTATGTATTTTTCACTTTTCATCATCCCATCAACTGTGGACTGTGATGTGTAAAATAACCCCAAAACATCTTTTTAGGAGCTTGTTGAAGGTGGGAAGGAGATGTCTTCTCAGCCGCTGATTTGCGAGCATAGGTACTCACTCTCCTTGGACAAAGAAATGGCTCTCATCTGAGAATATGATATTCTTCCACTTCTCAACAGACCAATCTTTGTATACTTTTTTGCCTGCTGGACCCTTTTTTTTCTGCATAGCTTTTGTCAAGTTGTTTCTTTTTTGGCCTGTGGGCAGCCCTCCCTGCTTCAAACAATTTTCGACAGACCATAGCTTTTGTCAAGTTGTTTCTTTTTTGGCCTGTGGGCAGCCCTCCCTGCTTCAAACAATTTTCGACAGACTGTCATATTAGAAACATTAACATCCTTTTTCGCCCACATTTTCCTTTTCTGTTTGAAGAAAAGGTACTGGTTTCCCTAAACCTCTTTAAAATCAAATTGCATTAACAGTACCAAAACCAACAGCAGACTCACTGGCAATTTGTCTTTGAGTCATGGATATGTGCTGAGAGAGTACATATTTTTGAACACTTTCTTGGAGATGTATCCATTTTATAGCTACACAAAATGAATAAAAAACACTATGAGAGTCAACTTGTTTACACTATTAAAAATGCACAATAATATTAATAAACATCGTAGAGACAGTTAAAACATGCAGCACTCAACCAAAATAATGAACCAAAACCAAACCCTTAACAAAAATTCAGCTTGTTCAGATTAATTTATTTACTATTGTAGGTGCAACGTTGTGATAAGGGTTAAGCATACCTAGAATTGTGTCACATCACATAGTTGAAGCATTTTCTGAGAAATGTTTTAATTTTTTTGCAACTTGATACACAGTGAATTTACATAACTTTTGACCTACTGTAAGCTAATCTTCTGACCAGTGCTTGGGTCTGTTTTAGTATAGCATATTGCTGGTCTACTTAGCTGCATTTTTTGTTGTAGATATTTTGCCATTATTATTTGGCTTGTTAGAGTTTAGCTGTTTAAAGAATAATAACTGAATATATAAATATAAATTCACTTCTTAAGATGACTCTTTTTTTAAAAATTTATTTCTTTGCTTTGTGGACTTGAACAATCATCGGTATATATCTAATTAAAAGAAAGATAGTTAAGAGTAAATTGCAGCAACTGAGCTATTACTACTACTACCATTTATGAAAAAAAAATGGAGGTGTGCAATCTCAGTGCAAGTTGCTAAGTCTACTTTTTTTGCAGCTAACTCTAGCCTATAAAAATAGGTATGAAAATGTAATGCCAACGACTGCAAAAGCGATCTTTAGCACCTCTGTTCCACTTAAGCTTCCCTTTCAGCTGAACTCTCTTTAATCTACCAGACCTTCCTGTCCAATGGTTACAATGCCAAAAAAGATTTTGGTTGTTCCTCCCATCCTTCTCAACATAAAGACTACAGTAATACTATTACTATTCCCTATATCCAGGGTGCATCAGAAAAAATAATGAGAACTCTAAAGAATCATAATCTCTCCATTTTAAATCTCATCTGAAGCTGATTGCCCTTATCTGCTCTCCTAAAGATCCACTCCGTCCCCCCCCCCCTCTGTTCCAGGTGTTTATAGGGTTTCTTGTTCTTGCGAATGATCTTGTTATGGTCAAACTGGGAGATCTGCAATCATCTGCCTTGGTGAATACAAGAAATATATCTGCTGCCACAACTATGGGCAATCAGGTCTAGATTACCATGCCCTGGATATCTTGCACAGAATCAAATGCAAAAAAACTACTATGCTTCACTGCAACGAATATAAACCTGAAAGACTTTTTTTTAGAATCAGTAGAAGTTTGAAAAACCAACCTAATCTTAATAAATATAGTTGTGTTACTCCCAAGATTTGTGAAACTTTAATTGTTTGGCCTCCTGCCCAACCACATATGCACAGAGGGCGCCACTCATAAGACTTCAGGCTTTCAGGCACTTTTTTTATCATTTGGCCTGGTTGGCCGAGTAGTTAGTGTATCTGCTCTCCAGTTAAAAGGCCACAATAGATTTCAATCTTCGTTTTAAGTCTATAGGCCAGTTCACCATGTGACGTATTAAATCGTTGGTGTCATTGTGATTCTTTAGTGTTGGATCTGTGACTTGGACATGGTAGGTTGATGTATCCGATAGTAAGCTGTTAATCTTATCTTCATAATCATTGGTGTTTAAAATCACTGTGGAATTTCCCTTATCTGCCTTTAATATGATAATGCCTTTCTTTTTCTTAAAACTATACAATGTTCTTTTTTCCAGAGGAGTGATGTTTTTGTTAGGAGTTCTAAAAGATGAGAGGATGATACTACTTTTTAATCTAATATCATTAGCTATGGGTTCCAGTAACGACGAGACTGCCTTTTCTATATTACAAATGATATCCACTTTAGGGATATCATTTGGTATTTAGAAATCTATGATCAGGTGTCATCGCAAAATTGAAACCTTTTTAAGTATACTGATCTCTGGTTTCGTTAATACGTGATCCGATAAATTAAAAATAACATTGTTATCTGGTAGAGAAGGTTTTGACTTAAAACGTTGTATAAAGATCATTGAATTTTTTGATTTGGTTTTGTTTGCTTGTTGTAAAGGCTTTATCATAGCTAATATTGACCATTCTGTCCAAAAGTGACATTATATCTTGGTCTAAAGTACTAGAGATATCATCATAAATCTGATAACATTCTAAATCTATTTGGCTTAAAAGAAATCTGGTATGCTGTATCCGTTCACATAGAAGTGCCAAAGATGTTTTAAAATAAATATGTTTCGCTCGTCTATTCTGAATGGAATTGTTCTTTTAAAAATAGAAACTTTGGAATAATCTTGTTGTTCCAACATCTCTTCAAAAAAGTGAGATGATTTAATAGTCTGACCTTTTTACATTTAAGGAGTTCAAAACAGCGTACCTTTCGTTTGGTTTCCCCATGGATTCTGTTCATGTTAAAAAACGTTTAATTTTCTTGACCATAAAAGCTCTGGAATTACCTCTAATAAACTATATTGATCAAGTACATATAATAAACATGTTATACCAACTAGTTTCATCAACTAAGGCTGTTGGTATCTTTAGGGTACATAACTGATGTAAGGCACTAAAAAGTAAAAAACTGTTGTTATTATTATTATTGTTATTGTTCCGTGCAACTCCAAGGAGTCGACAGACTCATTGAGGGAGGCCCTAACATCATGTCAAGAACAACTATTCGACATTCACACAGTATCTATCATACCTTGCCTTGAACTCATTCACGGTCGTAGCACCCACAACAGACTCTGGAAGCTTATTCCACTCATTCACGTAAAAAACCTAGCTCTAATACCCTTGTCAACCACACTCTTGCCCAGCTTCCATTCATGGCCCCTAGTCCTCCCACCACAAGTCATATTTTCAAAAATATCTTCTGGATCAATCTTATAGAAACCCTTCAGTAATTTGAATGTCTCAATCATATCACCCCTCCTTCGCCTATCGACCAATTTCTGCAACCCACAAATCTTCAACCTATTCTCATAAGGTTCATTCCACAGACCTGCTATCATCTTGGTCACTCGTCTCTGGATCTTGGCCACTTCCTCCCCATCATGAAGAAACCCTGTTACAAACTATAATTAACCGATTTTTAAAGAAGCCGCAGCAGTTACCCGCTGTATACAAAACCTTAACAGGAACCAAGGACTAATCTTGCCCATGATCTGGAAGACCCTTATTAGATCGCTTAACTCACTAGAACTGAATTACAGTGCCCAACTATAGAGCATTCCTAAATAACAACAAGTGAGATCATACATGCTCTATGCATGTATTGTACGTGCTCTGTTCTTTGTCTAATATAATTGGAATTAGTTGATTATAGTTTGTAACAGTTTTTTACTTTTTAGTGCCTTACATCAGTTATGTATGTACCCTGAAGATGCCAACAGCCTTAGTTGGTGAAAGTAGTTGGTATAACATAGAAGTTCATTCCAGAGCTTTTATGGTGAAGAAAATTAAACGTTTTTTAAAGATGCAAATTGTTCAAGGATTTATAAATGAATACTTTTAATGTAGAATTACTCCATAGAAAATTAATAAATGTAATCTGTTTTGTAAAGTTTAACAATGAAAGAAATATTCTATGAAAACTGTTTATTACGATGTAAGAATAAGAGTTCAAAAGAGTTCACTGGCGAAACTTTCGGATAAATGTTTGACCTGCGGCAATCAAGTATGCACGGAGCGTGGCACGCACTCATAATTCCTGGAAGATGCTGCAAAGGAGATCGTCTCACGTGCAAAAAGATCGGTATTGGGGAGAAAACATGACGCAGTGAGAAGGAGCCAAAGAAGGAATATAAAAGGAGTCTGCTCCCCTTTCTCGAGGCTTTTTTCTTCTCGCCTCTTCTTGGGTTCCGGATAGTCCTCTGCTGCTCGGCATCGACATCCATGGTTCCAGGTCCTGGCTCAAAACATCTTCGGAGATGAGTAGCTGAATGCGAAGGTCAGAACACCATGTAAGACGGAGACAAGTGGTGAAGGAGCAGGCCAAGCGTGGACACATGATCGGCCTTCCGTAGAGATCTGTACCCGATGATCGCCATGAGACTTAATAATGAGTTCCAAGTCAAGCCATGTGAGACAATCCTCCAGAAAAAGAACAAGCAGCATTTCGCAAGAATAGTTGAAGAATAAGTGATGGACCTGATGAACTTCCTGAGAGTTGGTAACGTACATCCTTTAGTGTTTCTTTTGTTGAGAAAGGGAAGAAATGTTGTGAATTAGTAAGCAGGAACATTCTAATATAGAACTCTTAGTGATTATTTAGTAGCAGTGTCATAGCTCCATGAACATATTAATGAGTGATTGTATAGATAAGTTATGTGAAATAATTAACGAAGCTAATAGAATAACTGTTTTGGAGGGAATTATAGATCGATGTATTGATGAGAGCTAAGAATTATTCTAGTAGTATTAATTCATTATAAGATTCACTTGTATCGATTTTAGTTGCCATAATTAGCTTTATAATGCAGAATGCCATTAATTTAGCTGAGTGTATAATTTTGGATATGTATTCTAAGAATTCAATAAATGTATTTTTTTATTTTAACCTGACTTGTGGCCTGAGAATGAATCTAATGCACCACTCATTTTAATTAGAACCTGAGCGGAACAGATTTGCTTAATTGAGACCACGACTGCAAACGTAAATTAGCATAAGTAATTTAGGTAATTTGATATTAAGTGTATTTGATAGATGGATCAGTCTTGTATATTTTCTGGGAGTTGTTGCTTGGTTAAGAGTCCTTCTAACCTAAAGGTATTGGCTGGTGCAGCTAAAAGAAATAAATCTGCCAGTGCCTAATTGAGGAGTAACTCCAGATAGTTGTTACAAAGGATTTGTTTAATTAATTAATACACGTGATCAATCACAGGATCGGTCAAATATGTAGATAGCTCTTCTACCACAAGTAGCGAAGAACGATCTTAAGGTAGTCTCGAAATTTAGAGTGAACAAGACATATAGGTAAAAGCAACACCTTACATATTAAGAACAATAAATAAAAAGAAGAAAAGATATGAAATATCATTGAAAGGACAAGATATAACAGCATGAAAGCAGTCACAGAGAATACAGAAATGAATCGACCTGCTGCTGCATCACATTAACACTGCTCTATGAATATTAAAACAGCGATTTCCTCATTCTTTCATGAAATTCATTTAAAGAAATCATCCATTGTTTGCAGACCTTGCTAAAATAGACAATGGGCTGTATTTTGTCGATTCCTTTCCAATTTACCAATGCATACCACCCTCATTATCTTGTTTACTTCCTTGCCTACAGCAGCATTTAGCTATATGTGATATTTCATCCTTTGATCTTTATCTCACACCAGATTGTCTCAAATGAGCTGTCTTCTGCTTCCCTGTCCTGTTGTATTCCTATTCTTTTTAGCTTTAATTCTTCTGCTATTATGACAAAAACTCATTCCCTTAATCTGAATACTTCTGGCATTACTATACATAAAGTGTGATACTCCCTTCAACCCACAAACTCCCTCACACATCTTGTATTGATTACCCCAGCTGAGAAGCTACATTCAGCATCATGTGAACTATCTCATACTGACTAACCTCTAGGATGCCTGTACCCACACTTGACTCCTCCAGTACATGTATTTCCCTGATTCTGCATTTCTGAACTCTCACTGCATAATACTTTCTCAAGACACCTAACTTCGAATCCATCCAAACGCAAACCATTTATCTTATATAATCCTTTTGTCCATTTAATTTAATTTGCACACCCGTATCATTCCTCTAGCAATGTATACATTGATTTGCAATGATATGGTCCCTTCTCTCAGCTTGTCTTGATCCTACTGTGGCAGCACCCTCACAGTCTTTACTTTCTCACTCTTCTTATTTGCTTGTACTAGCAATTCTATCAAAATCTTCTTGTATACCACACTTGTCACCTGTCAGATCAAATTACTCTCTTTCTCACAATACATATCTAACATCTTTAATCTTTGTCCCAGAGAAACATATTTACATTCTCCTCATCGTATCATGGAGTTTCCATATGAAAGTATCCTCCTTCTTTTGTTCTTTTATAATCTACCTTTCTCTTCCCCTGCTTTGCTTCTCTTGCCAGGTGGTTCTCTAAACCATTCTATTTCATGTTTTGTCCGACTTACATGAAATACTTCATGTAAGTCGGCTATCACTCTCTCATCACTATCTGTCCATTCTCTTTATTTCAACCATTTCATTCTTGCTATCACTGGTTCACTTTTTTTTGCCTTTCATCATTCACTTCTACAATACCATTCTTCTTACGCTTTCCAAACTTCTGGTTCTTGTTTTCAAATTTAAACAAAGATTAAACTAACACAAGATTTCACATGTAAAAGTGTGTATGGAGCTCTTAATATATATAGAAATTACCATACAATGAGAAACTGATCCTATAAATGAATACAATCTTCCAGTTCATAAAAATAAATAAATATTGATAAATTTAAAAAAAATTAGTTTGACAGGTTTTAAACAGAAATATTATTACTTTCAAACCATACCGAGAACAATGAGTATAATTTCTTCATATTACTGTATTTAATAAGCGAGATTTACTTAAGATCACAAAATGGGTGAAAATATATAATTTTTTTCAAGATTTCAAAGTGATAAGTGGGACAGATTTCTCTTGGTTGAGAAAAATGTCTTCAAGGCACAAAAGAAACAGATACCATCATATCATCAAAAACCTAATTCATAAAATAAGATTGGGAAAGCTACGTAAATAGCTTTCCCAATGTAACATACATGAATTTTTAAACATGGAATTGAGTGTTTGTGTGTGTGTGTGAGAAATAAAGAGAGAGAGAGGGAGGTGGGGGAAATAAATTTTTTTTTAAATGATTTTTTTTTAAATTTTAAATATCCTTCCAAAAAGCTCTATTATCCTAAAAGGAAATACAGCATTTATTTTGAACAATACACACATTTATTTTGGACAATCACAGAATCTTAATCAAATATTTGAAATAACTTAATCCAATGTCAGTGAAATAAGGACTACAAGATAGTTTAAATAAGTAAGCAAGCAAGAAAATATGACAATTGGCTAGCGATTCGAGATAGGTGATGCAAACCAGAGATGACATTTAAAACAGAAACAAAATAAAACTTAACACATGAAAACTAGCATTAGAAATAAATAAAAAATAAAATAGCTAATTACAGCAACAAATAGTATACATTTTGTTGAGTCAAGTTTTTAAGATACTATACTTCTGGGAAGTGTGTGAGATACGCTGAGTTTTTACATTTAGCCTGTCAAGGTTATGGTATACAGAACTAGTAGGAGTGCCTACAGAAGCTCTAGTGCAGGATACCTAACAAAGAATTTTCTGTTGTTTTCTTTTCTATAATAAATGTATGGCACTTAAGTGGATACAGCAGATTCTGGTTAATTAGTCCATCTTTTTTGTTGGAACAAGTCTAGAAGAATCAAAACAAAATGAAAATACAACAAGAATTTGCTTCATTAATTTGGGACACAATGCTGTTTAATTGGGCCAAGCGGCCAGTAACTGAAATCACATGGAATGTTAGAAAAATTACATAAACTTGTTCAAAAATTTAGTGATAGTGACAGCTACAATGCTGCTGAAATGGGATTATTTTATCATGCCACACCAGATAGTTCCCTGTGTTATAAACACCTGCACTCTTTGGATCAAAGAAAGCAATAGATTTGTAACAGTGTTATGCTGTTCAAACATATCAGGAACTGATGAATGAAAGATATTATTTGCTGAAAAAAAGGCCCAAGTTTTCATGCTTTAAAGGATTAGAATGGAGAGTTTACCAGATCAGTACCATGTCAACAAAAATGCATAGATGATTTTAATTATCTTAATTTTTAATTTATTTATTTTTATTTTATTTTATTTCTCAAGGGCTCACTTTAGCGAGTACGGGCATGGCAAACCCGAGGTACCTGCTGCTGGACCATGCCTTACTACACATAATATATGTCTGTTATATTATCTGTAGATTGGTCCTCACCCTTTTTTTTCTTTCCTTCTTGCTCCTTGTCCCCCCCCCTCCCACCAAATGCTATTAGAATATTCGAGGGCTAGGGGTGAATCTTTCCTATTTTGCTATTTCATCTCATCTCATGTGGAAAGGGCCTCTGTAATCCTACCACTTTCTTCTTGAGTGACTTCACTCCAAAATGCTAATATGGTTGTGCCTTATAACACATCTCATGCTGCATCAGCTGTCATGCAGAATAATCAGAGCTGCGTTCAGGGCTTAGGCAGAGGGTCCTGTTCGAAAAGTATATTACAGTCTCCATCAAAAGCCAGTGATATTGTCAATGAGCAACACAGAAGATATAAGATTAATCTTAGAAGGGAAGTTTACATAGGCACACGAATGTTCAGGGTCTACAGATGAGTACTCTTGAGACTGTCTGTAAAGAGATGGATAGGTATAAAATTGACATCCTGGGAATTACCGACACCAGATGGAATGGAGAAGGTCACTTCAAAAGACAGGATGGTAAGCTAGTTCAGCAACATTCTTGTAATAGTAGTAGTACAACAACATTCTTGTAGTAAGCAGTACTAATTTCACGCCAGATAAAGCATTGTCTAGAATCAGAGGAAAGACTAAAATGACTCTTATCTGTAAAGAGTACATTAGTCCATTGCTCTCTTGTCCAATTTTTATGGATACAACATCACTAAAATGTGACAAGCTTTTGGCATATAGGCCTACTTGTCACAGACATTTTGCCACAGTTTGTCAAGATATCTGGATACCTGTACTTGAATGGAGCCGACTTGCAAATCAGTTAAGGTGCATTGATTAGGTTTTGCTGTTATAACCAAAAATAATGTCACAGAGTGAGGGCGACTTCTTAGCATATGTTTTGAACACATTCCATTGGTTTGGAACCCTTCATAGAGCCTTGATGCAATGTTATGTGAGATTCCAAGCCTCTCAGGCAATATCGGTATTTCTGTGGCCTTCTTCAATCTTTCCAATAATAATTCTATCCTACACGAAATCATCTACATGATGTACTTGAAACATTACAAGACATCCAAGTTTGCAACTTTATTCCTTAATGAAAAGAGCTTCCTTCAAACACAATTCACTTAGCACAGTCTTTAGCCTTTTATCCTGTTGAGTACTAAAGCATGAGCCCTTTGCACGTGATTCAAAAATTGGAATGTGTACCCGCTTTCTACTCAAAATCTGCAGTTATACAAATTGTCACAAGCTGATTCATCTGAATTTGTGGTCGTAATCTTCAGAAATAGTATTCGTCCTTAGGTTCTGGACACCAGTGTAGATTGGAAGAGAATGGTCACAGGCAAGGAAGGAAATGGAATTTATACAAGGTATATAGTGTCTTCAGAGAAGACAGAAGAAACAGAGTTGGGGGTAAGGGTTTTGCTAATGAGAACAAAGGGATTAAAGCTAGAAAGAGCAGAAGTACATCAGGGGAATAGGTCAGAGGGAGGCTATCTGGTGTGAAATAGAGACCAACAGGGCAAAATATGTAATTAGCTGCTGTCATAGTCCAAGGGGGGTACACAGGAGAATGTAGATAACATGCTGGATCTGATCACTGATCAGAAAATTTAACAATCTGTACTGCCTCCGCTTGGAGAAAGATCATATAGTCTTGACCTGGAGATTACCAGGCATGCAGAATTTTCTATTAAGAAGGGATATATATGGAATTACAAAGCAAATGATTATGATATGCTTTGTAACTGAGGAGACAGCTTTCAGCAGAGCAATGCAAGAACTTGGTGGGGAGAGATGTTTTTGGTGCATGGAGGTGGTCAAGGGATGTTTGAAGAAAGCAGTATCTGAATGAATACCTATGGTCAGAATGATAAATCAGGTAGGAGATTTATCATTCTGACATGAAATAGATAGATAAACAGTTTCATTAAGCAGGAGTTGCACACAAAGAAAAGGTTGTAGAGGGATTATAAAGAAAAAGGTAATCAGCATGCCCATGAGCAGTATAAGGCACAGGCGTCTTGCTTGTGCCTTACTGGTATGGTAAGGAAAACCAAAGCTAATTATTATTATTATTATTTGACACCTCCAGGGAGTCCAAAGACTCATCGAGGGAGAGTGTGCCAACAGCATCGAACAATTGGTCCCCTTCCAACTACTAATTATGAGAGAAAGTTAGCTGACAAGGTAAAAAGAAACCCTAAGGAGTCTTTCTCCATGTGGCAAGTAAAAGGGAGAATGACTATGGAAGAATTACTTTAAAAATTGCTGATGTGGTGATAACAGAACCATATCAAATAGTTGAATTGCTGAATGAGCATTCTGCAGAGGTGTACCATCTAGGTGGTGGTGACATTGACTGATAGAAGAATAGAGGATGAAGACATGGAGGTGCTTAAAGTATTGCAGAACCTCAATATGAACATATCCATGGGATTAGATGGCATATCAGCTCACGTATTATGAGAATGTGTAAGGGAATTATCAGCTCCTATGGCCAAGCTGTTTAAAATTTAAGCCTCAGGGATAGACCATCAAAATTCGGATAGAATATCCTTTTTGCAAGGAGATAAAAGTTAAAAGTCCCATATAAAGAGAGGAGTGGTTCACAGCAAACCAATGCAATGGTATAGAATGCAGTGACATCATCAGAAACATCAACACCAAGATAGAGCTGGAAAGACAGAAATAAGTGGAAGAGAGGAATTTTAAAATAAGAATAAACAGCAATTAGCAGACATATGAGATGTGGCTATTAAATAATGAGACTGGTTGCAAAAATGTGGTTTATTATTATTACAATTGTACAACTTAATTGTTATCCCCTTCAGCATACTCCCCTCCTCTATCTATACACTGTTGCATACGAATTTTCCATTGTTGGAAACAGTGCTGCAAGTCATCAGGTGTTATCTGCTTCAGTATCTGCTGTTTTCTCCTTTACCTCATCCACTGACTGAAAATGGGTGCCCTTCAATGCAGATTTGCAGGAGAAGATTATCACATGTAATGAGACATGGATTTTCCAGTACAATCCAGAAACAAAGAGACAATCAATGCACTGGAAAACTTCCAAATCACCGAGAATGAAAAAAGCAAGAATGAGCAAATCAAAACTGAAGGCAATACTGATCTTCTTTTTTTTTTTCTATATCAAATGGCGTGGTAATGGTTGAATGGGTACCAGAGAGTCAGACAGTTAACCAACATTATTATCTTGAGGTTCTGGCCAAGCTGAGAGAACAGGTGAGAAAGAAGAGACCCCATCTATGGAAGAACAATGCTTGGATTCACCATCAGGACAATGTTTCAGGCCACAGAGCACTGTCTGTAAAGCAGTATCTGGCTGATAAGAAGATCCCAGTGTTGGACCATCCACCTTACTCGCCGAACTTAGCTCCATGCGACTTTTACCTTTTTCCAAAGTTGAAATCCACATTGAAGGGCACCCATTTTCAGTCTGTGGATGAGGTAAATGAGAAAACAGCAGCATTACTGAAGCAGATAACACCTAATGACTTGCAGCACTGCTTCCAACAATGGGAAATTCATATGCAACAGTGTATAGATAGAGGAGGGGAGTATGCTGAAGAGGATAACAATTAAGTTGTACAATTGTAATAATAAACCACATTTTGCAACCTGTCTCATTATTTAATAGCAACATCTCATCCACTTCAACTGCATTCTTCAATAAATAGTTCACCATATTCTCCAAAATCTGAGTGAATGATGAAGACATGTCCACCACACAAAGAGATTCTTGACCTCCTTTCAGAAACTTTGTGAACATCTGTTTGAAGACAATAATACTGTGGGAAACTATGACTTGGAATATTAATGCTTTTCCTGTTCACATCGAAATTGGCTCGATAGACTATTACAGTAAATCAAGTTAATAAAACTTATAAAGAATGCCAGATAAGGATATCTCCAGAACAAATTAAGAAATTAACTTTATTGCAAGGCCTGGTGCCAGGGATATTATTCTTCCCATTCAAGTTAATACTCTTTAATACACTTTTCTCCAAAGATCACATAGCAAGTAACTTTCTGGCCAGCCATACCACTCTCATTCCAAAATCTAATAAAGATCAGACATTAATCAACAGCTGGAAGCCTATTTCTCTAATACTAACTATAATATCTTTTTAAATTGCATGATCAGCAATGAGGTCAAAGCAGGAATGAGATATACAGGGTGTTCGGGATAAATTTGACAGTTTCGTAAGGAAAAAGAAAATCTTCTTTGTATCTATTAAATTTAATGAATTGACAAAAAAACATTACAGGCAGAGTTAATTACAATACTATCAACAAGATTTACTCAAAATAACCACCATTAGCATCGATCACAGCTTCAATTCTGCTTCGGAACCTCGAACAAGCTGATGCTACAGTCTCCCTGGGAAGGGCCGCAAAAACTGTTTTAATTTTATCCATTAACTGGGCTTTTGTATTACTGGAAGTGCGATTGGTGTCTTTTTCAACTGCGCCCCATACAAAATAATCCATGGGGTTAAGGTCTGGGGAGTTTGGAGGCCAAACATTTGGACTGGTGAAGTCGTAGAAATTTTCAGACAACCATTTTTGACTTTTCCCAGAGGTGAGGCAAGGGGCCGAATCCTGCTGCCATACATACGGCCTACCATTGGCTACCCTTGTTATCCAGGGCTTGACTACAGTTAGCAACTCCACGAACAAAGCCCGAATTCCAATGCCAGGGTTCTTCAACACCTGTTCCTGCAGATTTGCGAGGAATTCTGCTGTACGAACGCAATCAGATCGTCTGCTAGGGATCTTTCTTCTTGCTACATCCTCGTAGTCACCATTGCAAGTCTCTAGTTCATGCCTGATTGTTTTTACTGTATTCAGGGAGCATTGGGCAGCAGTCGTAATATCCTTATTTTGATGGCGGGCACGAATCATCATGATACAAGTTATTCTCTTCCATGATTCAGGTGGGTTCCAGCTATCCATCCTTTCTGACATCTTGTATATGAATGAAGAAGGGTCCAAACTTTTAAATGAAGAGAAGTGTGTGTTAATACATGTAACTTACGGAAAAATATAATTAATTATAAATATGTCAAATTTATCCCGAACACCCTGTATAATGAAAACCACATGGGTATTATGGAGTACAAGGATTAGGTAAAATTTAATCTATCTCTGCTACGTGATCTGCTCCACCTAGTTACTATGAAAAAGCATCCAATGATAGTACTCTTGGTGGATCTTATTCAGACATTTGACAATGTTTGACATCCAGCAAATTGGAGTGAACAACAGGCTGCTACCCATTATTAAAGGGGGTCAAATTAATACAACAATAAACTTCCTCATAGTCATTGTGTTCCTAATAGATCCAGCAAAATTCAACACAGAGTTAAAGAAAGTTGTCGTAGATGTACTAGACATCTTGTGTGCTCTATCTCGTGATGTTTTAATCAAGCCTATCTTTTGTAATGCATAATGGTGTGAAGTGGCATGCAAAAAATCTTCTAATTGCAGAGATTTTTTGCATAATGAAAAGGATAATCTTTTTTCTTCTTTATTTATTTTGACAAGGATATCAAGGAACGGTAATTTTTTTTGTGATCTTCCAGTTCAAGAGTGAATTTTATATTGGGATACAAGTTGTTCAGATAGTCTTTGAAATTAATTAACTCATCTATTGTTCCTGACCAAATAATGAAAATATCAATATAACATACTTAATCAAGTTTTTGGTTTCTTGTGATGGCTTTTAATAGCATTCATTTCAAAATTTTGCATCCTGTTTAATATGCAAAATATCTGGAGATCGTGGGGAACCCATGGCAAGTTCTTTTTTCATATTTCAGAACAAATATTGGGACAATATTTGTTCTGAAATATGAAAAAAGTGTTGTCCATACAGTGTTTGGATAATCTTACTGTGTCTGGTGGGAAAAGGTTTACAAGCAGATCCAGTGTCATCCCTAGATACATTGGTGAAAACATTGATTACATTTAAACTTGCTAGAATGTCAGGCTCTCTATTTAAGTCTTTTATCTTTTCAATAAAATGTAAGCTATTCTTCACATATGTTTTTTTCTTCCCTGTGTGGAGCTACTAGGTTCGACAGATGCTTTATCAAGTTTGAGGTCAGGGAATCTCTCCCATCTACAACTGGACATAACGGAATATCTTTATGTATTTCTGGTGTCCCATAAATTCTTGGGACTAATGGATGTTTTGATGATAAAGATTTTTTAAATGATTCTGGCCAATTAGGTAACTTTTTGATCAATTTATTAGTTTTATTATGTGAATGCCATGTGGGATCCTGGTCTAAGGATAAGTAAGTGTTAGAATCTTCTAATAAGATGCTAATTTTTCATACATATTCATCTGTGTTCATAACCACTGTTACATATCCTTCGTCTACCTTCACTATGATTATATCTGGTTGTAATTCTTTAAGAGCTGTTAATCCCATTGGTATGTTTCTAGATGGTAATTTAGTTTTGCATAACGAAGCTGAAGTTTCAATGTGGATGAGGTCTGCAGAGTCTCTTGGAAGCTGGCATATTCCCTTTCTGATGTGCGCTATAATGCCCGTGTTTGGGATGTTCTGTGGGGATAAGGCAAAATTAAAACTTCTCGCTAAGAGATTCTTTTTGCTGCCAGATAAGACTTTGGAAGAAAGATTAATGACAATTTTAGAGTGGTCTAGTGTTTTTCTTTTTCTTGTTGAAGCAAGTTACATTTTTTAATCAAATTTTTTTTTTTTTTTTTGGAAACAGCTGCGGCTTTGTTGGATGTAAGTCTTCGGTAATATCCCATACGTCTGCCAGTAGTAACACAGCTGGTTCACTATGTAGAGTGAACATATCACGATCTAGCTTTGCAAGCTCTAATCTAGTGGCTGATATACATTCTCTTAAGATTGCCATTTCTGTTTCCTTGTGGATCCTATCTGCTTTTGCTAAATGTATGTCTGAGAGTAACGAACTTAGGTGTAATACAATTGTCCTTACATTGTACCAGAAATGTTAATCTGTTGATCAAATTCTTCTAGTTTAATTTTAGACCACAGACACACACCGTGAGCTTCTAAATGAATATATATGTTTCTGTGATTTAGCAGTTCTGTAGATAGTTTCCGGTATTGATAACACATGTTTTAAGATAATTAATGATTTTAATAAAATATAACCCTACAAGTTTTGTAAGTCATCAGACTTATATGACCAGGGTTTAGACCATAGGCATTTAGACCATGAGATTCTAATCAATGCATAACTTTCTGTGGTTTAGCAGTTCTGAGATAGTTTCCAGTATTGAGACCACACATTTTAAGATAATTAAGGTTATGAGAATGTGTACAGGAAAGAAAGTGAGAATTAGATAATGGGATGGAGTAGTGAGTAAAGTGAACAATGATGGTATGAAAAATTAGGGCTGCAGTTGTCTTGTGTAATAATAGGGTGGGGAACTGTTATGAAAAAAAATGGAACAAGATATCATGGTGATATATGACCCAATAAACATCAGATATCATAGCAGCTGATCAAATTATTACAGTTCTTCAAAAAGTCATTTTGATGTAAAGATGTGGAAAATGATATTTTAATGGGAAACAGATTGATTCTGTCATTAAAATGATATTTTAATGACAGAAATGATCAAAGTCGAATGTCAAGGAATACTAATAATGGCTTTGAGAATGTTTGGTGTACAGCTGAGCTAATGAGGAATGTTAGATATTCAATTTCTGTAAGCCAAGAAATAATAATATTATTATTATTATTCAGGCATCCACGGAGTCAAAAGACTCATTGTGGGAGGTCCTTCCTAAGAACATAAAGTCTGTCAAGACTCATCGAGGGGAGGCCCCCCCCCCCCTAAGAAACACAAAGTCTATCATACCACTCCGTAAACTCATTGACCATTCTTGCTCTCACCACTCCATCAGGCAATACATTCCACGGTTCAACCACCCTCCATGCAAAGAAACCACTCCTCACCCTCTTGCTCACAGTTTCCTTTCATAACTTCCAGGGATGGCCTCTTGTCATCATCCCTCCTGCTGTTCAACCAAGTGAAAGAGCTCCCCAGTGTCAACCCTGTAACCACCTCTCAACAGTTTAAAAGTCTCAATCATATCACCTCTCCTTCTTCTATCCACCAAACTCTGCAGTCCACATGCCCTCAGCCGATCCTCATAACCAAAATTGTACAGTCCTGAAACCATCTTTGTCATCTGTCTCTGTACCCTTTCCACAGTTAATTTATCCCCTTCAAATCCTGAGGACCAAATCTGAGAACAATATTCTAAGTGTGGTCTGATCAGAGACTTACAACGGAATGATAATCCTTTTATCTCTGCAGGTCAGTGTCCTTCTCATAATTGCAGCAATCCCCTGTGTTACCTTCACCTCCTTTGCAATATGTCCCCTAAATTTCAGGTTTCTATCAATCATCAATCCCAGATCTCTTGTCTCCCCTACTTCCTCCAGTATAACTCCTCCTATAGAGTATGCAGCATCCCATCGATGTTTCCCAAACCTCAAGACCTTACATTTTGCTGCATTAAACCAAAAAAAACCATTCATTTGCCCATCTATCTAGCTTATTCAAATCCTCTTGCAGGGCTACCACATCTGCACTATTACTAATAACCCTTCCCAGCTTCACATTATCTGCAAACAACTGAATATCCCCTTGCAATCCACAGACAGTAGCACTGATATAAAGGTTAAACAATATAGGTCCCAGTACTGAGCCCTGTGGAACCCATTTGTAACCTTCTGCCTCTTTGATATTGCTCCACCATACACAACTCTCTCTGATACCTATCAGACAGCCAATCCTGAATCCAGTTGACCAATCTGACATCCAGACCCATGTGCTGCAACTTAAATATCAGCTTATCATGTGGCACCCTGTCAAATGCCTTTGCCAAGTCTAGGGAAATGGCAGTATATGTCTTTCCCTCATCTAATGCTCTTGTAATTTTATCATAAAAGGCTAGCATATTGCTAAAACAAGAGTGCCCCTTCACAAATCCATGTTGACTCTCACAGATAACATTACCCTCATCTGCCCAATGCTGTATACAGTCCCTCACTACTTTCTTCAAGATCTTAACAACTACTGATTACACACAAACTGGCCTATAATTAGACACTTCCAGTCTGTTACCACCCTTATGCAATAGCAACTATCTTACCTTCCTTCCATTCCCTGGGCACCTTTCCCACAGCCAGACTTTCATTGAAAAGCCAGGTTAAAGGCACTGTCAGTTCCCTAGCACATTCTCTCAAAACTCGTGGTGAAATACCATCCAGTCCCAAAGCATTACTGACATCCAGAGTACTCAGTATCTGAAACACACTCTCCTCCTGTACCTCTAAACCTCGAACCTGCCTTATCCCTCTAGCATTAAAACTGACTCCTCTAGGATGAAATACTCCAATAAAGTGTTCATTGAACAATTCCACTATGTCCTCTGCATCAGTCACTCTATAACCATTTTTATCCCACAATATCATTCTTCCACAGTCATTTCTCCTCTTACTGGCCACATAGCTAAAAAATTCCCTAGGATTGTCTTTGGATCTTAGGGCCAATCTCCTCTCATATTCCAGTTTTGCTTTCCTTACCACACTAATCACTCTTCTGGCCTGTGTCTTATATTCTTCATGCATCTTCTCTTCACCTGTCTCCTTATATCTCTTCCATAGCCTCTTTTTCGCATGCAATTCCTGTTTAATATTGTTTGTTATCCACTTTACTCCAAATTGTGTCCTCTTTCTCACTCGTGGTATACAACTTACCATTGTTGCTAACAAATATTCTTTCACAATTTCCCATTCATTAATGATATCCTGGCCTTCCAATTCCTCCCTCCATGAAACTTCCCGAAGTTGATGTCTAAGACTATTATAATCACTTGCCTTATAATTCCACATACGTTCCCGTCTCTTTGATACTCCTGCATGTCTATTCATTTTCCAAGTCAAAACCATATGGTCACTCTCTCCAAATGGTGGGAGAGATGTCATCTCAGTTATTATCAACTCTTCTGATGCTATAACCAAATCCAAAACTCTTGAACCTCTTGTTTCCTCTGTTACATGTTGCCTAAGACATTTGTCCCTCAAGAATTCTAGAAATTCCATTCCCCTATTGCTACATGCACCTTCCTCTCTCCAATTTATACTACTGTAGTTAAAATCTCCCATAACAATCATTCTTCTTGCAATTGCCAAATTTAACTGTCTAAACATCTCCTGGTCCCCACCCTCTGTACTCCTGGGTCTGTTGCAACACCCCACTAAATATCCTGTCTTGCCCACCTCTACCTCATACCACATGCTTTCAAAATCATTAGTGTCACTGCCTTCCAAAGCCTCCACTCTTAGAGGACATAAGTTGTCACTTATCATAAGCAGTACTCCACCACCACCACCACGCTTTCCCCTCCTATCCTGCCAAAAAATGCTGTACCCAGGGACTTCTATTCTTGTTATTATATCCTCTTCTGTCCACCACGTCTCAGTGATCCCAATAATTTTTGGCCAGGCTGATGCTATCTGTGCCACCAATTCCTCTCCCTTATTCCGGATACTCCTGGCATTAGTATAAAGCATATAAATGCCATTGTTTCTATACCCAGCATTACCCCTCTATTCTCCATTAGGCTCAGTGTTACCTGATGTCGTCTCCCTTCTCCCAAGTATGCATTCCCACAAGAGGCCACCCCTGCTATCATCCTCCCTGGAACACACTGACTCGTTCAGAACAGCAATCTGTTCAGATGCCTACGTCCTTCCTCATTCAAATGTAAGCGCTCTCTCGCATACAATTCCTCTCTTTTCTCAAACGCACTCCAAGCATCCACATATACCAATACCACAAATATAGGCAAATCAGAGGGGAACAGTTAAGAGAATGAGTTCCTTAAGTTGCTGAGGGATCACTATTTAACATACAGCGGAGGCAATGCTAGAGACAAGTGCTTAGTAATGTCTCCTACTGTGATAAGAAGAAATTACAGTGATCCTACAAGTTGGCAAGAATGATCATGCCATTCTGTCATGACAAGTGATTGGTTAGGTATAACTTTCACAGAAGAAAAGATATGTGTGGAATCTCAGAGTAGGAGATTATGACAAACTGAAGAGAAAACAGGTTTTGTAAACTACTGTGACATGATCAATTGAAGTGGAGCACGATAAGTAGCATTGAGAACTTACATCAAGATTAGATAGTGATTCCTAATGATCAGACAAACAGATGGGTCATGAAATAATTCATGGGCTGCAGAGGACTAGGGTACTCATCAGTCATCTATAAGAAAGTGTATAAAGTAAAGTACAATCACTTTACCTTATAAATAATGTGAAAGATAGAATAGTTCACGTCTTGAAACATAAAAGTTGCCTTTGCATCTAAAAACAAAGCATTCAATTACTTAAGAATAAAGAGCTAATAAGCTTCATTTCGGCAATGAAAACATTACTTAAATTAAGGGGATATTAAATCCCGCCCCTTTACGCTGCCCGGTATTGTACTACGTACTAGGATCACTTGCATTGGCTAACGCTAGTGTCGCCGATACTTTATAGTTTACTATATTCGGCAAGAAACTCTCTGATTCTGATCTTTGAGTTTCTTATTCGTTTTTAAAACTATGTGGGATTTAATATCCCCTTAATTTAAGTAATGTTTTCATTGCCGAAATGAAGCTTATTAGCTCTTTATTCTTAAGTAACTTAATGGTTGCACCTGTTTGGGAAACTCGTTCGCAGAGTACATAAGTTCTTTTCGCTATACACTTCGGTATTAGGTCTAGCTACTCACTGATGAAGCCTCAAAAAAGGCTGAAACCGGTCTGGGTAGTGACCTCCCTCCATAATGTAATAACAGCATACATTTCCTAGGAAATGTGTTTTTACATTATGGAAAATACCTAAGAATAGCGATCAGAACTTTACCATCCTTTGCAACGAGCTGCCCGGTATTGTACTACGTACTAGAATCACTTGCATTGGCTAACGCTAGTGTCGCCGATACTTTATAGTTTACTATATTTGGCAAGAAACTCTCTGATTCTGATCTTTGAGTTTCTTATTCAGTTTTAAAACTATGCAGGATTTAATATCCCCTTAATTTAAGTAATGTTTTCATTGCCGAAATGAAGCTTATTAGCTCTTTATTCTTAAGTAACTTAACGGTTGCACCTGTTTGGGAAACTCGTTCGCAGAGTACATAAGTTCTTTTCGCTATACACTTCGGGTATTAGGTCTAGCTACTCACTGATGAAGCCTCAAAAAAGGCTGAAACCGGTCTGGGTAGTGACCTCCCTCCATAATGTAATAACAGCATACATTTCCTAGGAAATGTGTTTTTACATTATGGAAAATACCTAAGAATAGTGATCAGAACTTTACCACCTTTGCAACGAGCTGCCCGGTATTGTACTACGTACTAGGATCACTTGCATTGGCTAACGCTAGTGTCGCCGATACTTTATAGTTTACTATATTCAGCAAGAAACTCTCTGATTCTGATCTTTGGGTTTCTTATTCGGTTTTAAAACTATGCGGGATTTAATATCCCCTTAATTTAAGTAAAGCATTCAATGTTCCCACACATATACAGTAACAAATTTACTATTTGTATTCTGGTTTATCAATTACATTTAACAGTTAAAGTTATCAAAAACATCTAATATGTGTAATTAATTGTTAATAGGTTTTTGTTGCGTAAAACTTTTATGTACCACTACCCTCTTGATGTAAGTCTTACAACATATGAAACTCATCGGGTTTTAATTGCTCATTTTTATTAAACTCTTTATTTATATTATAATGTAGTCTCAATACTGAAAACTTCCCACAAAGTATCCGCCATTTTACAATCACCGAAACCAACCTCATCTGTCATTGGAGAACCAAGGAGTTCACAAGGGCATGCTGTCTTTGTTATACAGGCAAGGCAGGCTGCTTGGGGGAATCCTCATCACTGAATATAGAGAGGTATAAAAAGCTATACATCTGATTAATCTTGCACACAATCAGGCAGAAATATGATGTTCAGTTCAGTAACCAAAATGCATTACATCTTATATAAAATTTATATCCAGAAATTCAAAGAAATATCAGAAATGATTCATTCACAATACAGCAAGAATCAAACTTTAAAGCTCAAACATTGCTGATCTACATATTAAATCAGCAGAGATGAAGAAATAAATGAAAATATGTTAGCCATTCTTGTGAAGTTTTAATTACAGAAGCTATGTTGTGATGTTTCTAACATTTTGAATAATTCAGTTATAAGTTCTGTATATTTAACATCTTTTATATAGAATTTTTTTGATGTCCTTAAGAGTAGCCTAGTAGATGTAAATAACTTGTTATCAAACTAGATATAGGTGCAATCTTATGAGATAATAGTTAATTGGTAGTGTTAGTTACAGGGATGACTGGCTGATAAAAACCAAAACAAGTTGTGTCTAGGGAGCAATGTCTTTAAAGAGAAAGATGACAAGAAGTGCACAATATGGACTAGTTCTGTACTGTAGTTTATTTTATATACTGATTCATCTGTTTGTAGATGATACTAAATTAGTGAGAATAATAGGAGAGAGAGAACTCTCATATGCTAAAAGAGGGTTTGAACAGGTTGGTATTATGGACAGACAAATGAAGGTTTTGCCTATAACAATTATAAGGTCTTATGTGCTTTGGCCATAAGAGATCGAATAGTATGTGCCTTGTAATGATGAAATGTGATAAGTTCAATGTAAATGTCACTTTGCGATAATTATACTAAATTTATAAGTACCATCTCTCACTTTCCTGGTGGTGTAACTACCAGGAAATTTTTAGATAATAAGCCTTAGATGAGCTCTTTTATTACTTTTGGGTGTTCCCTAGAACAGTGCTTCCCAAACTTCTGGATGTCAGGGCCCCCTTTGGAAAAATTAAAATATTTCACTGCCCCCCCCCTCGAAAAAAATCGTAATATAGGCATATATTATTATAATATTTATTGTATTTATATTCAATACAAAACATACACAGTGAATATTGCAAAAATCAAATGCAAATATTACATTTTTAGCACCTTACATACACATTTGACATGGCACATTATCTTATATTTTTATATAGATAGATATATTGTTATTGTACATTTGCAGTACAAGCACAAATGATTAGTAATAAACAAAGTAAGAATTAAAAACATAAAAGAAGTTTAATAACAATTTAATGTACTGGATGTGTTTCAATACTGCTACACCAATATCAGGTGAAATATTTGTAACTGCAATTCTTAGATTTCTGCTTTGAAATGAAACTTATACGAATAAGCATATATTTACTAATATTCATTAAGTGCCGAAATACGCAGGAAGCAAAATTTGTAAACCAGCACCAATGTGTGATTTTTTCCATTAAAATATAAAAAATAACAAAAAAAAATAATACATCATAAAAATTAAATACGTTCTTTTAAGATAAAAAAAAAATCTACTTAATCTTAAAAGATTTTAAATTTGTTTTCATTATTTCATGCTCCCCCCTTCAACAAAACCTACAGCCCCCAAGGAGGCCGCAGCTCACAATTTGAGAAGTGCTGCCCTAGAACCTTCATTGGGAGGCCAACTAATCTCTATCTCTTGGGCTGCCTGCAGGATTTCAGGATATAGTAATTACACATTGCTTTTCCTTTATGATTTAAAAAAAAAAAAGTTTCATGTCTATTTGTATTTTACCTGTCTTCTCAGTAAATGAAAATATTGAGCAGAACCTTCATTGGGAGGCCAACTAATCTCTATCTCTTGGGCTGCCTGCAGGATTTCAGGATATAGTAATTACACATTGCTTTTCCTTTATGATTTAAAAAAAAAAAAGTTTCATGTCTATTTGTATTTTACCTGTCTTCTCAGTAAATGAAAATATTGAGCTGGAGTTGTTGGATTAACTATTTCCCAGTTTACATTATCTCCATCAACAGCATCTTCTTTACTATCACACATCTGTAAATAACCAAAGTAAATCTGTTATGAATATAAAAATTATCTAGTATCAAACAAGATATGTACAAAAATATTTCCTCCTCTTTTCAATACTCACCCATAATGCCCTAAAATATATATATACTTTTTCTGAGTAAAAATAGCCAATGTATTTAAAATAAGGGACACTCCTAAACAAAAACAGGCTATAATAGCGGTAATAATAATAATAATTACATTTTAAAATGCCTTAAAACTTGTTTATCATCACTGGGATGACAAATTGTTTTTCTCATCTCTGAAGCTTGACACTGGATATTTATACAACTATATTTTACATAATTTAATTATTAGTGGTTTTATAACTAAGTTATACTAATAGAATTTGTTGTTTTTTTATAAAATTTCAAAGAATATCTGGAGAAAGGAGGAGAATGAGAGGCCATTCCTGGAGTCTGTGTAAAGTAGGTGTGAGTAAGGGGGTGAGAAGTAGATTTTTTGTATGGAGAGTGGTAGGTGAGTGGCCTGTATTGCCTGAAAGTGTGGTGAGAGCAGGGACAGTGAATGCATTTAAGTTAAGGTATGATGAGCTGTGTATGTGAGAATGAGACCTCCCATGATGAGTCTCTTGACTCCATAGATGTCTGTTGATAATAATGATAGGTAAAAAAAACAACCCCTCCCCCCTTAAAAAACACATGAAAATGCAATAAAAAATATAAAAAGTAATAATACTTGCAAAACAAATGTTTTCTCATTCATTTCACCAGCATTCCATTCTTACCAGAATCTTAACTGTTGACCACCAACTACTGTCCATCTCAACTATGCAAACTATACTTTACACAATACCTTCCAACAAAAGGGTGGTGTTAGTATGTGTGCATTTGTCAGATTTGACAATATGCATGAAAATGAATGCAACAGCGTGCAATGAATAGAATAAGAAGCTTGGTTAGGCAACGTAAGATTCTAGGTTTGGCATTCCAACATTTTTGATATACACTAGCTCCAAATTTCACTGTGCATTCTAATGCATTTCATTTACTGTCTTTATCAATAATTCTACATTTCTGATATTCACTCCAACATTGCAGATTACCTATCTCTAATGCTTGATTTTCTGCAGTGCAACCATTCAAATCGGGAAGTCATAGAAAGCTTTTCCCACTGAGTTAAAAAGTATATTACATTTGATAAGAATTATCTTCTTATTTTAAAGTGCAGTGTACACCCAGTGGAAAAACTTTCTACAACTATTTTTGATATGGAGTATTTAATGATGGTGCACAGAGATACACCATTCTACTACTGGATAGAAAATATATGATTTTTGCATTGATTTGACCTTGGTATCTTCCAGGGTCTAGCTCCAACTAATAAGATATCCAGTTCTACTTCAACCCCACTGTATGGAACAAGTAGAGATCAGTTTGGGACCATGAAGACTTCCCCCAAATTTCCCATTAACCTTTTCAACCAAACTCCAGACCCTCTGTTCAACTTGGAATAATGTTACCTGGAACTGGGATATGTGGATAAAATTCAAACAAGCAGTAAAACAGAATGTGATTGAACAGAGAAAGGAACAGCCTTTCCTCAAAAGAAAAAAGTTGAAAGACTTGTATAAAGAAATAAGTTGGTTCTTAGCAAACCAATGCTACTGAATGCAGTAACAACATCATCCGAAACATCACCCTAGATATAGAAGAAACAAGAAAGGTAGAAACCAGTGGATGAAAGAAATTTTAAAATAAGAATACAGCAGCATTTAGCAGATAGCCCTTCAGCTGCATTCTTCACAGTTCCCCAAATTCTGTGAACTATCACCAAATCTGCGTGGATGACAAAGACATGTCCACAACCCAAGATATCCTTGACTCCTATAGAAAACACTATAAAAATCTGTTTGAAAACAGTACAGGGGAAATTATAACTCTTGGAGTATTAATGATTTTCTTGTTCATATCCAAGATGGACTTGACAGATCCATTACTACAGCTGAAGTTACAAAGCCTATAAAGAATGCCAGACAAGGAAATTCCCAGAACCTAATGGTCTAGGAATAAAACTTTATGCTATCACTCGGTGGATTAGTGGGATAGTGCGGATAGTAGCATTTGCAAAGAATTTTGCAGCCTTTTCACACAGGAAAGTTTGATCTCAGGGATATTTATTGGCTTCTCTGTGAAGCTGTATGTTTCTTAAGAACCATGGTATGTTAAATACTATTCATAAACATTTGTTTTGGATCGTCTGTAGTTTGCTAACATTTGAATCTGCTGTGTGACTCCATGCAGGTGAGGTATATATCAGAACTGGCCTGATCAGTATTATATATAGTAGCAGTTTAAGTTCTGTGCTTAGCAGCTACAACAATTCAGTAATGTCTGTAGTTGCCCAACTGCCCTATTTGCTTTTGAGCAGACATAATCAATATCAATTGTAAAGTGAAGCCCTTTATCTAGTTGTACTCCCTACATATCTGGCTACTACTTGCCATGGAATGGGAGTTCCAAACATGACAACTTTGCCCTCCAGGGACACCTGTCTGCCTGTGAATAGTACTACGATACTTGTCTGCATTAACATCAATTGACATTTTTTGAACCACTGTTTTAAAACTGAGACTAAGTTTTGCAGTTTTTCGGTTGCCAATCTGGATTGCAAGTGGACTAGTATCATATGCATATAGGGCCAGTGTGGTGGCAACTGTGCATGGGATGTCAGCCACATAGTTAACAAAGAGCAGAGGTGATAGCAGGGACCCCTTGTGATGCCTTCAGCGATGTTGTGTTCAGATGATCTAATTCTCTGTAGAAGTGTTTCTCAAACTGGTCCATGACGATGGGACAGGTAGTCCACAGGCAGACTTAAATTAAACAAATAAATATTTTTTAATTATCCAAACAAAACAAATTAAAATTGAATAAGTAAGTAAAAATGATTGAAATAAAATGGATACTTGAAAAAAAAAAATAATAAATAGGGACAGAACATTCATTCCATGTAGATTCTGCCACTACAATAATTTGTAGGGGCAGAATGACGAGTAATAAAAGGGGGGGTGAAGTGAACAACAATATGGTTTTATTGCTTCCACCTTCCCTTGCTGTTTTTTCAGATTTGAAGTAAACATGTGTTATCCACATTTCAACCAATTGCTTGTTGTTTATTGATTTTTATTATTGAAGGCTTTCCTCCTTCGACCAATGCTCAGTATGTCTTCAGAAGTGCTAAGTGATACTTGGACAAAGTGTGTCATGAGTTAACTCCAGTATTTATGTATTTTTCGGAAATGTTTTTTAATAATGGAAAAGTGGCTTAGAACTAGGACTTTGAAAAGAAAAGAAAATGAAACAGGTGATGCTAACCCTAATTGTGATGTGTTGTAACAGTGAGTAAATCTGATACTATTAAAGTAAAAGAAACAAGCAGTTCAAAGAAAGAATACAGTAGGAAATATAACAGTGCATATTTGGAATTTGGATTTACTTGGTGTGGAAATGAAAGTGAACAGAAACCGCAATGTGTTTTGTGTTATGAAGTGGTGTCGAACGAGTGCATGAAACCTGCAAAACTCAGACGACATTTAGAAACTAAACATTGTGATGTGAAAAATAAGCCAACTGAATTTTTTCAGCAACACTTAGGGACATTAAATCATGGGAAAGATATAGTGTCGGCCATGGGTTCGATTAATAGCAAGGCACTGGAAGCATCCTATCTCTTAAGTTTGTGCATAACGAAAATAGGGAAACCTCATTCTATTGGGTAAAATTTACTACTTCCAGCTATAAAAGATGTGGTAAAAACTATGTTTGGCAACAAGTTACTAAAAGATGTTGATCTGATTCCTCTTTCAAATGACATTGTTCGTCGCAGAATTAATGATATGGCAGGTGACGTAGAATCTGAGTTGATCGAAAGAGTTAATAGCTCCTATTATGCTTTAAAAATAGATGAGATTACTGATGTTACAAATGATGTGCAGTTAACATGCTACGTAAGATATGCGAATGATAACAACATTCATGACGATATTCTGTTTTGTACAACTGGAAAAGAAATATTTCACACTCTCAATAACACACAAAGGAATCTAGTGGGAAAAATGTATGGGCTTCTGTTCAGATGGAGCTCGTGCCCTTACAGGCAGGCATAGTGGGGTTGTATCTAAGGTCGAGGAAGTAGTTCCAGATATAAATTGGGTACATTGTTCTGTACATAGGGAAGTGTTAGCGTGCAAAGGAATGCCACCAGAATTTGAAACTGCGCTATATAACGCTGCAAAGCTAGTTAATTTTATTAAGGCTCGACTGTTAAATAACAGGTTATTTTCAGTACTTTGCAATGAAATGGGCAGTGAATATATATAACTTTTGCTTCATTCTGAAATTCGCTGGCTTTCCAGGGGCAAAGTACTAACAAGGTTATTTCAATTAAGACACGAAGTTTTATTGTTTGTAAACAAACATAATTCTGATTTTGCATCACTCCTTGTTGACAAAGCATGGTTATCAACTCTATCCTATCTTTCAGACATTTTTTGAAATTAAATGAACTAAATCTCTCCCTCCAGGGAAATTCTTTAAGTGTTGTTGATGCCTAAGACAAAATAAAGGCCTTCAAGAAAAAGCTGGTGTTATGCATTAGTTATGTAAAGAAAGACAATTTGCTCTTTTTCCAGCATTGGAATCCTTTTTTAGTGGAAAATGATATCTTTGTTGATTCTGAGTTTCTGGAAAGGACATGTGACCACCTCAGAACTCTGAAACAGAATTTTGAAACATATTTTCCAAATAACTTATATAAGAAATTTCCATGGGTTCGCGATCCATTTCAGGCTTACACTCATGAGAACGACCTTTTGTTATTCGAAAAAGAACAGTTAATCGAGCTTTCAAGTGACAGTGGGCTTAAAATGCAATTCCGTGATGATCTTGGTTTGGCTCGATTCTGGATCTCGCCTTCAGTGAGAAATGAATTTCCTGAATTATCTGAAGAGGCACTGAAAATTGTCATGCAGTTTTCTACATAACTTAGTGGTCTGTAGAATTGTTTTAGGCATTTTACTGGTCTTTCGGCTTAGAAAGGTTGGGAAACGCTGCTCTGTAGCATCACTCGTCTGATTGCTGAGATACCATTTGGTAAGTTTGACCAATCCTAGTGGGAATATGACCTGCAGGAGTGTGAAAAGAAGCATACTGTGTCATATTTTTTCAGAAGAATGAAGGATTTTATCCCTTATTCCACTCCAAATTCTCAGCCACTATCAAAGCCTGGGCTCTCAAAAGAGTGTGCCAATGCTGTAAAGAAAAAACCTCAGCTTATGACGAATGGCTCAAGAAAAAAACTCCAGCTATTCACTCTGCCTATACTGAGGCCTGCAACAGTCGTAAACCAATCACCACCATGTCCAAGTCAGACTTAGAAAGGGCCACACATGGCACACTTGCCTCCTGCTCAAAATTGCAGTTGCTCTTTCTATCTAATAGGTGCAACTTCTGCTCACCCAGGTTTCCACCACTCTCTCATATCCAGATCGTATCATAGTTACCTCACCTAAAGACAGGACCAATTTACTGGCATCACCTTCTCTTCCAATTCCTGCATTGATGACCTGGGCAAAGTTTCCTCCACTCCACCAAGAACGGCTCCCTTCATGTCACCCAGTCTTCCAACAAAAAGAAATCCAAAGAATCCTTAATAATTTAAACACAAAACAAGGCATCTGGTCCTGATGGTATCCCACCTATTGTGGTAAAAAACTGTGTCCTAGAACTAACACACTATCCTGTATCCCATCTCCAATCTATCCTATTCAACTAGCATCTACCCAACAACATGGAAACAGGTCCACATCCAGTCCATTCCAAAAAAGTGATAAAAGTCAACCAACAAACTACCATCCAATTGCTCTCACTTCTGTTCTCTCTAAAATTATGGAGAAGGCCATCAACAACCAACTCTTGAACCACCTAGAGATCTACAAACTATTCAGTGACTGTATCCCAGTGGTTCAAAGACAACCTTGTAAACTTCAATGCCACCAAAACTCTGATCTCTTATGAGAAAAAGCTTGCATCCCTCCCCTTACCTTAAGAGTAATACTGAGAAATCTAAACACGATCAGATTTTTCTTCTTGGACTGACCTGTATCTCTGATATGTCCTGGCACAACCACATTTCAACTATAGCTTCTGCAGCTGCCAAAAAACTTGGTATACTTTTTTGCACAAGACACTAACTTCACACCTCCACAGCTGCTAACTCTATACAAATCCCAAATCAGCCCAGCCATGGAATACTGCTCCCATATTTGGGGTGGTGCACCAAAATCCTCTCTAAAATTACTTGATAAGAGGGTGTCCGAGCAGATCAGTTAATGATCCCTCTCTCACATACACACTTCGATCCCTCTCACACAGATGTTCTGTTTCTACCTTGTGCCTTTTCTACAGATACTTTCATGAACAGTGACCTGCTGAATTGGCCACTATCATTCCTTCACTCTCCTCCAAAATCATTAAAACATGAGCCACTGTTAACCAACACCCTTTTACAGTCCATCTGGAAACTCACTGAACCAACTTCACTGCCTCTTCTTTCATTCCATCTACGTCTGTTCTTTGGAACAGTCTCCCACACTCTGCCTTCCCAAAAGATTACAATCCTCAGCTGTTCAAGAAAAATATGAACAGATTTCTCCTTTCTTCTATTCCTCTTGCCCACACAGCAAGAGGTCTTGCCATGTCTTGTGGCCTTTCCTGTGTGGATCTCTCTCTCACACACTCACACACACACACACACACACACACACACACACACACACACACACACACACACACACACACACACACACACACACACAAGGGGGGGGCTACGCCCTTGTACCCCCACCCCGAGTTTTGGACTGGTAGGCAGGTTCTCCTTGAATTCTGATGACTCGAACTGGGGTTTCCACTCCCCTGGTATCTACGGCACCCAACCCCCTCAAGTTCCGGACTGGTAGGCCAGTTCTCCTTAAATTCTGATGACTCAACATTCAGGGTAGTCCCTGAGTTTCAAAACGTGACATAAAAAGGCTTATCATTTTATATATATAGGGTAGATATATATATATAAATTGTTGAATGCTTTTGCAATGTACAGGAAGAACATCCCCATGTACTACTTCCAGTTGAACTCTGATGTTTTCCACAAATCTGAGAATTTGTTATTGTATGGAGTGGTTCTCCCAGAATCCAAATTGCTTGTCAGAGATGAGATTTAATTCTTTAGTGCATTTCTGTAGTCTTATTAGTATTACCCTCTTAGCTATTTTTCCTAGAAGAAAAGCAAGCTGATTTGGTGATAGTTTTGGTGAAGGTGTGCTGCTTTTCCTGGTTTTGAGATTAAGATTACATCTGCTACTTTCCATTCTGCAAGAAAATTGTGATATCTTAATATTGCATTAATAATTTAAATGATGTGCATGATGGCTTTATGTGGCAGGCATTTGATAATTTTTGTTAAAAATTCCATCTGGGCCTGGTGCTTTCTTATTCTTAAGTTTGGTGGTGATTTCACATCCCTCAGCAGGTGATGTCAGTTGGATGGGATTTATGTACTTTTGTATGTTTTAGCATACAGTGTATCTAGGTGTAAACTTTACTGATGAAGTCTGGATTGGTGTAGTTTGAACTACACTGCTTTTCAACAAAGGCTTCAACTTTGTCAACATCATGATAAATCACATTCACAATGGATTGGTGGAAGAAGTTTACAGTGTGTGTGTGTATTTGGAAAATGACCAGACTCTTTGGTCATTTTCCAAAGAGTCTGGTCCTCTTTGTTTTTTAAGTGTGTTTAAGGACTAGTTTTGTCTCCCACTGTTCATTATGATAGTTTTTAAATGCATGTTGAACTTCCTTTATAGCCCTATTGAGCACTTATCAGTGTTCTGGAGCCAGTGTTCTGTGGTATTAGCGCCTGGCTCTGTTCTTTTCACAGATCAAATTTTTAATCTCATCCTGCAATCAGTCAGAGTGTGTGCATGGCACTTCTGTGGTGGAAGCAGTTGTTATCCGCTTTTCTAAGCTCAAAATTGGGTTTTCAATTTTTTCTTTGAGTTCATGGCTGGAACCAGGCCAACAAATTCATCATGTAGTCTTTATTTTTATCGTTCACAGTTGGGGCCCGATCTGGAATATTTTCATGTTGTAAGCCTAGTTCGAGTCAAACTAGGTTGTAGTCAGAGCAGAGGTCATCCATTGCACTTATTTTGTATCGATGCACAATATTTTATAGTATCCATGGTTATGAATTTAGGGAAACATGTGTTAAAATGATTACTTTACTTAATATTAGAAAAGTAACATTTGACGTTTCGACCTCTGTATTGAGGTCATCATCAGAAAAATACATATGCATAAGGAACAAGCTACATGCTACTCCACTTTACAAAGGTAAAATGAATCTAAGCTGCTTATTAATCTTTTATCTAGATTAGTGGGAAAGAAAACAAATAATAATATTAAAAAAATAATAAAATAACGTTTAAAAAAACGTAAATATAAAAATAAATTAAAAACAGAACTACAGTAAACATTTCTAGAGTCCTCTTGTATTGAAATATCCTTTCGGACTTGTTCCAGCTGCTATAAGGATTGCAAATGGGTCCTCCACATTCTTGGAATGATTAGTCTGTCATTTTTGTTCAGGTTTGGATTGTGTTTTAGCATTTCACAGGCTTCTTTAAATTTTCTCTCAAACCAGGTTTTGGTGCGATGACTAGAAAGGCACCAAGTCCCTACACCATGCCAAAACCTAGTTTGAGAGAAAATTTAAAGAAGCCTGTGAAATGCTAAAACACAATCCAAACCTGAACAAAAATGACAGCCTAATCATTCCAAGAATGTGGAGGACCCATTTGCAACCCTTATTGCAATTGGAACAAGTCAAAAAGATATTTCAATACAAGAGGACTCTAGAAATGTTTAATGTAGTTCTGTTTTTAATTTATTTTTATATTTACCTTTTTTTTTATATTATTATTTTTTTTTTCTTTCCCACTAGGCTAGATAAAAGATTAATAAGAAGCTTAGATTCATTTTACTTTTGTAAAGCGGAGTAGCAGGTAACTTGTTCCTTATACATATATATTTTTCTGATGATTACCTCAATACAGAGGTTGAAACATCAAATGTTACTTTCCTAATATTAAGTACAGTAATTATTTTAACACGTGTTGTGTTTCCCTAAATTCTTAACCATGAATGCCGACTACTGTTAACCTTAAAAGAAAGAATTTTGTAATATTGTTATGTCAGGGTAATTAAATAGTCCTGCAACATTGTAGTACATGGATTCTGGAAGTCCTATGATCACTATATTCCTGGCAGTAGCAAAGTCATTGAGGGTTCTACCCATTTCAATTTGTAATTCTATCACAGGCTGTATGCTTAATGTTACTAGCATTGCTTCATTTGTGTCTAGAATTTCAGTCACGTCTGCTTCTTGTAGTCACGTTTTCTTTCAGTCACGTCTTTGCAGAGTTATATACGGAGTATATTTTCAAGGACTTGAATTTGCAGTTTGAACATCTAATCTCATGATTTCTATGTTGGTAGTGGCAGGATTAACAATTTCATTGTGTTTCTATATTGAGCTTGACAAATATGGCTGTGATTGCTTCAAAAATGCACATAATTTGTTGTTTAAGTAATAGAGCCTACAAAATTTCCACCAACATAAGTAAAAGAAACCAAGAGCTATAGTATCTTAATTCTGTTCTTCTAAAAAAGGGCTGCAACAGAACATTAGTAAAAAAAAAAAAATTATTTCATCCTCCAAAACAATCAGAAGAACAAAAAAACAAGAATACAAAGGAGCAGTGATTCTTCCATACATACAATCAATCACAGACAAGGACAAGATGCCCTATTGTCCTCACCCCAACAAAACTTAAAGGTTACCTTCTACCCAATTAAGAAAAATCTGAAACATCCTAAACATCTGCCATTTAAAAAACCAGATGTCTACAAGATTAACTGCAATTATGGTCTATACTAGACAGGCAGATCTGGAGAGATATGCTGATCAGAACACTTCAAGGACACTAAGAATGAAAGCAAGCACAAATCAGGATTAGCGGCACATACACCAGAAACAAAACGACAAGTAAAATGGCAAAGAACATAAATGCTTCACATAGATTATCATTTTTACTCAAGAGCATTCAAAGAATCAGCTGAAATGATGAAACATTCTCTGCAGTGCAACAAAAAAACAAGGGATGATTTTACATCAAGTCTAGTCTTCATTAATCCATCATGACAACCTCATATCTACCAGTAGTATACAACATCTCCGTGGATGATCATGATTCTAGTAGCAAGACTTATACGTTGGTTAGACATAACTGGTAATTAGTTTACGGAATTAACAACGCATACAAAGTATATTAATTAAAGGTAACTTTAATGAATAACTTCTATATTTCGGCAACGTCACATTGCCATCTTCAAGAACATAAAGATATGGTATGTGCACTCAGGAACTAACACAAAGCAAATGAGGAAGAAAGCAAGAAACTAATATTATTCCTAAAGTCTTAATGGTGCCCTCTTGCAGGCTAATTTGGTAGTCTTGGCAGTTGGGCTGAAGTTCTCATAATGAAAGTCTCCCAAATTTGGGGCAGTTTCATGCACCCAAATTTGTTGAGGTTAGGAACGTTTTTTAGAGCTGCTGAAGATTCTTTGAATAATCTTTCGTATTTAAACTTGCTGCGATGAATTATTTTTGTTTTCTTCCAACGAATTTTATGGTGGGTATCTAAGGCATGGTCTGCCAGCCCAGAGCGGCTGTACTGGTGAAACCGGATGTAGTCTTGGTGTTCTGAAATCCTGATATTTGTTGTTCTGCCTGTTTGGCCAAAGTAGGACAATTTGCAGCTGCAAGGGACCTGGTATACACCAGGTAGGTCTAGGGGAAGTGGTTGGTCTTTGGTAGAGCGGATAAGGGATGCCAACTTTTTATATAGTCTGTAACAGGAAGTAAGGTCATATTTTTTGAGGATATTGGTTATTTTCTCAGAGGTGCCCTGGATGTAGGGGATGGTGATAGACTTGGTGTAATCTTTATTGTGGAGGGGGGGGGGGTTGTGGTTTACAGGTTTTAGTATTTTTTGGATTTTTTTGGGATTATAGTCATTGGCTAAGAAAGTGTTGAGGATGTGGTTTAGTTCAATAGTTAGGGCCTTGTCATCTGAGCAGATTAATTTTGCCCTGTTATATAGTGTTTTTATCACCCCATATTGTTGTGAGGGGGGGGGATTGCTGGTGAATGTATCTGCCAGTGTGGGTGGGTTTTCTGTAAACAGAGAAAACCAAAGATCCATTAAGCTGGCGGGTGATTAAAGTGTCTAGGAAGGGGAGGGTGTTGTTTTCCTCTTTATCTAAAGTGAACTGGACTCTGGGGTGTTGGTTGTTTAAGTGTGCTAGGAAGGAGTGGAGTGTGTCTGAGCCATGTGGCCAAATAGCAAACACATCATCCACATAATGAAGCCAAATAGTGGGTTTTTGTGGGGCAGAGTTTAAGGCTTTCTCTTCAAATGTCTCCATAAAGAAATTGGTCAAGGGTGGGGAAAGTGGTGAACCCATGGCTGTCCCCTCTATCGGTTTGTAGAACTTTCCTTGCCAAACGAAATAGCCTGAGTTCATTGTGAACTGAAATAGGGTTGAGATATCGGGAGGAAACTTGGCTTAGATGAGCTCAAGGTTTTCTTTGAGTGGGACATTAGTGAATAGGGAGGAGACGTCAAAACTGACCATTATGTCAGTGTGTTGGAGTGCGAGGTTTTCTATACTGGCTTTAAAGTGGGCCGAGTTTTTTATGCGTGATGGTGTGTTGACAGTGTAGTGTGTGAGCGTATTGGCTAAATCTTTGGCTAATTTATATGTGGGGGAATCAATGCCATCCACTATGGGAAGCAATGGCACATTTTGTTTATGTATTTTTGGGAGTCCATATAATCGGGGGGGGGGGGGTCTAGAGTTATAAGGTTTAAGTTTGTTGGTGACTTCCACAGGCCAAGAAGTGACTTTCTTAAGGAGTCTTTGGAGAGTTCTAATCTGAGAGCTGGTCGGATTATATTCAATGGGGAGGTAAGTAGTACGGTTTAGTACTAAAGAATTTAGCTTACCTTTGTAGTCTTTTTGATTGAGTACCACAGTGGCGCTTCCCTTATCAGCTTTGGTGATTACTATTTTTTTGTTGTTTTTCAATTCTTGTAGGGCTGTATATTCGTCTTTGGATAAGTTGGATTTTGGAGGTTTGGCTTTAGTGAGAACACCGACTACATCCAGTCTTACGTTGTTGGCGATATGGTTAGGCAGGTTGCGAATTCCACGCTCTATTTGGATCATGATTTCTTCAGCAGGTATCCTTTTAGGAGTTAGGGCGAAATTGTGACCACGTGAAAATGCGGTGAGTGCTTCAGGCTTTAAAACTGCCGACGAGAGGTTGACTACAGTGTTGAGTGGTGGCTGAGGTATGGAAGTAGAAGTCTTTGTCAGGTTTTCGTATTTTTTTCACATGCCGACTATGTATTTTTTCGAATTCCTTTCTTGCCGATGCGCATGAGATGTCATGAAGTATAGACCATAGATCAAGGCCGAGTGTATTCGAAAGCTCTTCCTCTAGCGCCCGTAAGGTTTTGTTTTCATCGGCAAGGAGAACGTGCGTCGCGGTAATTTGTTCTCTTAACAGGGTGAAGCTAGTGCGGTTATAAATGCGTAGAGCTTTCTCGGAAGTAAAACGGTGCTTCAATTTGACACAATTAGGGATCACTTTGTTATCCCGGCAGCGTTTTAGGAACGTCAGACGATTTATTTGCCTCGATATCTTCAACCTCAATTTGCCGTATTGACGGGCCTTTTGTGCGATTGCATCTCCGTGGATGATCATGATTCTAGTAGCAAGACTTATACGTTGGTTAGACATAACTGGTAATTAGTTTACGGAATTAACAACGCATACAAAGTATATTAATTAAAGGTAACTTTAATGAATAACTTCTATATTTCGGCAACGTCACATTGCCATCTTCAAGAACATAAAGATATGGTATGTGCACTCAGGAACTAACACAAAGCAAATGAGGAAGAAAGCAAGAAACTAATATTGTTCCTAAAGTCCTAATGGTGCCCTCTTGCGGGCTAATTTGGTAGTCTTGGCAGTTGGGCTGAAGTTCTCATAATGAAAGTCTCCCAAATTTGGGGCAGTTTCATGCACCCAAATTTGTTGAGGTTAGGAACGTTTTTTAGAGCTGCTGAAGATTCTTTGAATAATCTTTCGTATTTAAACTTGCTGCGATGAATTATTTTTGTTTTCTTCCAACGAATTTTATGGTGGGTATCTAAGGCATGGTCTGCCAGCCCAGAGCGGCTGTACTTTCACACTGCTTGCAAAATAAACATCCAATGGCAATCCATTCCAATCAAGTACTACCCTATGAGAGAAAAAACTAGTCTTCACACCCTTCTTAGCAACATTCATTCTCATCTTCCAAGGATGCCCTCTTGTCCTTATCCCATCTGAAAATCTGGATATTTTTCATGGACAATTTTCTGGTGAAACGGTCACCATTGTTCCTCCACTTTCTTCCAAAACTGTAAGAACACAAGCAGCTATTGGTAAGCATCCATTTACTGTCTAACTTCAAACTTACTAAACAACTTCTATGCATTGTCATTCATTCCACCTACTTCTGTTCTTTGGAACAGTCCCCTTGCTACCATTCAAAAATCACAACCTTCAACTATTCAAGAAAAACATGTCAAGGGATTCTTTCTTTTCCTTCTTGTCCACACACAGCACTGATGTGCTATATGTTTCTATATACTTAGCAACCTGTTAAGTGTAAGTATGTGTGTGTAGAGCAGGATGAATTAATTGTTTAAAAAAACATTTGCATTTTACAAAAAGGAACATAAAACAGCTGTTTATTATACTAAGACTTACCTGAAGAAATCTTTCTACTCTGCATGAAGAGTGTTCTGGACCTGCTCCATCATAGCCATGAGGCAAAAGGACAATAAGACCACTCTGCTGTAGCCATTTAGCTGTCAAGGCATTAAAGTATCATAAATATATATATTTTTTCAATAATAACTCAAGAAACAGTAAAGCTCTATTATAAAATAAAAAAAAATTAAATATTAAAAAAGCAACAATAGTTATTATGTTTGCTTATTTTATAAACAACTTAATAAATTCAAGTATGGTTGCATAAACCTTATCTGTGCAGAAATTCCTTTGCAATTCAGTTTTATTTCCCTTTTTTATAGGTTTAGAAATCTTTCAGGTGCAAGTTTGATTAGTTAACACCCACTCTCCAACCGAGAGGCTACAGGTATGAATCTGAACCATGGACACATAATGTTTATGATTGTCTTTAAGTGAGAGATGGATGTCATCATTCAATGTGAGATTATAAACTCAATTGGTGAAGGACTGAAGTAGCTTGAAAATGATATATGATTGCTCCCAGGAGCAGGTTTTCAGATTATGTAAAAAATAAAATATAAAATAAAAAATGATAAAAAAAGTCCCTACCCAGCCTATGATGCTAATCTGTTATACGTTTACAACCTTTCTTGGTGAAAGTCACTTAAGAGATGGATACTATAAGAGCTTTATTCTAATCACTGAATTTGACTTTCTGACTCGACCTGAAATATACAGTACACCTACAAATTTGATAATTTCTGGTCAAATATAATTTACTTCAGCCACTTTCTACATTTCAGATATCTATTTCTACCTTCAGTACGGAAATGTACTTATGACTGCACTTCTGTATATTTTTACCACTGTTCTATAACTGCGTTCATTTAAAAATCTTTCAAAGTAAAAATATATTTATTGAAATATATTTATGAAATTACATTCTTCTTTTTATCTTCATTTCTTATTTTATACATCCATGTATGAGCAAAGGTTTCTTCATCTTGTGATATTTCAAATGCAAACTTCTGCATGTGAAATATCTTCATTTCTAGGCTATTTGTACATAGAGGTAGCTGGCTTCATATGAGATTGCTTTAGAATCTCATAACGTATAGCACTTTTTCTTGTCAAGCATATATGGACTCCGAGATTTAATCGCATCAACAGTACACGCGTCACTCGAGGCTGAAAACACGAGACTCAATGCCGCTATTCAACTTTCCGGAGAAAAATGGTAAATCTTTAAAAGAAGACATTAGCAAACTAGCAGGTGAATGCAACTTCGATCCCAGGAATATTATCAAATGTCATCGTTTCAAATCCATAAACAAAAAAAGGATGGAACAAACTTTCCACGTCTCGTGAACGTGATCTGTGATACACTGACAAACACATTCAAATTAATAATGGCGATAAATAGCAAGCTAAAGGATAGTTGCTCCCAATCACGTGTACATGCTCGCCCTGACTTAACCTTTGCACAAACGGAACAAAGATGCCAACTCCGAAGACAGCTAGAAGAAAAACGCCAAAATGGAGACAACAGCTGGACGATAAGACTACAAACAAACCAAACTAGTGCAAAACCAAGTGATGTCACTAATAGTCACCAAGGAGACCAGTATGCAGGCACTGCATAGGAAACGTGCAAGGCCCTTGCGGTCAAAGCCATGCACTGCAGACCCTCGTATATCCACTACACCAACATCCGTAGTCTCAACTCCAACCTTAATAGCATCCACTATCATCTGCAGTCAACCAAACCCCACCTACTCTTCAAACAGAAACTCAAATTTAACCTTCCACCAGCACTATCCATCTCAACCACCCAAACTATACACTATTTAATTCCTTTCGACCCAAAGGTGGTGTGTGTGCATATATCTGCTCTGACATACCCTGCCAGAGAGCACCTAACCTAGAATCGCCCAACTTTGACCTTCTTTGGTTAAAAATATCCCCCCCCCCCACTCAGTCAAATTCATCTGCTGTCTCTCTATTGCTCTCCTAATACCACCAACCACTCCGAGCTCTTTAATTTCCTCTCCTCAAAAGATGATTTTCTCCAGTCCGACTCTACTAATAGTGAAATCATCCTCCTAGGTGATTTTAATGTCCATAACACCAACTGGCTTTCCTCTTCCAGTTGTACAGATCCTGCAGGCAGAGACGCTGAAATATTTGCCATCACCAACAACCTTACACAAATTGTTCACAAGGCGACCAGAATACCAGATAACCCAAATACCATAGATCTCTTCCTTACCAATGACCCTTCCAAATATACAGTGAATGCAGTCAGCCCCCTGAGTAATTCTGACCACAACCTAGTCCTCATCTCCTGCCCCATGCAACAATGCTTACACAGTCACACCTGCACAAGAGTAGTTTGGCATTACAACAGTGCCAAATGGTACAGCCTCCGAGACTACTATGCTTCATTCCCATGGTTGGACTACTGTTTGTGGTCTTCCAATCCAAACATATTCACCGAACATATCACCAAAGTAATCTTCACTAGCATGAAAACATATATTCCCCACACTTCTCTGAACTGCCGTCCCCTATCCAAACCCTGGTTCTCCAAAATATGTGCCAAGGCTGTACAAATGAAAAATCAGGCATACCACAACTGGCTCAAATTAAGAACTCCATCCTCCTTCAGGGCCTATACTGAAGCCCGAAACAGATGCAAAAAAATTATCAATGATTCCAAAACAGAATTTGAACGAGCAAAAAGCAGGAAACTTGCAGCCTGTCCTAGCAACAGTCATGCCTTTTGGCCTCTTCCCAAAGCAATTGGTCACAACATTTGCCCTAACATCACCCACAGAAAAAGCTAATCTCCTGGCTTCACACTTTGACTCCAATGCATGCATAACTGACAATGGCAAATGCCCAACATACAATGCCCCCTGTATCCTTTTGCTAGAAAGAGATCATAAACCTGTTGTCAAAATTAGACACAAAAAAAGCTCCTGGTCCTGATGGCATTCCTCCTATTGTTCTGAAGGTCTGTGCAGCAGAACTGATTCCTATCCTATGCCGTCTGTACACACTCTCTTACTCCACTGGTGTATATATATATCCCAAAGCCTGGAAATTGGCCTATATTCAATCCATTCCCAAAAAGGGTGACAAATCGCTACCATCTAACTACCGCCCTATCTCACTCACCTCAATCCTATCTAAAGTGATGGAGAAAACCATCAATTCTCAACTGCTACTCTACCTTGAAGGTACCCAGCTATTAAGTGACCACCAGTATGGATTCTGTCGATGCCGATCAACAGGTGACCTGCTCTCATATATCACCCATCTCTGGACATATGCCATGGAAAAATTTGGCGAATCCCAAGTAGTTGCACTTGATATCTCTAAAGCCTTTGACCGGGTCTGGCACAAATGCTTACTAAGCAAACTTCCATTATTTGGACTGTCTGGACTTCTGCAGATGGATTGTCAGCATTCTATCTGGACGCACACTATGTGCGTCCAGATAGAATGCTGAGTCCCCACCTTGTGAGTCCTCACCATCCAACTAATGCTGGGGACTCACAAGGTTGTTCTCTCACCGACTCTCTTCCTTCTGTACATCAATGACCTACTTCAGTTGACCTCCAACCCAATACACAGTTTTGCGGATGACAGCACATTGCACACCTCCATTTCATTTGATAAACCTTACCCTATACAACTCACTTCAACCCACAGAAGATCAACCACAACTTCCCTTAATTCAGACCTCCAAAACATCCTCCGTCAGCTTCAATGCTAGTAAAACCCAGTTCTGTCTTATTTCCCACAAAAAAGAACCATTTTCCCCCAGTATTATTTTTGATAACACTCAAATTTCCACACAAGATGAAATCTCTCTTCTCAGAATTACCATGACATCAAGCCTCTCCAGGCATAAACAAATCACAACCATTGCATCCTAGCTTCCAAAAAATTAGGCTTTCTCTTTCACTCAAGATGTTACTTCACTTCAAAACAGCTGTTAACCTTATACAAATCACAGGTCTGCCCAGCTATTGAATACTGTTCTCACATTTGGAGTGGGGCTCCTAAAAGCTCCCTCAAAATGCTTGATTCAATACAGAGGAGAGGAATTAGACTGATAAATGATCCATCTCTTAGAAACTCATTCCCCCACTTTCACATAGACAATTAGTCTCTGCAATTTGTATATTTTACAAATATTTTCATGGAAAATGCTCATCTGAAACAGCATCAATAATTCTCCCACTCTGTACTAAACCCATTGGAACACGTACAGTCATTGCCCAACATCCCTTCACAGTACACCTTGAAACCCACAGAACAAGTTTCTTTTCCTCCTCCTCCTTCATCCCTGCTACTGCTGAACTGTGGAACAGTCTTCCCCCTGATGTATTTCCCAAGTAATACAATATACAGGCTTTTAAATCGAATGTCAACAAGTTTCTCCTTTCCCATCCCACTACCCATATACGGTACTAAAGTACTATAGGTTGGCCAGCCAACCTCTTGTATCTCATGGTAAGAGTAGAATAAGCTCTGATCACTAATCTTAATATTTACCCTTAATGCAAAGCACATCTCCTGGAGGAGATGTATGATGCTTTGTATTAAAGGCAAGGGGCCACTACCCAGACCGGTTTCGACCTTTATTGAGGTCTCATCAGTGGGAGCCAGGCTAGAAATACCAAGATTTTAGTAATACAGAGCTTATAAGTATTTTACCAGAACAAGTTACCATAAGGTGTTTTAACCTTATTAAATAAAAATCTCAGGAGGAGATATAAATGTAGAAAGTATTTTACCTTGGGTATAATAAATGTTAAAGATACCAAGCTATTTTAAACATGGTTTTACTCCATTTCCCCAAGTTTGCAGGCACAAACTTGACTTGTTTGTCTGTTTGCTTACTTGGGGAAATGGAGTAAAACCATGTTTAAAATAGCTTGGTATCTTTAACATTTATTATACCCAAGGTAAAATACTTTCTACATTTATATCTCCTCCTGAGATTTTTATTTAATAAGGTTAAAACACCTTATGGTAACTTGTTCTGGTAAAATACTTATAAGCTCTGTATTACTAAAATCTTGGTATTTCTAGCCTGGCTCCCACTGATGAGACCTCAATAAAGGTCGAAACCGGTCTGGGTAGTGGCCCCTTGCGTTTAATACAAAGCATCATACATCTCCTCCAGGAGATGTGCTTTGCATTAAGGGTAAATATTAAGATTAGTGATCAGAGCTTATTCTACGCTTACCATGAGTTGCCTTGGTCTTGCACTATGTGCAGGGTCAGCTAGACTTGCAACACTTGCAGCCGCAAACTTGACTTGTTTGTCTGTTTGCTTACTTGGGGAAATGGAGTAAAACCATGTTTAAAATAGCTTGGTATCTTTAACATTTATTATACCCAAGATAAAATAGGGGAGTGAGGCAAGTCCACGTCCACGTCGTGCTCCCTGGGAACTTCTGTAGGGTACACTCCCTACAAGGATGCTAATGGACCCATGTGAAGAACAACAGACAAATCAGTGGAAGAGGATTTGTATCCCAACAGTGAAATGTGCGGAAGAATCTTCAAAGGAGCAGACCTCTATAAACAACCCGGGCTCAGCTGGCTCCGGCTGTCAGTACCCGGTTAGGGCCCCTACCTAGGGTTACAAGGAAAAATAAAGGATTCAATCCTCTGGCAAAGGGAAGCAGCTTTTTCAGTACTGACACAAGGTTGAAGTCTCATGATGACGGTAAAGCTTGTGATTAGAAAATTGCAGATGGCAATACAGTTTATTGTGTACGTCTGTAATACTGCAGAGCAGAAAGCAAATGGAGAAACTACTGCTCTATTCTCTCTCCAGACTAACCACCATGGCGAGCAAATCTACACAAATGGTCCCGAGTTACCGGCGTCCCTTAAATGGGACAAGGGTGATAAGAATCCCTGGGCTCAACATGGTGCGCTCAGTAAAACTAGGAACCTGGAATTTTAGAACGTATGAAGCAGGCGATACTTCAATTGATTATAAAAGGGAAGATAAATGGAAGAAGAGGACAAGGAAGACGAAGAAAATCTTGGCTGGCAGATATCAGACAGTGGACTGGTATGAACTCTGAGCGACTGCTCAGAATAGCTGAGAATCGCTCAAAATTTGCCAAGGTGGTCGCCGACCTCCGATAGGAGATGGCAATCAAAGAAAAAGAAGGTAAAATACTTTCTACATATATATATATATATATAATTATATATATATGATCTCTGATTTGGATTATTGCAATTATATGGTGAAAGACACCATTTTGCTAGGCTAGCTGTGTACAGAAATATGACTTCTGTCAGCTAGAGCTCTCAGCATCATCACGAGTCTAACTCGCATTGATGTGACTTCAATAAAGGTCAAAAGTGATCTGAATATAAACCCCATAATGAATGGATAATTATACCTGCTTGTGAACTGAGTGTGCTATGAATTATAGGATACCAGGTTAACATTTGATGTCATGATTAAAATGCTCGAAAGTACATGCCATTAGGAAAAAGAAAACCAGAACGTCGTCTTAAAAGATTCGATGATGACTTCTAAGACCGGAACAGGCCATGATAGGCCTAAATCCTTGATATGCATAATGATGATGATTTTTTTGGACCACCCTGGCATGCTTCTTGGAAAACCATAGTTTGGATATTAGAAAGAATTTTATGTTTATATTTTTTAATTTTTTCTATTAGTGATTCTTGGTTTAATTCTTTCATAATTTCTTCGTTTCTTTTGTGATCAAATAGACTTCATTTCTGCTGTTATTAATATTTGTTTGTCTTTTTGTTTTATTATCCAGATTTCACTTCATACAATAAGACTGGTAGGGCTAATATATTGTATACTTTTAGTCTGGTTTGTTTTTGAACTAGGTTTGGTTTAAATATAGAGTTAATTACACCTTGATTACTCCAAATAAATAAATAAATAAAAAGAATAAGAAAATAAATAAAAAAAATCCTCATTATAAATAGCTTGAGACAAAAACTCGAAGTGGCAATTTTTTGATAAAGTTGGTGATTTGATTTGACCATCTAATGGAGGGGTCGGATGAGAAGAATGATGCCAGCAGGTCAGCTTTCTTTTTAGGTGATGTTGCACTAGTGCCACATGGTGGAGAGAGAGAGAGGTGGGACCACAAATGGACAGAAATTATGCCCAACAACTTTTGCATGGGAACAGAAGGCACAACTACCATTGGTGCATGTACATATACACACACACACCTAAGTTCAACCTTGAAAGGCTTAAATGCAGTAAGCTCACTGTCTGTGCCAATGGCAGTTGTATCTTCTGTGCCCATGCAAAAGCTGTTAGCACAACTTCTGTCCATCTGTGGTTGTGCCTCTCTCAACTACGTGGAGTAGTTGTTGGAAGTTTTTCCACTTGTTTATACTATAAATTAACGATACAAAACAAATTATATATTTGGTTTAATCCTTTATCCAAGTGTAAGCAAATAACGTTTGCACCTGAAATATTTTCAGGACTGGGCAACTCATATATAGAAGCTAATGACTTCACATTACTTGATTTAGTATCCCATAATGCAAAGCACATATCCTCATGGGTATGTATAATGCTAAGCATTATGGGAAGTGTCACTACCCCAGACCAGTTTCAACCTTTATTGAGGTCTCATTAGTGGGAGCCAGACACAGAGGTGATACTAGGTGATATTGTTTGCTGCATATAATATTGGAGAGTGTTTTCTCTACAGATTTTCCTGCTAATGTGCTGTTCCTCAGGGATCTGCTATTTCACCCATTCTTTTCCTTTTATGTATAAATGACTTTTATGAGAAAGGGCAGACCCTTTCTCTCATCGACCTCGAACTTTATCCACAGTTTTGCTGATGATAGTGCTCTCCACTCATATGACATACCTTACAATGCTCAAACATCAAGCTTCAAGATTGCTAGTACCTAAACACTGATCTACACACCATCCTTCAATGGAGCAATAACAACCTATAACCTTCAGTGCTTCCAAAATGCAGTCTTGTCTTTTTTTTTTTCTTGTAAAGAAAAAAAAAACAAAAAAAACTTTAGTCTTTCTCCCCCTCATCATGATAATGTTCAACAATTAAGACTAGATCACTTCTTGGACTGACTCCTACTCCTAGCCTTTCCTGGCACAAATGCATCACTTTTGCAGCATCTTCGACTTCCAAAAAACTTGGCATCCTTTTTCACTCATCATTGTAACTTTTCATCTATCCAGCTACTTAATATGCATAAATTCCAAATCTTCCAACTTTGGAATACTGCTCTCTCACATTTGGAGTGGTGTAACTAAAACAACTCTAGAAATTCTTGATGCTGTACAGCAGATTATCATCTCTCTCTCTTTTACAGACTCTCTTCGTCAGCTGTCTCATTGTATCTCTTCTACAGGTATTTCCTTGAACACTATTCAGCAGAAATGACATTCATTGTTCCCTGTTTCTGCTAAACCAATGAACGAGTTTCCATTATTACCAGTATCAAATGAATGCTATATAGCATTCATTTGACACTGGTAATAATGGAATATTCCCCATCCCTCCCAAGAGCTTTTCACTTTATCTGTCTCACTTGAGATGGTTTTATTTAGACTAAAAAAAATATGTAGTTTTCAAAATTCTGAATACATCTAACAAGGCTCATAATTTTAATAATTCTAAATAATATCTAAATTATTTATTTTGGACTTTTTCAAAATTTCTATTTGATAAACGTTAGCATGATTGTTGTTTCATTGATTATTAAAATCATTAGCATTGTCAACATAACAGCTATGTAGTACTTTGTCCAGATTTCCCTTGCATCACTTGCTAGCAGGGTATAATTGTATTAAAAAATGTGTATAATATGATTTTAAAATCAAATAATTTTTTAAATGAAAAAATGGATTTATTGTTGATGTTAGAGTCTTCCAAGGTTTTGAAATTGAATCAGACCATTATCTATGTGACATCAATACAGTTCCCCCCAAGATGGATAAAATACCAGTATCCATTAAACTAGGGGTTCTCGACTTGTGGTATGTGTGACCCTTGGGGATACGTGGTAAAATATTTGGGGGTACGCCATAAGAGCTCAAAAGTCACTAGATCCAGTAACAAGTCACTAAGTTGGCAACACTGATACTGATTAATTTCTGAGAACTGAGTGTGACAATGTGCACCACTGTAGTTCATGTCTATACACATTTGTTAAATTGTCAAACTGTTTATGTGACTCTTTGTGTTTATCGATACATCTAATTTATGAATACAAAATTTAATGTGTATATACATATATTTTATTTTATTCCCATTGTTATATAACTATAACCATAGTTTTATCAATCTATACAAGGGGATATGCCAGTTACATACACATTTCCAGGAGGTACATGATGCATAAAAGGTTGAGAACCACTGCATTACCCAATCAAGAACTTAGGTTCAAAGTTAGCTCATTATCTGACTCCGATAAAAGAAAACTATATTAGCAAAAAATAAATGAAAAATTCCAGCAACTACCCTCAACTGAATCTATTAATGAAGAGTGGAAATCTCTGCAATATTCCGAGATGAGAAATCTTGGGAATGACAAAACAATGAAAAAGAAAAACGGTCTTTGTAACTGGGACCAAGAAATCAGGAAAATCGTAGATGAAAAAAAGAATGTCTATAAAAAATGATTAAGCACAAACAAAATAATGGATGAAATTGAATATAAACATAAAAGCGCAATAGCAAAAAGAGAAACATGTAAAAGACAAAGTTTAATAGAACAATTTTGCCAATTTAGAAAACAAATATTGATAAACCTCAAACACAAATATATAAATTTATAAGACACATGAATAATAGAACACATGAATAGCCTTATAGAATCGATCAAGATCAATACCACACCTCTGGAGGACTGGTTTCAATACTATAAAGAATTATGGTTAATTAATGACAGTCCACTTCAGAACCATTATCTGCAAATAATTCAACAGCCTGGTTGGCCGAGTGGTTAGAGTGTCCGCTCTCCAGCCAAAATGCTGCAGGTTCGAATCCCACCATGGGCATGGATATTTGTGATTGTCTTACAAACTGTGTGTGGAAAGGGAATCTGCAACCCTACCAGTTATTCTAGCAGAAGGCTTCACTCCCCAAACTTGAAGTATGGGAATGACCATATGGCGTCTATGGACGTCAAATGTGAAAATTAATTTATTCATTCCTTTACCTCTTGAAGATTTCGAGTCAACACTTAAACAATGCAAGAACTATAGAAGAAGATGGTATCAATATGGAACTTTTCAAATGCTCTGTGGAGACAACTTCAGATATAAACTACTAGAATTCACGAATAAAATCCTAAATGGCCAACTTACTACCAGAAAACTAGCAAAATGCTATAACCATTCCCATCTTCAAAAAAATGTAATATTAATGAATGTCAAAACTATAGAGGCATTAGCTTTTTAAATACTGGATATAAAATATACTCATGTTTCTTAAAGACTAAATTAAACAAATATAATGAAAATATTTTGGGAGAGGAACAAAACAGTTTCCATAAAGGCAGATCCTGCACAGATGATTTCTTTTTACTCTCAAGCTTCTGATAGAAAAAAAGAAGATAATTCAATTTTGAGATCCATATATTATTCATCAATTATAAAAAGGTTCAAATATCTAGGCTACCACTTATCTTATGAAAGAGAGAAAGACATGCAACATAAAATAACCAATTATATAGGAAAAAAACTATTAATCAGATATTCAATTCAGATTTAAAATGCAAGAAAATAAGAATAAGAATCCATAACTCAATAGCAAGACATATTCTAACATATGGTTCAGAAGCTTGGACCATATAGAAAACGACTGATAAGCTCTGAAATGACACAGCACAGTTGCATACAGACTCAACTTCAAAAGAAATAGCAATATCTTAAAGGAACTTGAGATGATACCTGCCTTAGACTACATTGATCTTTTATATATATATATATATAACAACAATCAGAAAGAATGAGTGAAGGAAGGCTCCCCAAAGAGATATCGACCTCAAGGGAAAAGTAATAAAGGATGGCATTTGAACAGATGGGAAGAGACTGTAACGGGCCACTAGGCCTATTACTGGAAAGGAAGATTTTTTTTTACAAATAAAAAACAATGTTGCATAGGCTTCTGTGAAGGTAGGACATTTTATTATTATTATTATTACATAACACCTCCATGGAGTCTAAAGACTCATCAAGGGAGGGCACCTACTCTACAACTCCACCAACTGCAACTACCTTCATCATCTACACCAACGCCATCTACTGCCAACCACTCATTAGTATTTTCACAGACAATCAGAAACATCTATGCCCACGGCAGGGTGAGTGGATATGCTAACCACTCGGCCAACCAGGCTGGCTGTGACAGACACACAGCACCAAACCAAGCAATTGAAGAAACAATCCAAACTGCAACTAACATCCTCCATGGGTCAAACAACCGCAAAGTTTTTAGAACCGTTTTTTTTTTTTTTTTTTTTCCCCCACATAAAACCACAAAGAAAGGTGTCACACAGAAGCCATGCTTTTATTATGACTAGTTTCATGAAATACTTTGTTCCACTTCAGTGGAAATAACATAAATAAACTAAAAACTAGAAAGCAAGTAATAACAGTTAACAACTCTAAAATCATCCCTTGTTTAGACATCCTCATATTCTAGTAACAAGAGGGTGTCTAAAGGCATTTTTTTTGTTTCTTCAGACCATGTTGTTTATTTTTTAACGGTATATATATCAGAACACAGAATAATAAGTAAATAATTATTTATTAACTTATTGCTGATATTTCGCTGGTGTTATAACCGGCATCTTCAGAGCACAAAAACACAGTTTGTCACAATCCGCGAGACTATAACAACATGGTGTAATTGACGGACTAGTTAAACAAAATTGTAGCAGCAACACAAAGATTAGAGTCCTGATTTTGGCACCCTCTATCTGAAAAAAAAAATAAATGAAAAAAAATGAAAAAAAAAAAATCCGGTACTAGTTTTTTCTTAAGATGACTGTCTCCCAGATTTTAGGCAAATTTATACAGCCATATTTGTTGAGATTTGGAGTGTGTTTCAGGGCTTCTGTTGCCTCTAAGAACAATCTCTCTGACTTGTAAGAGCTTCTGTGCAGTACTTTTGTGTTCTTCCAGTTGATCCTGTGTGCAGGGGTATCCAGAGCATGGTCTGCTAGGCCTGACTTGCCACAGTGATAATGCTGGCTGTATCTTTTGTGTTCGCTGATGCGGATGTTCACAGTTCTTCCTGTTTGACCGTTTCTTCAGACCAGTTTGGCATCTTTTTTATTTAAGTTATTCATTTCCATGTATTATGGAAATTACATGGAATTCATTCCAACTATTCATGGGCATTTGTATCTTCTACAAGTGATTTAATTTTTTCTACATATTCTGTAAAGCTCAAAAATTGTTGAGTTACCTTTGTCAGCTTTCAATAGTATGATGTATTTGTCTTTGTGTTGTACCAACCAGGTGTTGACTTACGCTTGGACTTGCTGATAGTTCTTCAGCATTAAACTCTTAGATTTCGATCTCCGAGTTTCGTATCTGGCTTTAAAATAATGAGGGATTTATTATCCCCGTAACTTAATTTATGCCACTGGAAAAATAGCCTCTTGGCTCTTTATTGTATTTGTCTTTTTTAATATTTTAAAGGCCTTTAATTATATTTTCGTGATATTATTTGTAGGTGGTCTTACTTGTAAAAGTACAGAGGCTGTTTGAATGCAAAGAAAATCTGCAGCATCCCTTGGAATTCTTTGGAAGTTTTTTTCCCACATTTGCAATAATATCCAATTTTGGAATATTACTTGGAGAGTCTCTATACTCGTGCCATATTATGGGATAAACTGCATAAACAAAACTTGAGATTGAGATTAGTTGGTGATGCAAGTTACTCTCAAACTTCTTCACTATCTAAGCATCTAGCACACCTACTGAAACCTTCCATTAGGCAAACATCATCTTATGTAAAAAATACCATACACTACATAGAAAATATCAAAGACACCACACTTGCTGATACTGATATAATTGCAAGCCTAGCAATAGTAAATCTTTTCACAAATGTTCCAAAAATAGAAACCATATAATTATTTCAAGACATCTTCCCACCAGACATAGTGTGCCTCTTTAAACACTGCATCAATAGCACTTTTTTTCAAATTTGAAGAAATTTTTTTTTAACAGAAAGAAGGATTAGCAATGGGTTCTCCCCTTTCTCCTATGTTAGTAGACATATTTATGGATTGGTTTGAAAACGTAGCCCTCCAACATCTAGGAACACAACCAGAAATTTGGCAAAAATAAGTTGTGATATTTTTATCATATGGCCTGGTACTTCTCATCACCCGACTGCAAAAAATGGGCATTCATTTCTTATGTGATAGAGCTGTAGAATTTCCACCAACATAAATAAAAGAAACCAAGAGCTACAGTATCATAATTCTGCCATTCTAAAAACATTTTTTTTAAGGTTTCACAGGCCTGACAAATGGCTACAATGAAACATTAGTCAAAAATTTTATTTCAACCTCCAAATAATCAGAAGAATAAAAAAACAGGCGAAAACAGTCAATCACAGATAGAATAGCAACATTACTTCATTGAGAAAATTTAAAAGTCGCTTTCTATCCAAAATTTCTACAACAAAATTTCTGAACATCTGTAACCTTCTGAACCTCCACATCTACCACTCAAAAAAACCAGGTGTCTAAAAGATCAGTTGCAATTATGGTCTACACTACATAGGACAGATTGATAGATTTAGTGAGATACACTGATTGGAACACTTCAAGGATGCTGAGTGAAAGATAGCACAAATTAAGACTGGCAGCACCTACAATGGAAACAAAATACAAAACAGAATGGCAACAAACTAAAATGCTCTACATTGATTGCAGTCTTTACTCAAGAGCATTCAAAGAATCAAGTGAACTGAAGAAGCATCCTCTTCAGTGTAACAAAAAACGAGGGATGATTTTACGTGAAGTCTAGTCTTCCCAAATTCATCAGGCACATATACAGCAAACCATGAACCAGCAGCCAACATAATAGCAAATGCACAATTTCCGTTGTTTAAACGTTTTTAAATATTTTTCACTAGAGACCTTAAAATGTTATTACTTGCTTTCTAGTTTTTAGTTTATTTGTGTTATTTTCTGATATAGTGAAACAAAGTCAAAATTAGTCAAAATAAGAACATAGTTTCTAAGTGACGCCTTTGTTTGTGGTTTTATAGTTCTAGAAATCATTATGCTTTATAAAACAGTAAATTAATTATAAGTCTTACCTTCTCCTGATGAGATGAAAACATCAAAAATTATCTGTGCACCATTAAAAAAATCACCAAACTGGGCTTCCCAAATAATTAAGTTATTAGGGTTCTCTATACTCATGCCATATTCAAAACCAAGAACAGCTTCTTCTGATAAAATACTGTGAGCCACCTACAATATAAAATATACTTTAAACCTTGATGAAAATGAATAAATAAATGTCTTTTCTGAATTTCACACTTGCTTAAGATTATTAGAAACAATTTATATGTGATTTACTAAAATATATAGCCAAAAGGCTTCAGTTCAGCAATGCAAAAATTATAAAAATCAAGTGGATATTAGATCCAGCATTATTTCAAAGCCAAATGTAGACACTATGAAAGTTTCCTAAAAATAAGTTGAACAGAGAGCTTATGGGAATATGCCCCCGCTGGAATTTATGAGTACATCAGTGCAGACCACTTTAGAAAACATGCACGCTGCCCAGGCATCCATATATTCACTTTCTAATTTGGTCCATTTTCAAATTCCTTAGTACTGAAAGAGAGTTTTTGCTCTCTTAAGGTTTCTGCCTGGTATCTGATGAGAACAAACCAGTTGAAAACAGCTGTAAGGCCAGTGAAACCTTAAAAAAATAAACCAAATTAAAAAGAAAATATATGGACGTCTGGGCAGCATGTATGTTTTCTAAAGTGGTCTGCACTAGGGTGACTCATAAATGCTGGCGGGCATATTCCTGTAAGCTCTCTGGTCAACTTATTTTTATGAAACTTTCATAGTTTCTACAGGGTGTTCGGGATAAATTTGACATATTTATAATTAATTATATTTTTCCGTAAGTTACATGTATTAACACACACTTCTCTTCATTTAAAAGTTTGGACCCTTCTTCATTCATATACAAGATGTCAGAAAGGATGGATAGCTGGAACCCACCTGAATCATGGAAGAGAATAACTTGTATCATGATGATTCGTGCCCGCCATCAAAATAAGGATATTACGACTGCTACCCAATGCTCCCTGAATACAGTAAAAACAATCAGGCATGAACTAGAGACTTGCAATGGTGACTACGAGGATGTAGCAAGAAGAAAGATCCCTAGCAGACGATCTGATTGCGTTCGTACAGCAGAATTCCTCGCAAATCTGCAGGAACAGGTGTTGAAGAACCCTGGCATTGGAATTCGGGCTTTGTTCGTGGAGTTGCTAACTGTAGTCAAACCCTGGATAACAAGGGTAGCCAATGGTAGGCCGTATGTATGGCAGCAGGATTCGGCCCCTTGCCACACCTCTGGGAAAAGTCAAAAATGGTTGTCTGAAAATTTCTACGACTTCACCAGTCCAAATGTTTGGCCTCCAAACTCCCCAGACCTTAACCCCATGGATTATTTTGTATGGGGCGCAGTTGAAAAAGACACCAATCGCACTTCCAGTAATACAAAAGCCCAGTTAATGGATAAAATTAAAACAGTTTTTGCGGCCCTTCCCAGGGAGACTGTAGCATCAGCTTGTTCGAGGTTCCGAAGCAGAATTGAAGCTGTGATCGATGCTAATGGTGGTTATTTTGAGTAAATCTTGTTGATAGTATTGTAATTAACTCTGCCTGTAATGTTTTTTTGTCAATTCATTAAATTTAATAGATACAAAGAAGATTTTCTTTTTCCTTACGAAACTGTCAAATTTATCCCGAACACCCTGTACATTTGGCTTTGAAATAATGCTGGATCTAATATCCACTTGGTTTTTATAATTTATATGTGATTAATCTAATGAAGAGTACATATGAATTCAGTTGTAAATAAGGGTAACAGATATAAATTAAAAATAAACAGTTCTGTTTAGATATCTAAATAGCAGAGTGGGAAATGAAATCCATGCTTACAGAAGTGTTTGGGAAGGTTTGAAGATAATGGCAGAGCTAATAATAATAACAGTAAATATTATTGGTAATTAGTTTACGGAATTAACAACGCATATAAAGTATATTAATTAAAGGTAACTTTAATGAATAACTTCTATATTTTGGCAACGTCACATTGCCATCTTCAGGAACATAAAGATATGGTATGTGCACGCAGGCACTAACACAAAGCAAATGAGGAAGAAAGCAAGAAACTAATATTGTTCCTAAAGTCCTAATGGTGCCCTCTTGCGGCAAGATGGTGCCCTCTTTCCGCAAGAGGGCACCATCTTGCCGCAAGAGGGCACCATTAGGACTTTAGGAACAATATTAGTTTCTTGCTTTTTTCCTCATTTGCTTTGTGTTAGTGCCTGCGTGCACATACCATATCTTTATGTTCCTGAAGATGGCAATGTGACGTTGCCGAAATATAGAAGTTATTCATTAAAGTTACCTTTAATTAATATACTTTATATGCGTTGTTAATTCCGTAAACTAATTACCAGTTATGTCTGACAAACGTATAAGCCTTGCTACTAGTAAATATTATTATTATCCATCTGCCACAAGGATACTAAAGTCCAACTAGGGTGACAACAGCTTGAACTGCATGAACCCATATGCTTACTTCATACCTTTACAGTGCATGTAAACTACTTTAAAATATGTGCAAGGTTAGTTTTACATATGCAAGATGAAACCCACAGCATGAGGAGGAAATTAACCTCACAACCCAAGACCGACTCACCCTAAATACTAGACAAAAAATCTAAGTAGATGAATCCCATACTGGTAATCATCATCATCATCCAACGTAGCTGTTGGTTTGTGTATATGTATACATATTTAATCTCTGAAACATACATATTTACTTTTAAAGTAAATATATATTTAATGTCAACTGCACCCATAAACACTGGTTAACCATAACATCATGGGCAGGGCCGGCTCACGCATAGGCACTGTGTGGAACTGCAGCACTCCCAATTTTTCTCGATATATATAAATATATTTAATTTATTTATATTTGCTTGTAATATTTAATTTTATCATCAACAATCCTATACAATTCTCTTATTTTGTATAAAAAATAATAAAAATCCATCTTGTAGCACTTAGGAGGACGAAGGATGCTAGCAGCATTGTGTTTACCACAGTGTCATATTGCTATGCACATGCACATCATAGTGAGATGCAAGCTATTAGAGTAATGCGGTACTGTCTGTCGCACAGTTCCACTGTTGTTTATATGCAGTTTGCACCAGCAGTAGAGTGTTCGTAGTGCTTATTATGTTTACTCCATCTCTTTAAATATTTGGACATACAATTAAAGGATTTAATTGTAATGTCCAAAAATTGTACATCCATTCCTTTAATTACAATTAAAGGAATGGATTTTATTTTTAAGTAATTTTGAATTATACCAAACTGTATAATTTTATCGATAATAAATAATATTTTTTCATGTTTAATTTTTTTTTAAATTTTTACCATAATTTTGATATTTTATCCAAACACATATACACTGTACTTACAGTGTGTATGTATATTTCAAAAGTTGCAGCACCCCCACGATTTCAAGTCACAAGACGCCACTGACCATGGGCAAGCTAAGGAGTAAATACTCCTTAGCTTGCCCATGGTAAATAATCTGTGGGATCCCACTCTGGATACCAAATATGGAACTTTTGTTTTTCAAGCCCTTCACCTGGAGGTGCTTTCTATGATTTACTTTGTAACCAAGTGAAAGTTTTTTTTCGCTTTGTTACAAATTAAATAAAATTTTTTAAGAAATTATTTTCTTGTTTAATCCTTTATTCAAGTGTGAGTAAAGTTAGTGCGTGAAGCATCTTCATGACTAGGCTACTTGTATAAAGTGGCTGATGACTTCACGTCAACGGCCTTAGTATTCTATAATGCAAAGCACATCCTTTTAGATGAGGATAATGCTATGCACTATGGAAAGGGATCACTACCCAGACTGGTTTCACTCTTTACCGAAGTCTCCTCAAGAGCAAAACCAGTCTGGGTAGTGACCCTTCTCATAATGTATGGCATCATATATGTCCTTAAGGATGTGTGTGTGCTTTGCATTATGAAATACTAAGGCAATTGATGTGAAGTCATCAACATCTATAAACAAATAGCCTAGGCATGAAGATGCTTCATGCACAAACCTTCTTTGCTTACACTTGAATAAAGGATTAAAAATACATATAATTACTTGACAAGTATAATTTAATTAGTGGGAATAGAACCCCCAAACCTGCTGGCTGGATAGAGACATTATCTCTTCAGCCAAAGAGGTAATTTAAAATCAGAGTGCTAAATTAGATAATCATTATACATAAATTTTTAATGAACCAAATCTCTAGTCTTATAACTATCTAAATGATTCCTTAAAACTACAACAGGGAATGACTATATATAGTGTGCCTGTTAAGTAATGAGAACAAATATTATACCAAAAGAAAATACTATATTTGAAATTGTTAATTACACAAATTCAGAATAATCTCCCTTCAACTCCACGCAACATTTACATCTGGCATACAGATGTTCGAAGGCATGTGGAAGTACTGAATGGAAACTTCCTTCAGTGTCTGGGTCACACTGCGTTGAATGTCTTCAATGTCACTGATGCATTCTCTTTTTTTGGCACACTTCATCTTCGGGAAGAGTAAAAAGTCTGCGGGAGCCAAATCTGGCGAATGGGGAGGTGGGGGTGGATAGCATATCCGCTCTCCAGCCAAAAGGCTGTGGGTTCGATGTTTTTGATTGTCTGTGAAAATACTAATGGTGGTTGGCGGTAGATGGCGTTGCTGTAGATGATAAAAGTAGTTGGTGGAGATGGAGAGTTGTGGAGTAGATGCCCTCCCTGGAGGTGTCATATAATAATAATAATAATAATTCGAGCAGCATTAAAAAAATTGACCATTGTTTTGACAAGTGATTTTTCCAACCAGATTTTCTTCTTCCCAGGGAGAAGAAGTTCCACGCCATTCCATGCTCTGAATTTCATTTCTGGAACAAACTGAAAACAATTTTCATCATCAGTGACAATTCTTTGCAACACATTATGATCTTGATCAACTTGATCACATTTATCATATTATAATTAGTGGGTTTTGAAAACATAGTTGTAAGTATAACTAGCTTCAAGAATTTTATTGACTAATTAAATTTTGGTATTGAGCTCAACTGCTAATGTCATTTTTCTTTGATATTAAACCTTAAGAGTTCTGAAATAATAATAATAAAATTTTTAAACTCTCCCAGGCCAATGATTCCTAAAAAGTAACTTATGTAATTATAACATGACAATTATATAAAGAACTGAATTTTTAATTTACTTTCTTCAATTGGACACAAAAATGCATGCACCGATTCCCTTCTTAAAGGGAATATAATAATACTCTGACTGAATAATAATATCTTGACCGTTGACTATGAGACACAGCTGGCAGTCTATATTATCAACCACAGGATATCAACCACATTGTATCATATAGGCAACATAAACATATTGGCACTGGTAGCAAATTTACACATTAGCCCAAAGGCAGTCAATGAGTTAAGCAGTTCATTAGAAATAATATTACAAAAATTACAGATTCATCCAAACATTAAAACAGAGATGCTTTTTAATAATGCTATATTCTTGTTCTTATTTCACTCATTCAATCTTTCACTCAGAAATTGAACTATCCTCTTGTCTCATAAATCATTTGCTTAACTCAAAAGATATACATATATATATATAAAATTCATCAGCAGAGAATACCATTGAGGATTATCCCTTTTCACTACATTCTGAAGCAGGACAAGAATCGAGTTCCTCCTCTGAATTGAGTAACATATGTATTTCATGAAAGAACTTTAAGTTGACCCAATTGTCGGAATTATGCTTCCTTAGAAGGAATGTCTACAACTCTCTGTACTAAAAAACATTTATAGGTTGTTGCAAATGGAATAATATTTCAAATATTATTCCATTAGCAACTAATTTGGAGCATACAATTACTCTCACTGAATTTAGACATTGTGTTTCCTTCAATGTTATTACAATTTCTTCTTAGATAGATAAAATCCATACAACAAGGACTTGAAAGTCACCTATAAATTCACTACATGCTTGTCCAATCTCAAAATATTTTGTCTGATACATTTCTCACACATAAGAGAAAAATCGATGATATTTTTGGTAATTTAACATGAGTCTTAGATTAGCCCAGGTTCCAAAGGAGTGGAAAGATAGCAAAATTGTTCCACTTTGTAAAAGGGATGATAGACTAAAGCACTGAATTATAGGCAATCTGCTTGTCTGGAGTTGTAGTCAAGGTAAGCGAGTGAGGACAGGGATTCAGAACTGGGACATCATGGGTTTGCTAAAGAAAGATTGTGTTTTAGTAATCTTCATACTTATTATAACAAGGTGATGAATACATTGGACAAGGGGGACACATATACAGTAGTATATGTGTCCTCCCTTGGAACAAATAGGTTGGATAGTACATTAGTGAATTGGATTGGAGATTGGCTGTCTGATAGATATCAGCAGGTTGCGTATGGGAAAGGTGATATCTCAGAAGAGGAAAGTTACTAGTGGTGTGCTCCAGGGGGGTCTGTTTTGGGGCTATTGTTGTTTAATTTGTATATAAATGATGGAAAAGGGCTTAAATGGTGATATACAGTTGTTTGCAGATGTTGTAGCTTTGCAACTATCTTAATGGGAGAGCATGTGGGAATATCAGTTTAATGTTACAAAGTATAAGGTTTTAAAATTTGAGTACTCTCTCACATATGGGATGGGGGCCCCAAAAGCTCCCACAAAATGCTTGACTCAATACAGAGGAGAGCAATCAGACTTATTAATGATCCATCTCTTACCAACTCATTCCCCCCACTTTTGCACAGACGATTGGTCTCTGCACTATATGTATTCTACAATTTCAGATGAACGTTTTCCACGGAAAATGTTCATCTGAAATAGCATCAATAATCCCCCCCCCCACTTAGTACTATGCTCATTGGAATACATGCAGCTGCTGCTCAACATCCCTACACAGTGCACCTTAAAACCCACAGAACAAGTTTCTCCTCCTCCTCCTCCATCCCTGCAACTGCTATACTATGGAACAGTCTTCCCCTTGACGTGTTCCCTAAGGAATATAATATACAGTCATTCAAATCCAATGTGTACCTTCTTTCGATCCATATATATGGTACTAATGTACTATAGGTTGATCTACCAACCTCTTGTGTATGGGCTCAACATAAAAAAAAAAAAATAAATAAATAAAATCTTACTGCTATGCAAAAAACATAACAACCACAATAAAACAAGATTTCATGCAATTTGAGCATTTCTACCAAGTTCTTAAAGGATTATATTATCAAAGTAACATTCATTAAATTTATTATTCATTTATAAAAATTCAAAAAATTATGAAAGTAAGTGGTTTAATTATTACAATATTATAATTTACTTTACTTCAAATCTGCATCTGTGCACATAGTAAATTCAATGATAGCAATATTTATGCATTGAGAAATGCAAACAGATTTTCATGTATCTAAACTTATATGAATAAAATTTTAAATTTGGAACCAATTTATGACTTAAAGTATAACTTTTACAGTACTATAAAAATGAACTTATAACAAATGTGAGTTTTTTAAAAATGTAGTAGAGCTGTGTTCAACTTCTGGTATCTACCCCATAAAGTTTATGAAGTAACTTATGAATCAATTAAATCCCTTCTCCATCTCCTGTTAGATAAATTCAACAAATTTCAGCAAACTGAGTCATATATCATAATAAATCACTTTAGATATCTAGTGAATCTTCCCTGCACACTCTTGGCAGCCAGTAAAGATCCTGGTGAGTAAAATTATAAGTTTTAATCCAATAGTGACAAAAGGAATATATACGAGATCATGACCTACTTTTTCCTGACTTCTGAGCTTTACTAGTTACCTTACCCTCCTGAATTTTAATTCCACATCAATCAAAATACCAAATCTGTGTATTCAGTAACTTTTTGTAAAGCCTCCATTCAATTTATATCCTTACCAAATTGCATATATACTGCTTGTAAAAAAAAAAAAGTCAACAGACACCCCTATGGGCAGGGTACACTATGCCATGTAATGAGTCAAGTATTTGTAGCCAGTATAAATCAGAGGAATATAATGCTCCCAAGTCAGTGCAAATGTGTCCAGGTGAAATGGATGCAAGAAGGGAACTAACAGAGTTTGAAAGAGGAATTGCGATAGGATGCCACGATGCAGGCCTATCTGTTCAGAAAATTGTTAAAAAATTGGGTCATCCCAGGTGAACAATCAGTGATACCATACTGAGATGGAGGCACAGGGAGCCAACTGCAAGTGCTATCCGCTATGTAGAGACCACCATTAGTTGTCCAACATGTTGAATGCAGAGTTCTGGACATCGACTGAAACATGAATCTGCGCAAAAACAATCAGAATAGATATCACAAGATGGGTCAATGGTAGGACAGCAATATGCAAGCTCTGCATTACCTGAACAAACATGCAGTGTCATCTTCAGTGGTGCGAAGAGCATGTTCATTGGGACATGGAAGCTTGGAAAGCTGTGTTATGGAGTGACAAATCACACTACACTCTCTATCAAGCAGATGGATGGGTGGTGTGATGGATGTCAGTGAATGTCTCTTATCAGAATGCATAACCCCAACTATAAAATTTGGAGGTAGTGGTGTGATGGTATGGTTCTGTTTTTCCTGGTTTGGCCTAGGACCTCTGTGCCACTAACATTGAACTCCTACAGGTATCTGAACAATGCAATACTTCCTGCTTTGTGACATTTTTGCATAACTGAACATCGTCTCTTTCAGCAAACCAATACACTATGTCATAAGGTCTCCCTGCATGGTCTGGGGACACGAACGGCACCACACTTGAATGGCCTCCACAGAGCCCTGATCCCAATCCTGTTAAACATTTTTGGGATGAACTGGAGCATTGGGGTCAAGGGGCATCTGCCCACATTTTTGCAGCTACTAACTATACAAATCGCAAATCTGCTCAGCCATGGACTATTGCTCACATATTTCGGATGATGTACCAAAATCCTCTCTAAGATTGCTCAATGCAATCCAATTAATTAATGATCCCTCTCACAAATTCACTTTAATCTCTTTCCCACATACATTTAGTTTCAGCCTTATTCCTGTTCTACAGATATTTTCACAGCTAGTGCTCTGCTGAATTGGTCATTATCATTCCTGCACTATCCTTCAAAATCATACAAACAAGAGTTGCTGCTAACCAACACCCATTAGAGTCTAGCTTGAAAATCACAAGATCAACTGCTCTGCTTCCTCTTTCATTCTATCTACTTCTGTTTTCTGGAACAATCTCCCTGAGTTTCCCAAATACTAAAACATTCTGCTCAACAACTATTCAAAAACAATGTTAATATATTCCTCCATTCTTCTTACCCTCCTGCTCACACAAGGCACTGATGTGCTATAGGTCTTGCAATGCTTCATCTGTGGAATCAGGTATTAAAAATGTATAAATATATGCATATATACATTGATGGGCTGAAAAAAATTACACTGGAAAAAAAAATAAGGTCGTAGTAATGCAAAGTTGAAAAATGCTACTGTAGAATATCAGACAGAAATACATAATAATAATGTAGGAAAACAGGAAGAATGTAAGAAAATGTTTGTAACAATTCTTATGCATCGTTGCAAACTGGACCTAAGAATCATGCCAAATGAATTACGTATGTTATTAAATATTTTGCAATTTTATAAATTTTAATAAAAATACAATATTGTTTTTAATTTTAGAATAAAAGGACCTTATCAAGCAAACAAATAAAAATATTAGAAATGCAATTATTTCTACAAATACCCAGCTACTTGTTGCACTCACAGCACTTTTTTGAAGAAAAGTGCTGTGAGTGAAGCAAATGGCAGGGTATTTGTAGAACCATATTCTACATTAAATGATAATTCATATTTCATGTTCTTAAATACTTGATGTGAAATACTTAAATTTAAAGGCCCAAATATTTCACAGAAGGTTTTGTCAAAAGATACAACTCTCTCATTATACCAATCTACAAAAAATTCAAATAAATAGAATGAGAAGTATCAATAAATTTCCTTGGTTAGAATCTAGGACAAGGTTTATGTAAGTTTCCTTGAGAAGCAGCTAAACAAAACAAAATCACCAAAGACACTACTTGGTGAAGAATACTGGATGATTCTTCAACATGGACGTTAGTTTACCAAGGGAGATTTTTATTCGAGTTCACAAATCACAGAAGTATAGCAAGATCCACTGAGTTCTCCAGATCTTGAAAAGAAGATACATCATAACCTGACATGAAAAGTGCTGTTCGAAACCAACTTTATATATTATTATTATTACCCCAAGACCTCATGGAGTCGAAGACTCATCTGGGAGGTCCTTTTATCACACACACACATCTCATCATACCAAGCCTTAAACACACTCAAACTCCTCGCAGACACCACACTCTCAGGCAAGCCATTCCAATCATTCACAACTCTGCACAAAAAAAACCTGCCTCTCACTCCCCTACTCACACCCTCTTTATACAGTTTCCAGGGATGACCTCTGGTTCTCCCCTGATCTTCCACTATTCTCTGTAGAACTTCTCCACCATTGATCTTATAACAACCCCCCTTACCAACTTGTAGGTCTCTATCATATCTCCCCTCTTCCTCCTCTCTGCAAATTACATCTTCTCAATCTTTCCTCATACTCAACATTCCAGAGGTCAGAAACTACCTTAGTCAGTCGCCTTTGGACCCTTTCCAACATTTCTTCATTCTTCTGAAAACCCGGTGACCAAATCTGGGCACAATAGTCCATGTGTGGCCTAATCAAAGCCTTATACAACGGAATCTCCCTACTTCTACACGTCAGTGTCCTCCACATCATTCCCTGAAGCCTTTGTGTTGTCTTCACAATTTTGGCAATGTGTCCCTTAAATTTTAGATCCTTATCCACTATCACCCCCAGATCTCTTATTTCTTCTACCTCCAACAATATATTCTCACCAAGCATAAATTCTGCATCCCATCTTTGTTTTCCAAATTTTAAAACCTTACATTTTGCAACACTGAACTCATATCCACATTTCCGTGCCCAATCACTCAATTTATTCAAGTCTTCTTGCAAGGCCACAACATCTTCACTACTCTTTATGGTTCATTCCATCTTTGCATCATCTGCAAATAACTGAATATCTCCATCCAAATCTTCACCAATATCATTAATATACAAGTTAAATAGTAATGGCCCTAAAACAGACCCCTGAGGCACTCCACTAGTGACTTTCCTTTTCCTGGATATCGCACCCCCATACACAACTTGTTGATACCTATCAAATAGCCAGTCTCCAATCCAATGCACTAATATAATATCCAACCCCATCTGCTCTAGTTTGACCATCAACTTTTTATAAGGTACTCTATCAAAGGCTTTTGCAAAATCCAAGTATATTACTGTGTATCCTTCTCCTCTGTCAAAGGAAGCAGTCACTTTATTGTTATAAGTAAGTAGATTACCAAAACATGACCTCCCTTTAGCAAATCCATGCTGTCCATCAAAGATTATACCATTGTTGTCTACCCAAATCTGGATCCTAGTTCTCACAAGCTTCTCCAACAACTTAACCACAACATCTGACACACAGATAGGCCTGTAGTTTGATGCTTGAGTTCGATCACCTTTATGATTTGGCACAATCTTGCCCTTCTTCCACATCTTAGGAACTTGACTAAGTGCAAGACTCGTATTAAAAAAATATGTCAAGGCAGGTGTCAACTCTCTGAGATTATATATAGTGTGATATACAGTAATCCCTCAATTAGTGCGTCATTTTTTTTCGATGTGGGACAAAGTTGCTCGCATCTATAGTGATCCTAAAGTTATACGTGTCCCCTGGGTGAGCAACAGCGATAGGCAGCCAGTCCATCCTAAGGATCTCCTGGCCAATTTCATGATGTTTACTGATTTATTGAATATAGTGACTTGCAGAAACCAGAATTTAGAAACATTGGCCCTACACTACGTATTTGTCAATTAAATATTCAATCTATTAACAAAGCCAAATGCGATTATTTATTGAAATTATTGTTAATCAACAATGTTGATGTGATTGCCGTCCAGGAAACATGTGCTGCTGATCCTGAACAGCTCCTTTAAAAAGGTCGCATTCCAGGTTACACTGCTATTGGTGCAACTTATCATGAAATATATGGAATAGCAACATATGTGCAAAATTGTCTTAAAGAAGTTTTTCTTATATCTCAAAATATTGTAGAAAACATACATACAGTAGTGATAAAAGTTATATCGAATATTCAATAAAACTTTTATACTTTATCGAAATATTATTCGATAAAGTAATATCAAATAAAAATATTCGATATTACAATTATGAATATTTATAAGCCACCTGGATCACCTTGGCCAGAAAAAATTATTCCTATTGCTGAACATCCCACAATTTATATTGGAGACTTTAATAGTCACCATGAACAGTGGAATTATGCTCGAAACAATGAATGTGGCGAAAAACTTGTTGACTGGATCGAACTAAATAATCTTCACTTAGTCTTTGATGCCAAAGACAAAGCCACGTTTAGATCTGCGGCCTGGAAAAGAGACTATAACCCTGATTTATGTCTTGTGAGCAAAAATAATTCAGGTCACCCTATGCAAAATCTGAGAAGGATCTTAACTGACTTTCCTCATATTCAACATAGACCGGTATTAATTGACAATGCCATTTCCATACCCATTTTTTCCTTCAGGATATATTCAAGTTTTCTAGGAGTTCATCTGCTGACTGGAATAAATACAAATGAACTTGACAAATGTATTCACTGGATATCTCCAATAAGTAGTAATTTTCATCAATTTATAGGTGTAGTCCTGGTTGCTGCCAAGAAAAGTATTCCTAGAGGTATTACACATAATATATATTCGGTTGAAGCGAAGAATGTGAATTACTTTATAATGAATATCAGATAAACAATGACTCAAAAACAGTAGACAAACTCCTAGAAAACTTGAATATATCCCAAAGGAAAAAATGGGTAAATACAGTTGAAGGTATAGACTTTACTCATCCCAGCCGTAAATAGCTTGGAGCCTTCTTAGGAAACTAGGTGGTAGTGCTCCTTTGATTGAAGAACAACCAAGAATCACCCCAGATCAACTAGCTATACATATTGTTAATATATCATGTATCCCAATCAATAAAAAGCATACAAGATATATAAAGAGAAAATTAAAAGAATTTAGCAAGTCTTCACCTATAACTTCAAATTTTGCACAACCTTTTACGCAGCAAGAAGTTGAAGCAGCCTTAAAGGAATTAAAGCCTGGTATGGCTCCTGGTTTTGATAACATTCTTTCAGAATTTTTGATTAATCTGGGAAGAAATGCAAGATTGTGGTTAACAAAGTTCTATACTGACATTCTTACAACTAGAAAACTTCCCACTATTTTTAAAAAAGCAAAAGTACTTTCAATTTTAAAGCCTAGTAAGCCTAATCATAAACCAGAAAGTTACCGACCTATTACTCTCCTCAGTTGTTGTTATAAACTCTTTGAAAGACTTATTTATAATAGAATAAGCTCCACAATTTTTAAAAATTTCCCAATAGTACAAGCTGGCTTCAGACCAAATCGTGGGTGTTGTGACCAGTTTCTCTCTTTGGTAACTCACACAGAAGCTAGTTTTCAAAAAGGTTTAAAAACATCAGCAGCATTTATTGATTTGTCAACAGCCTTCGACACCGTTTGGAGACAAGGCCTTCTATATAAATTATATAAAATTATCCCATGTAAAACAATAGTTCATATTATTAACAATATGCTAAGAGATAGAAGATTTATTGTGACTATAGGTAATAAAACTAGCAAAAGGAAGTTAAATAATTGACTGCCACAGGGATCAGTTATATCTCTATTATTATTCAATCTATATATATCTGATCTTCCCATCACTACATCAAGGAAATTTTGTTATGCCGACGATATAGCAATAACTACACAGCATAAATGCATAAGTCGTACAGAAGAAATTTTAAAAGCTGACTTGCTGACTTAACTATTCTGGATGAATATTTTAAAAGATGGAAACTCTGTTTAAATAGGAGCAAAACGGTAATATCTTGTTTTCATCTAAATAATAACTTGGCAAATGTGAAACTAAAAATTGAATTGAACAACACTATACTTCCATGTAATACATTCCCTAAGTATTTGGGAGTCAAACTTGACCGTTCTCTCACTTTCAGGCAACATCTTTCAAACTTGGCATACAAACTAAGGACACGTAATAATATCCTACAGAGACTCTGTGGCACTATCTGGGGTTCTAGAGCCTCTACTCTTCGGACAACAGCCCTTGCTTTGGTATTCTCAAGTGCTGAATATTGTGCTCCTGTGTGGCTAAACAGCCCTCACACAAGGATTATCAATTCTCAATTGAACAATACCTTAAGATTAATTACAGGCTCTATTAGATCGACACCAACATATTGGTTACCTCTTTTAGCAGGCATTATTCCTACAGAATTGCGTAGATTGAATTCTTTAGTCCGTGAATTCCAAAAAATTGCTGGTAATCCAAACCTACCTATTCATCAGATCTCCCGACTCTTAACATCAATAGATTGAAATCTCGCTATCCATCACTACAAGCAGCAGAACTAGTGCTAAATAATTTTAATCATTTATCAAAGTGGGAAGAAGCATGGAAGGAAAATATGAAAGAACACTTGCATAATATGTTTAAAGGTGATCAAATCATCACAGGATCAGATCTACCTCGCAAAACATGGACGTACTAAATAGAATTCGGACAAATCATGGCCTATGTGAAGATACTCTCTATAAATGAACAGACAAACATCTCCAGAATGTGACTGTGGTGCTCCACGACAGACTATGCAACATATTGTAAAAGAATGCACCTTCCGTTCTTATCAGAATGACTGGAATGACTTTTTACAAGCGGCTCCTGAAGCTGTGACCTGGATTATGAACTTAGATCTGAATTTATAATGATATATATGTTTTTTTTTCCTTATTATAACATATCAAGACTTTTACTTTTAACTCTTATTTTAATTTTCCAACTTCTTGGATTAGATCTCTGTTTTCCCCTCAAAGTTTTAACTTAAAATATGTTAAATTCTTCAATTCTGTTAATATATAATGACATCATGATTCTCTTTTTTAACATCATGTTTTTGCCATGAGCTATGTATGTATGTATGTTTTTTTCGATACCCAAATTCGATTAGTGCGCCTATATTCATCTTAAAATTAAATGTTACAGATTTTAAAAATTTTCTATCTATACATTTTTATGGCTAACTATATTAAAAAATCACTCCCACACCAGAATGAAATAATTTAGTTATCGATTTAAAACATTTTACAAAGTTATTTTTAATGGCATTCTACACTACTTTCATGTATACCATGTATACAGTACTATGTTCCAAATTTTTACTGCCAAAATTTATGTAGTCTTCTATAGTACGCCCACAGATTCGAGACTCTTCGACACTGCACATGTTATAAAAAGGATAATCCATTCCGATAATAGGGTAATCAATCCGTCTTCTGGGATGAGTTGTTAATTATTACATGTCGGAAAATTAACTGCTCTTTTATGATCATTGTAGTTTTTAAAGTGGTAACTATTTTGCTTGTATAATAGTTGGGAAATTATATCTATAAAGCATGTGATTTTGCGTGTTGGTGACCAATTTGTACGTCCTTCAATGATAACGTCCAAGAGTTAATTAAATCTCATTCTGAAGAACTGAGTGATTCCGACCTGCTAAATTTAGATGCACAGCGGGAAGATCCCGAAGAATATGAAGAAAATTTAACTACTGAAATTCAGCCAAAAGAGATTTCACAGAAACAATTTGAAAATATTTTTCATATGATCGAAGTTTTTAAGCAGCAATGCTTAGAGAATGACCCTGATGAAGAGAGAAGCAGTAAAATTTGCAGAAGAATAGAAGAGGCAATAGGGCCATACAACAGGCCAATAGGTTGTATATGAAAAAAAGAAACAAAATGCCTGCTAAACTACATTAGCCCAATTCTTTGTTGAGAAGTAGAATAATAAAATTTATATTCTGAATATGTTTTATTGTCTTTCAGCTTCATGGTTTTCCTTTCTTAATTCTTTTATAAAAAAATTAAGTATCAAAAAAGAAATCTGAGGAATGAATTACACATTTTCCCACAGGTTATTATATTCGATTAGTGCATTTTCGATTAACGTACCTGTTTTAAAGAATGTATTAGGCACACTAATCGAGGGATTGCTGTATAGCTTGTATTTAAGCAGCACGTAAACAGTTAGAACTGAGAATGTGCTACATTGCTAATCTGAATCTATACAGAGTGGAGTATTAAAGAAAATGAGATTAAATTCAATGTAAAAAATTGAGAATATCCTAAGCATATGATGTCATTCTCTTAAAAATATGTACTACATATTTTCATAACCCATTAACCCAACTAAATAATGTACGTACACAAATCTGGTATGAGGGGGGAAAAAAAAGCAATAAGAAGTCCAAAACCATGACAACAAGTAGAAAAACATAAAATGTTAATTGAATTAACAATTTTGGGAATGTACACTTGAATGTACATTCCCGAAAATGGTAACTATTTTAAATTAAATATGGATATAGTATAAAAATGTTGATGTGATCTGATAAATAATATCTCATATCTTATTTCTTATAATTTAAATTTTTTTCTTTTATCAGCACAGAGTGATGATTACATTTACTTCTTCCAAAAATGAATGGAAGAAACAAGAATAACTTTCTAAGTATTTTGAAAATTCAAGCTAATGCTTGCTATAACCTTTTTCTTCATTATATTAAAAAATTGCACTTAGTATAATTTAAGTTTTAGATAGCACCTCATAAAATGCAACTTGTTCTTCCATAATGTGGTTTAGAGGAATATACATTTCAGCATTATTTTGGTCCACTAACATGGCATGTCTTTGACTAAAAGTTCCTCTTCCAATATCCTGTCCACTAATTCTCACATTATGACCTATTTCAATAATTAAAAAAAAGTCACAAATCAACATTTCAAAGATAATAATCGGGACACTTGTGACTTCATTTTATTCATTTGCACTTTTAAACAATTATTGCACATAAGCAAAAAATGACTAAAATATAGATACTAATTTGACTAAAACATTTTGTCGAATTAGTATCTATATAATACTACTACTTTATACTCTGCAGTAATCTTATGTATTGTATGTAATCAGAAGTCACATTGAAAAATAAATCATAAATCAAATTATAAATAACTTGAAATCAATTCACTGAATTCAATTTTATCTGACCATGAAAACATGAATATCTAAGTACATCAGAGTGTGTATTTTACATCACTCTTACACATGAAAGGCTGCAAGGCCTATAGCAAATAAATAGCACATGTGTGGGCTTGAGTCACGAGCCAAGTAATATGCCAATATTCTCTTTGAAGAGTTGTTGGTTGTAGCCTTTGGAGAAAACTTTAGGGGGGAAGGCTAATCCACAAAATTCAGATAGATGGAATGAAAAATGAATGGGAGTCAATGAGTGAGCAACATCAAAAGATGTTGGGCAGCTGTTACTGCTCATTTTACTGAGATTTAACAGAAATGGGGAACATGGTAATGGCAATTCTGCTGAACAATATCAAATAATAGTACTGCAGAAGAGACAAAGCAGAAACTGACCATTTATGAGATTGTGGATGAAGAGTCGACTGTAAAGGAGGGGGGGGGTCATCAGTCAACTGAAATGTCCTCTTCTGAACAACATTCAGAATTTTTGGGAGATTTTAGGTGTATCACTCCATATATAAGAGCAGTATTTCAAGAATGAGCCTATTTGAGATTCATACAGATTAAGCAGATGAACAGATAAAAGGAAACAAAGTAGAAAAAAAGGATGTCAAGGTTTGTGGAAACTGAGGATAGTAGTAGGGCAGCCACTTCCGACAAGATCAAGATAATATAAGGAATCATGACGTCACTGTGTGTGTGTGTGTGTGTGTGTGTGACATCATGTGCTTGGAATATTTGGAATTTCCCTGGGGGCATATGTGTCAATGACTTCAGTTCTTGTGTTTTGTTTGCATATGGAATTATGGGGGATGATTAGAGATAAGGATATTTGTGTCATGATTGCTGAGGCACTTTGAACAAGATCAAGATAAGATAAGGAATCTTGTCGTGTGTGTGTGTGTGTGTGTGTGTGCGTGCGTGCGTGCGCGCACGCGTTGTTTTCAGATGTATGATAAATGACATCATTTGTTACTTGTTAATAAGTGACGTTATTGTTTTGAATGGAAAAGGGAGATATATTAGTGGATAAGGATTCGTGTCATGATTGGTGGGACACTTTTGACAAGATCAAGATCAAGATAAGATAAGGAATAGTGACGTGAATGTTTGTTGTTTTCAGATGGAGACAAGTGACGTAATTTGTTAGTTGTAAATAAGTGACGTTATTGTTTTGAATGGAAAAGGAAGATATTAGTGGATAAGGATTCGTGTCGTGATTGGTGGGATACTATGAACAAAATAGGGGTAGGGTGAATGGGGGGGAAGCGACGTCAGTGTTTTGGATGTGTATTGTTATGATTTGTAGATAAGTAAATGGTTTGCATATGACATTATGGGTGATGGATAGTAATAAGATAAATTTCGGAATGTTAGGAAGTTCGCTGCCCCCCCCTTCTGTCAGGGACATCACATGGTGTGTTGGGTTCGCGTATAGCATTCTGGGTGATATTTAGAGATAAGCAATCATGACGTTATGCATTTGGAAATTTCTGGGGAACATATGTCTCTCTGTGATATCACATAGTACGCTGGTTTGCTTATGGAATTGTGGGTGATGTTTTTGAGATAAGATATCTTGGAATTTTCCCAGGGTGACACACATCCATCATTGTCATCATGTTTTGTCTTTGGTTGTCTATAGATGGCCGTACTAATTTTCCAATACATTTTGGGGTATTTCTTTCCTGTTAAAGGGTGGAAATTCTTAGAGTAGAGTCGTGACGGGCGTCAGTGATTAGGCTTTTCTGAATAATTTAATTATATGCTGGTGTCACTCACACACACACACACCCACACACACACACACCTATTAGACATAAAAAGTAGTCGCTAATGTATCCATGTTGATACTCTAATATGTACCCTATGATTATTCTTATGGAAAAAAAAATATTCAGTGTTAGAATTATTCTTATCAAAACATACGAGCAGTGATTATTGAAATTACAATTATCAATCGTTATGTTTAAGTTAAAAAAAAAAATTAACTTACATTTCTATCCAGAATGGGAACGTCTTGGTACTATCTAGGTTTTCTGAATATTTCAAATTGTTGATTTTTAACATATATTCACAGCACAGAACACAAATACAAGTCTGAAAATGCAGTTGACTTTTTCATTATATGTTACTGGGGCTAACATATATTCACAGCACAAAAAAGACTATGGAACTGTAGTTTAATCTGTTTGTATTAATCACATCCTGTAATATATGAGTTAGGGTATTGTTCAAAAGGTATCATTTTGCCACGGTTGGTTGGTTGGTTCTCAAACACTTACATATGACTAAGTGATTAGCATTCACATGATTGTGATGACACATGTCCTAAACTTATTCATTCCTGATTAAGGATTTTATACACTTATTGTTTTCAAGTAGATGGCTTGTTTGTTTGTTTACATTTTGTGTAGCTAGGAAACTGGAATTTATTTCAAATGAATATTAGCTCTGTAATATATATTTTGTTAATTTTATGTTACCTTTTATTTGACTGTAATATTATTAACAAATTGTATTTACTGAATCTAACATACAGAAATTAAATAAAGTGAAAAAGACAGTATTTTTATTTATTTTTTCTTATTCTTCTGATTTAACATTTGCGCTGATCATAGTATATGATTTGCCACTGGTGCTTACGTGTAATTCACGTGATTTTTCTCCATGTGACATTTCAAAACAAGTTGAAGTATGGTTTTTACATAGTTCAACTATGTAAAACTCATTTCCATTATTCCTAATTGACTATTGTCCTCTCAGCCTGACATTTATTTCAGAGTAGGTATATTTATATATATATTTTAACACAATTATTATATTAGATATTCTTTCCAATACAAACAAATAATTATTTATTCTTATTTCAAATGGAAATTAGCTCAGAAAGAAAGAAAGAAAAAAAAATGTTTACTGTCAAATAAATATTGATGATCATAGCAAACAAGAAATTCATCAGCTTTTTCAAAGTTTTGAAATTCATGCAAGTATTGTTTTCATCATTTGGTATCATTTAAATGAAGAATGGGTCTGGCTATTAAGTTTGTTAACATTTAAAAAAATTTTTTTTTTTTACTTATTCTTCTGATTTAATATTTGCACTGATGTTCATAGTGTATGATTTGCCACTGGTGCTTACGTGTAATTCACGTGATTTTTCTCCATGTGACATTTCAAAACAAGTTGAACTATGGTTTTTACATAGTTCAACTATGTAAAACTCATTTCCGTTAGTCCCAATTGACTGTTGTCCTCTCAGCCCTACATTTATTTCACCGTATGGATATTTATAGATATATTTTAACACAATTATTATATTAGATATTCTTTCCAATACAAATAAATAATTATTTATTCTTATTTCAAATGAAAATTAGCTCAGAAAGAAAGAAAGTGAATTTTTTACTGTTATTCTGATTAGAAATTGATATTTAAATCCACAACTTTATACCTTAATGCAATTCTGTTTAATTATTGTAAAAAAAAAAAAAAATCACTACTGTGAAATTAATGCCAGGAATGGTGGAAAAAAAGTGGTGAAAACTAATAATATTCATGTAATTGATTATTTTAGAAATTTTCTAATGCTACCTATTGGCATTGTTTGAGTTATCTGAAAACATTTCATTCACATAATTGAACATTCGAACTGTTAGAATTTGGTGGTTTTACAGAGAGACAGCAGATAATTTAACCCAAAAACGTGACTTAAACTCCTAAAGTTTGGTATAGAAAAAATGTTTGTACTCTCCAGATAACACAAATACAAATTTTACCTTTCCACAAACAAAGTAAGATAAAAACACACCAACCGTATATCCAACAGTATGTGAAAACATGTCATTGAGTCATCTGCCCAGAAGATTCATTTCTGAAGGAACGGTCAGGGTAGGGCATAGTAAGGGTAAACAGTACTATAAGAAAAAACCATAGAGTCAAGTGACTTTGGACTTAAGGTAATCGTTCATCCACTGCAACTGCTGTATTGTGTTGTGGTGTTTTGTGTTCGGTAATGTAAAAATAATGGGTGAACCACAAAATTCTTTGAAAGTTTCTTTGTGAAAAGTTCTAATTGTTTAGAATTTTGTAACAGAAAGTTAACATAAAATATAAGATCAGAGCTAATAATCAGTGAAATAATAATAATTAAATAACTATTTATTTGTGGTGTCATATGAAGTAATCTAAGAAGAATGAAGGTAAACAAATATCAAAAATTGACAGTGGGTGAAAAATACGAATTTTCAGTTATCATTGGTATAATTGATGTTCAATTTCTTTTGAATAAGACTTCAAATTTATTTCCTAAAGAAATTTGTATTTCTGATGGAATTATTTTAAGATATGCATTGACAAAATCACCTTGTTGTTGGAATGAATTACCTGAAAGAGTTAAAAAACAGAATTCTTGGTTAATAAAATATAACCATCAACTGAAGTGGGAAACTGGTTCACTATCTCTGGACAAACTAAGAAATTGGATGATAGAATCAACATGCAAATATCAAATATTGCTCGCCGAAGGAAGAGAAAAATCAAAAACATTAACAAGGTTGTTAGAGAGACCTGTTCTGGATTTAAATGAAATTGGATGCCCAAAACGTGAAAACATAAGGTGTACTTTTAAATGCTTTTGGAAACATAGTGAACGTTTCTGTGCTTTTAATAATGTTCAAAAATATATGTATTGGTTTCAAAATAATAAAAATGTGACCCTTAATTTTACTGCAGTAAAAAATTCCCAACGATCGCAAACGAAGAACCTTTCAGATGAGCGTCACATTATTGAAAACCACATGATGGCAACTCGGCAATCATGGGAAAAACCTTTGAACAACAGCACAAAATTAACAAGAAGCAGATTAAGGACCAAAAAATAAGATTGTATTTTTCACTTTATTTATTTTCTGTATGTTAGATTCAGTAAATACATTGTAAATAAAATTTTCACTCAAATAAAATGTGTAAATTAGAATGAACAAATTAGGTGTTGTTGATGTGTTATACAAATTTAAGTAAGACCTTTTTTGTGAAATTTCATGCAAGAAACTAACCAGACTTTTTTTTTTTTGAAAATCCACTCAGTGAATTAAAAGTCTTATTTGTTCATGCAAGCCCTCAAATATTTCAAGAAACTGTCAACTCTTGGAAGCAAAAGGAATTGGGTATTAAATTAAGAGCCAGAATTTTAGTGGAGAAGATTTCACCTGAAAAGTCACAATTTTGTTATTATAGCTGTAGACACCTCCAACAGAATAAAAAAAAAACAGTCGTACTGAAAGCACGACTGTTAGAATTTGGTTATTTTACAGAGAGACATTAGATATTTTAAACCAACAAGTTACTAAAACTCTTAAAAAGATTGCTGTAGAAAAAAGGTATCACAGTGTGCAGATAACATCAAGTGAATCAACATGCATATATCAAATAAAACATTAACGAACTTAATAGCCAGACCCATTCTTCATTTAAATGATACCAAATGTTTAAAACAGTATTTGCATGAATTTCAAAACTTTCAAAAAGCTCATGAATTTCTTGTTTGCTGTCATCATAACTATTTATTTGAGGGTAAACATTTTTTTTCTTTCTTTCTCAGCATTTGAAATAAGAATAAATAATTATTTATTTGTATTAGAAAGAATATCTAATATAATAATTGTGTTAAAATATATATATAAATATCCCTACTCTGAAATAAATGTCGGGCTGAGAGGACAAGAATCAATTGGGAATAATGGAAATGAGTTTTTACATAGTTGAACTATGTAAAAACCATACTTCAACTTGTTTTGAAATGTCACATGGAGAAAAATCACGTGAATTACACGTAAGCACCAGTGGCAAATCACACTATGATCAGGGCAAATGTTAAATCAGAAGAATAAGAAAAAATAAATAAAAATACTGTCTTTTTCACTTTATTTAATTTCTGTATGTTAGATTCAGTAAATACAATTTGTTAATAATATTACAGTCAAATAAAAGGTAACATAGAAATTAACAAAATATATATTACAGAGCTAATATTCATTTGAAATAAATTCCAGTTTCCTAGCTACACAAAATGTAAACAAACAAACAAGCCATCTACTTGAAAACAATAAGTGTATAAAATCCTTAATCAGGAATGAATAAGTTTGGGACATGTGTCATCACAATCATGTGAATGCTAATCACTTAGTCATATGTAAGTGTTTGAGAACCAACCAACCAACCGTGGCAAAATGATACCTTTTGAACAATACCGTAACTCATATATTACAGGATGTGATTAATACAAACAGATTAAACTACAGTTCCATAGTCTTTTTTGTGCTGTGAATATATGTTAGCCCCAGTAACCTATAATGAAAAAGTCAACTGCATTTTCAGACTTGTATTTGTGTTCTGTGCTGTGAATATATGTTAAAAATCAACAATTTGAAATATTCAGAAAACCTAGATAGTACCAAGACGTTCCCATTCTGGATAGAAATGTAAGTTAATTTTTTTTTTTTAACTTAAACATAACGATTGATAATTGTAATTTCAATAATCACTGCTCGTATGTTTTGATAAGAATAATTCTAACACTGAATATTTTTTTTTTCATAAGCATAATCATAGGGTACATATTAGAGTATCAACATGGATACTTTAGCGACTTTTCATGTCTAATATGTGTGTGTGTGTTTGAGGGACACCAGCATATAATTAAATTATTCAGAAAAGCCTAATCACTGCTGCCATCACGACTCTACTCTAAGAATTCCCACCCTTTAACAGGAAAGAAATACCCCAAAATGTATTGGAAAATTAGTACAGTCATCTATGGATAACCAAAGACAAAACATGATGACAATGACGGATGTTTGTCACCCTGGGAAAATTCCAAGATATCTTATCTCAAAAACATTGCCCACAATTCCATAGGCAAACCAGAGTACCATGTGATATCACAGAGAGACATATGTTCCCCAGAAATTTCCAAACACATAACGTCACGATTGCTTATCTCTAAATATCACCCAGAATGCTATACGCGTACCCAACACACCACGTAATGTCCCTGACAGAGGGGGGGGGGGCGAAATTCCAAAGAATCCAAAATTTATCTTATCACTATCCATCAGCCATAATGCCATACGCAAACCATTTACTCATCTACAAATCATAACAATAGATATCCAAGACACTGACGTCGCTTCTACCATTCACCCTACCCCTATTTTGTTCATACTATCCCACCAATCACGACACAAATCCTTATCCACTAATATCTTCCTTTTCCATTCAAAACAATAACGTCACTTATTTACAACTAATACATCACTTATCTTCATCTGAAAACAACAGACATTCACGTCACAATTCCATATCTTATCTTGATCTTGTCAGAAGTGTCCCACCAATCACGACACGAATCCTTATCCACTAATATATCCCCTTTTCCATTCAAAACAATAATGTCACTTATTTACAACTAACAAATTACGTCACTTATTAACAACTAACAAATGATGTCACTTATTAACAACTAACAAATGATGTCACTTATCTACCTCTGAAAACAACGCACGCACACGACACGATTCCTTATCTTATCTTGATCTTGTTCAAAGGGCCCCATCAATCATGACATGAATCCTTATCTCTAATCATCACCCATAATTCCATACACGAAAAAAACACAAGAACTGAAGCCACTGACACATATGCCCCCAGAGAAATTCCAAACACATGACATCTTCTTATCAACCAATGATGTCAGGATTCCTTATCTTATCTTGATCTTGTCTGAAGTGGCCATCCTACTACTGAGGATGTTACAGAAGTGATGTGTGTGTGTGTTAAAAAAAAAGCTAGGCATCAGTCCAAAAAGACTGATCTGCCTGTGACTGAATGGTCAGATACGTCCTCTGTCTTTCTCCCCCCTCCCCACCTCAGATGAGCATATTCTGAGGTACAGGGGAGGAGGGAAAAGACCTAAGATCTATTTTGTGATAAATAAGAGTTCAGGACACTCATTATAGATGATCTTGAAGCTTGGGATGTTTGAGCACTGCAGGTTTGTCATATAAGTATGATAAGTGTTGAGAGGAGATGAGGATGAGTGGATGGGGTTTGAGGTCAGTCAGAAAAGGTCATTTATGTATATGAGGAAGAGGATGAAAGAAATAAGAGAATCCTGAAGAATAAGTGCATTAGCTGGAAAATCTGAAGAGAAACTCCACCATTACATCCAGTGAATTTGGTTTCCGGAGAGGAAATTGAACAATCCAATTATGCCAGAAAGAAGGCATGTCATAATATGACAATTTTCTGAAGACCCACTGTACCAAACCTTACTAAACACATTATAAGTGTCAAGTGCAACAGCACGGGTTTTTGCAAACCTCGTGGCATATGCCCAAAGGTTGGTGATGTAGGCAAGGAGATCTGCTGTAGAACGTGATTAGCAAAATCCATGTTAATAGTCAATGATTAGATGATAATTCTCTAGGTGTTGCAGAAGTTGGCTATTGATAACTGTCTCCATTACTTAGATAACATGGGAGGTGAGAGCAATAAGTTGATGGAGAGGTTTTTTTTGTGCTCCTGAACAGCATTCAGGAGCACATCTCTTGAGCTCAAATTGTGTGGAAAACAGGATCTAACAAGGGTGATGCCAGATGATCAGTTTTAGGTGATGCTGAAATACTACTACGTGAGAGAAAGAGAGAGCAAATGGACAGAAATTTCATCTAACAGCTTTTACAAAGATCCAGCCACTGACACAGGTATGAGTTTTCTACATTTAGCCCCTTTCAAAGACAGACTTAGCTCTGTCAATGATGGTTTTGCAAGTGTTTTGGACTTCAGTATAGATAACAAATGAAACTGGAGTTTATGGCTCAAATCATTAACATTGCTTATTTTTCTTTGATCACCTTAACACAACTTTTTTGGAAAACCATGTCTTGGATATAGGGTGGAAATTCTAAATAGAGTGGGGAATGAGAGCTCTCATTCGAACATGTATAATTTCCATAGCAGATCAAAGAAATAACTGGAAAACAGAAACCATGGAAGGAGGAGGAAAGTCTCAAAGATCTTCCCAACTCGGCATTGTTATAGTCCCAGAAAAAAATAACAAAAAAAAACATGAGATTGTGAATGGCTGAGAGGAGAGTGTTCTACTAGAGAAAAAATTTGAATGAGATTATGATATGAATTACCAAGAGGAGTGGGTTGCCTAAAGTTATAATGAAAGAAGAATTGGTTAAAAAAAAAGATCTTCCCAACTTGGCATTGTTATAGTCCTCTCCCCCCCCCCCCCCCAAAAAAAAAAACATGAGATTGTGAATGGCTGAGAGGAGGGTGTTCTACTAGAGAACAAATTTGAATGAGATTATGATCTTAATTACCAAGAGGAGTGGGTTGCCTAAAGTTATAATGAAAGAAGAATTGGTTAAAAAAAAAGAGACCAAAATTGTTTGTTGGGTGAATGGAGAGAATGTGAGAACTCTAGTTAGTCAGGAGGTGAATGATATGCTTTAGGTCACTGCTTATAACATATATTTTAGCTTCTCTTCTATCTTGGTTGTGCAATTAGAAAAAGGGAGCCAATTGGAGGTGTGGACATTACAAAGTCACCTTGGATGAAGGTGACTTTGTAATTGTCACCCTTGGCCAACTTCTTCATGGAGATGTTTGAAGAGAAAGCCTTAAACTCAGCCCCACAAAAACCTACCATATGGCTTCGCTACGTTGATGATGTTTTCGCTATTTGGCCACATGGCCCGGATTCACTCCTCTCCTTCCTAACACACTTGAACAACCAACACCCTAGAATCAAATTCACCCTGGAAAAAGAGGAAAACAATAACCTCCCCTTCCTAGACACACTAGTCACCCACCAACCTGATGGAACCTTGGTTTTCTCAGTTTATAGAAAACCCACCCATACAGGCAGATACATTCACCAACAATCCCCCCCCCCTCACAACAATATGGAGTTATTAAAACATTATTCAACAGGGCAAGAATAATCTGTTCTAATGAACAAGCCCTAACCACTGAACTAAATCACATCCGTGACACTTTCTCAGCCAATGGCTACCCCCTCCAAAAAATACTTAACCCAGTTATCCACAACCCACCACCCCCTCCCCTTCACAAAAAAGATTACTCTAAATCCATCACTATTCCCTACATCAGAGGCACTTCGGAAAAAATCAATAAAATCCTAAAAAAACATGACTTGACCACTTGTTACAGACCACATAGAAAACTGGCATCCCTTATCCGCTCCACCAAAGACCAACCACTTCCCCTAGACCTACCTGGTGTATACCAGGTCCCTTGCAGCTGTAAACTGTCCTACTTTGGCCAAACAGGCAGGACAGCAAATATCAGAATCTCAGAACACAAGGATTACATCCGATTTCCCCAGTACAGCCACTCTGGGCTTGCAGACCACGCTCTGGATACTTGCCACAGAATAAGATGGAAGAAAGCCACAGTAATACACCGCAGCAAGTTCAAGTATGAAAGACTATTCATGGAATCAGCCTCGGCCCTTAGGAACATGCCAAACCTCAACAAATTTGGATGCATGAAACTGCCCCAAATTTGGGAAACTTTTATCAGAAGAACTTCAGCCCAAAGGCCAAGAACTACCAATATAGCCAGGCAGGGGCACTATCAGGACTTTAGGAAAATGCTAACTTCCTAGCTTCAGTCTCATTTGCTGTTATTAGTACTTGTGTGCTCGTGTCTTTGTAGTAAGTTCCCAAGAAGATGGCAACGTGACGTTTGCCAAAATATCGGAAAGTATATATTAAAGTTTATTTAATCTATATTTCTAGTATACGCTGTCAATTCCTTAAATATTAGTTATCATGTTTAACCAGCGTATAAGCCTCTCAACAAGAATAATTCAGCACTACTGATCAGGGAAAAGAATAAAAAGAAGAAGCTATAGTATTCAACATTAAATATGAATATAACTTCAATTTAATATTGGATAAAATGGCAAACAATATCAAGTAGAGTGATGTGGACAAATATCAGAATGGGGAATTGGACAATGAGATTAAGGAAAAAGGGAAAGTATTTTTCAAGGCTACTGAAAGAGCTTAAAAATGAAGGAAAGAGTACTGTAACAGGAATCAGATATGATAAAAGTAACATGAAAACTGAAGATGCCTGGAGTGATTACTTTGAAAGGTTCCTAAATGAAACAAGCAGTGACAGCACAGTGGCAGAAAACATTCATGAGGAATGTAATCAGCAGTACATAACAATACTTGAGGTGGAAAAAAACAGAAGGCTGGTGCTTAAGTTGTGGGGGAGGGGTTTAGATTATAAATTACTACTTTTGATAAGAGGATAGCTATTAACAAATATCAAAAAGTGGTGCATGGGGGATGTGGGTCTCCAAGATTTAAGATGACGAGCATCCTTCCTATTGTCACAGAATGATAGTGGACCAAGAACTGATCGATGAGGTACACGGTTATTTAATCTTTATATTAATGACATTGGGAAGGATTTACCAGATGACATACAACAATTTGTTGATGATGCAAGGATAAGCAGGAATACAACTGACATGCAACTTGCAGAATGGTTTGAATAAGCTGGAATGAGCATGTGAAAATGCTGTCAGTTCAATGTTAATAAAAGTAAAGTTATGCTCTTTGGTGTAATGAGATAAATAATGCCATTTTATATTACTGAGATTATGCTAGAAAAAGATGGCCACGCTAGGGATCTTGGAGTTTTAGTAAACAAAGTTGAAGTTCAAGGATCATGTAGCAAAGATTACTAATACAACTAAGAGAATAATTGCAATGCTGAAACAAACATTGAAATGTGAGAATAAGGAACCCAATTTGTCTTTTTACTGGATTTAGCTGACCAAATTGCATTCCTATTGGCTTAAACCATAATGTAAAATGATGGTGCAAAGTGAAAGAATTTCATGCCGGCTGGGGGCTTTGCCTGGTAAAACAAGAACCATAATGTAAAATGATGGTGCAAAGTGAAAGAATTTCATGCCGGCTGGGGCTTTGCCTGGTAAAACAAGAACCCCCTCCTCCATTGTTTTTGTTGGGATGTGTTCTGGGATTTGTTCCAGTTGTTGGATATTTGCCCAGGATCTCTGACAAAAACAATGTCATTGCCTGATCTTGAACTCTATTGAGTTCAAGATCAGGCAATGACAATCAGGGAAAGGAGGGAGTGACCATAGTATTCAACACTAAATACGAGGATAATCTTGAATGGCAGGCAATATCAAGCAAAGTGATATGAGCTTATATCAAAATGGGGAACTGGACAATGATACTTATTTGTGCCTATGGTCCTACAGAAGGTTCTACTAAGGAAGAAATGGAGGAATATGTTGAATTATTAGAGATGGCAGCTGACACAATGAAAAAGGAAAAGTTGGTCCTTGTTGGATATCTAAACAGCAGAGTAGAAAGTGATTACCAGACATATAGAACTGTTTGGGGAAAATTTGGAGAAAAGAGAAAAGGTAAGGAATCAGATATGATAAATGGTAATGGTAAATGCCTGCTGAATTTCTGTTTGGGATATGGATTAGTTATTACTGACACCATGTTCCAACATAAATATGTGCAGAAATTCACATGGAGAGAAGATGCAAGAAATAAGAAAATTCTCATACTATGTTATAGATGATAGTGATGTTTTCCCACTGGTTCAGAACACAAGCATATACAGAGGATTTTAATTAGGAAGTGATCACTATTTAGTTTTGAGCAGGATAAAATTGAATTTCAACTGAAAAGAAGAGTGTGTAAGAAAGTTTTAAAACAAATCAAGGTTGAGAAGCTTTCAGAGGTCAACTGTAGACTCAAATACACAAACATCATTGAAGAAAAAATTTAAGAATTAGAAAAAGAATAAACCTCAGAGATTCAGTGGAAAATCCTGAAGAAAACATTGACTGATTCAGCCAGAGAGGCATATGGTGAGATTGTGTGTAAGGATATAAAAATTAGAACTTCATGGTGGACTCAGGAAGTGAAGAAAAAAAAAGAAAGCATATAGAAAGTTCTACCAATAAGTCAGCTTGTGCTCTTAGGACATATAGAGAAAAATGCAAGAAAGCAAAACAGTGAGTAAAACTAGCTAAACAAAAGTCATTGGAAGCCTTCAGTAAGAACATAAAACATAACTATCAGGAAGGTGGGAAAATATTCTGGCGACTATTGAAAAAGCTTAGAAATGGAGGTAAAAGTACTGTAAAAGGAATCAGAGATGATAAAGTTAACATGAAAACTGAAGATAACGATATTCTAGATGTCTGGAGTAATTACTTTGAGAGACTGCTAAATGAAACAAGCATGTCAGCACGGTGGTAGAAAACTCCCAACAGGAATGCATAACTATACTTGAAGTAGAAAAGTCATCAAAAACCTGAAATGTGGAAAGGCAGTTGGAGTAGATGAAATTCAGTCAGAAATATTCAAATATGCAGGTATAAAAGTTTTACAGTAGCTGCATTGCATAATTCAGAAAGCCTGGCCAGAGAGTCAATTTCCAGAAGATTGGAGCAGAGCTCTCATAGTACTCATCCATAAAAAGGAAAATAAAACTAAATGTGAGAATTACAGAGATATTTCCCTATTGAGTTCCTGATAAGATTTATGCAAGTATACTTGAGAAGCGGCGAAGAAAAATTGTAGAAGGGTGAAGAACGAGCTGGACTCAAGACAAATAGAGGTTGTCAAACTGGATCAGATTTTCATTTTACGACAAATTGTTGAGATATCTTGGGAATATAACAAGGATTTGTACTTAAGTTTTGTTGATCTGGAAAAGGCATATGACAAGGTGCCAAGAGGAAAGCTTTTCAAAATGTTACAGTTATATGCTGTAAATGGGACATTATATCAAGCCATACAATTATATCTCCATTTGAGTTGTAAATGCAGTTAGAATTGAAGGAGGTATAGGAACATGGTTTGATGTTAAGTCAGGTGTACAACAAGGGTATATATTATCTCCACTGTTATTCATCATCTATATGGATCACATTATGAAAGCAAGTGGTTTAAAATCTGATATTAAAATTGGTGATCTTAGCTCTTTACTTTATGCAGATGATGTTATATTTCTGATTAAATCCAGTACATGTTTGCAAGATTCCCTGACTAAATTGAATAACTGTTGTAATAGGTCTGGTATGAAAATAAGTAATAAAAAGACAAGGGCAATGGGCAGAAATATTGTATTCTGAACGTGAACCTATAGAAAAAAAAACCATTTCAGCTATTTAGGCATGATATTTAATGAAGATGGTAATTTAAATATGGAAATAGACAATAGATACCAGTAGATGGAATTTTTCATTTCATGGATGGTGGGAAGAGGATATTCATGGAAATTGTGAATGAATGCAGTTCAAGTGAGAGAGATTTTTCTTTCATAGGCTGGTGTGTGACTGGAATGGCTTGACTTTGGAGATTGCGAGTGATATGTGGAGGTTTCTTTTGTAGTAATAATAATAATTAAGATTCAATTCTTGGCCACTTTTATATTATCAATATTTCACAAGACAGTATTATTACAATAAAACAGTATTTTTAATCAGTATTTAATTAAAGCAAAGTGAATTTTACTTGAATAAATATTTGAAAGAGACAGCACTAGAAGTCACTTCCAAAAAAAAGTTAGGTTTGATCTTTGATGGTGAAATTATGCTTGTATCTATGATTTTTAGAATTTCAGGACTTTTCTTTAATCAATTTCCTTAAATAGAGTAAAACTATCAGATGGCAGTACTCATCGTATGTTATGCATTCGCGCAGGCCTAAACATTTTACTGTGTAAGCTTCTGTAACCGATAATCCCACAGATGGCAGTACTATATAAACTAAATTATGAAAAAAAAGAAATGAGTCATATTGCCAAAAAATAATAAATACCACAAAGTACATATTAGCAGTGATAAATGCAGTGCAGCTGGGATTTGAATTTTTGCTGCACCTATGTTATAGCATGTGCTGATTGCAGGAAATTAAAAGTTTCCTGAGGAACACATTTAAGGATGATGATTCCCTGAAAATGGAAGTGACAGCTTAGTTGGAAGAGTAAATTGACCATTTCCACAAGGAGAGCATTTTAAGTTGAAGTTTGAGAAATTTGACTATTCAAGGAAGGAAGGAGGAGAGAAAACTAGATGAAAAAGTTGCCTGGGAATGTGAATCCTTTCCTTATGATGAAATATTGTAATGGGAAGAGTAGTGATCATGAACTGTATAAGTAAATTAGCCAAGCAAATAGGAAAAGATTGATAATTATAGGTGATTTTAATTATGTCAATATAGGTTGGGATGCTGAAATAGTAACCGGAAATAAAGAAAATTAATTTCTTGAGTTTTTGAGGGATAACTACCTCAGACAGTGTGTGTAACAGAGGACATGCAAGGATTGAGAGTCTTGGATTTAATCATCTCATCATAAACGAGGTGTCAAATCTCCCTCCAATTATTGAGAGTGACCATGACGTGATTACCTGGGTGGTTGCCAGTCATGTGAGAACTTCTTTGAGGAAAGGGTATATGTGGAACTACAAAGCTGGTGATTGTGAGAAGCTCACAAGACAATTTGCAGCTGCAGAATGGAAGGAGGAGTTGGGGGGAATGGAGATAAATGCTTCTTGGGTGCTATTTAAGAACAATCCAGTAGAAGCAATGTCTAAATATATTCCAAGGATCAGAAAGTTAAATGAGGTAGGTGTGAAATGGATGAATGAAGAGATTAAGAATGAAATACAGGGAAAGAAGGTATTATGGAGGCAACATAAGATGAGTGATAATACTCAATTCCATGAGGAGTACAAAAAACAGGCAAGGAGGGTTACTTGGTTGGCAAGGGTAGAAAAAGTGCAGTGTGAGCAGCAGTCAGCTAATTAAACCAAAAAAGAATAAAATATTCTTGGGAGTTCTTTCAATGTAGTCAGCAAAAAAAAAAAGATTCTGTAGGATGACCCTGATTGGAGAAAATGGTATAAGGACAACTTCTGCAGAGGATATAGTTGAGATATTTAATGAGCAGTTTATAAAAGTTTTTCATCCATCCTTGTGAATGTGACATCATGGAGAGTTTGAAAGCAGTGGGTAAATGTGAGTGAGCAAGAGGTCACCTTAAATCTGGCAGATTCTCTCCCCCCCATCCCAATGGGAAATTGAGCAAAAGCTAATGTCAATAAGGATGTGGGACCTCATGATATATCACTACATATTTTGAAGGAATGTACGAGGGAGATGACATCTGTCTTGACATATTTTTTTTTAATATGAGTCTTATACTGGGTAAGTTCCAAAGGAGTGGAAAGAAGACAAGATTGCACCACTTCATAAGGGAGGTGACAGAATTCAAGCATCAAATTACAGGCCAATCTGTGTGTCAGGTGTCGTGGTTAAAGTGTTGGAAAGGCTACCAGAACCAGGATACAGAAATAGGTTGACAATAGTGGTATAATCTTTGATGGACAGCACAGATTTGCTAAAAGGAAGTCAGATTTTAATAATCTCCCTACTTATTATAATGAAGTTACAGCTACACTGAACAAGAGAGAGAGAGAGAGAGAGAGAGATGGATACACACAGTGATATACTTGGATTTTGTAAAGGTTTTTGATAGGTTTGGGTTGCTTATTAGACTAATGCACTGGATTGTATCAGCAAGTTATGTATGGGGGAGCAATATCCCGGAAGAAGAAAATTACTAGTGATGTGCCTCGAGGATCTGTTTTAGGGTCATTGCTGTTTAACCTGTATGTTTATGATATTGGGGAAGACAACACAAGGAATTCTGGGAATGACACAGAAGACACTGATTTGAAGTAAGGAGATTCTGATACCAATGTATAAGACCCTGATTAGGCCACATATGGAATAAGAGGATGAACAAATATTGGAAACGGTCCAGAGGCTATTGACTAAGGTAGTTTCCAGAAGGTCGAGTATGAAGAAAGGTTGAGAAGATACAAGTTGGTAAAGGGTTGTTATAAAAATTAACATTGAAGAAGTTTTTCATAAAATAATGAGAGAACAAGAGGTCATCTCAGGAAGCTGTATAAGGAGAGTGTGAGCACAAGAGTGAGAAGTAGGTTTTTTGCATGAAGACTTGTGAATGATTGGAATGCAATGCCTGAGAGTGTTGGATCCACAAAGAATTTGAATGCATTTAGTGCAGGGTATGATGAGGTATCAGGAGGTCCATTTGTGTGTATGACAAATGGACTGCCTGAAATGAGTCATTGACTCCATGGAGATCTTGGGATAATAATAACAATAATATGTATTAACATACAGGTCAAATTTTTCACTCCATGATTGAGCAATTATATGCCTGAAGAACTGAAGCATCCTGAAATTATGATGAAAGAATAAATTAAGGTGAATCAAAGTACAGTCAAATTAAGGTAACTTGAATATGACATGAAATGGAATGTTTTTATTAAATAAAACAAATAAATAAAATAAGCTTGCATTTAATATGTTTAGTATTCTGGAAAATAAGTTGAATTTTTAATAAGCTAAAAAATAAATACAAAAATAAAAGAAAACCCTGAAATAAAATTCTCTTAAAACTCAAAGTAAAACAACGAACATGAAACAGAAGATATGCAGATGACTCTCTACTGCTTCACATGACATGATAGCGCTTTTTACGCAAAAGGAAAAAAAAATGAATGAGTGTATGGGGAGTTGAGTAAACTAGATGTTAATAAGGCTGTGGGACTTGATAATATATCACCATATTCTGAAGGAATGTGCCAGGGAGTTGATACCTGTCTTGACATATTTTTTTAATACGAGTCTTGCACTCGGTCAAGAAGTCCCTATGAAGTGGAAGGAGGGCAAGATTGTGCCGCTTCATAAAGGAGGTGATCGAACTCAAGCATCAAACTATAGTCCTAACTGTGTGTCAGGTGTTGTGGTTAAGTTGTTGGAGAAGCTAGTGAGAACTAGGATCCACAGTTGGGTTGACAACAATGGTATTATCTTTGATGGACAGCATGGATTTGCTAAAGGGAGGTCATGTTTTAGTAATCTACTTACTTATTACAATAAAGTGACTGCTTCCTTGGACAGAGTAGAAGGATACATAGTAATATACTTAGATTTTGCAAAGGCTTTTGATAGAGTACCTCATGATAAATTGACAGTCAAACTAGAGCAGATGGGGTTGGATATTATATTAGTGCACTGAATTGGAGAATGGCTATCCGATAGGTATCAACAAGTTGTGTATGGGGGAGCGATATCCAGGAAAAGGAAAGTCACTAGTGGAGTGCCTCAGGGGTCTGTTTTGGGGCCATTACTTTGTTTAACTTGTATATTAATGATATAGGTGAAGATTTGGATGGAGATATTCAGTTGTTTGCAGATGATGCAAAGACGGGATGAACCATGAAGAGTAGTGAAGATGTTGTGACCTTGCAGGAAGACTTGAATAAATTGAGTGACTGGGCATGGAAATTAGGATGTGAGTTCAATGTTGCAAAATGTAAGGTTTTAAAATTTGGAAAGCAAAGATGAGATGTAGAATTTATGCTTGGTGAGGATATATTGTTGGAGGTGGAAGAAATAAGAGATCTGGGGGTGATAGTGGATAATGATCTGAAATTTAGGGGACACATACAATAATACACATACAATACCACAAGATGCAGCATTCATCTTACCATCCCTATCTATGAAATGAGATTCATTTATTCACCATTTTTAACTGCTTTTAAATATCAAAGCATGAATTCTTATCAAAAATAATAATAAATTCAACTTAGCAAACTAAACAATGTGCTTCCAATGTTTAACTAAAACTCCTTTACTTATAAAGGATGTCTTACAGTTAAACTGTTAGAGATTTGGTCTAATATTTTACACAAGAGAAAAATAAGAAAGGAGGGAATGGTACAAATCTCAAATCAGATTTTATGTATACAGTGAGCTCTCCATTATTTGACCTTCAAACAATAAAACTCAATTAACTAGTCCTTGAACAGTTTGGTATTTCAACAACTTTCTGGAACATCAGTTATTGTGCAATCCTGTCTATGTAGCTACACACAATCAGTTGATTTGCTTGTTAGTTAACTGACCAGCAAATCAATTTCACAAGATGCCTGGCAATTGAGAGATCACTGCTTGACTATTCAGAAATGTAGTAATTAAGATTATTAAATACCAACCTTGATAAAGTAGGGAACCGATAGCCAAAGCTTCAGCTGTTGCCCAATCTAGTTCTGTGTCCTTTTCTAACTTCTTCAGTCTATCATTAACTAATACTTTATTAAGATTGGGATGAAGTGTCTTTTTAAGAAAGGGAAAAAGAAAAGTAAATGAAACAATCAGTTTTAAGCACGAATAAATCAATCAACAGTACCAGCTATATTTATGCAACTTTTTTGGAAACTTCTAAGCAAGTTAATATGTACATTAGAGATGACAAGTTAAAAATGATATGAAGGAATAATTGCATATCACCATAGCAGCATATTATTATTTTTATATTAGCACAATGGTTTAGTAACTGCAAATGAGTATATTCTAGGCAAAAAGACCCCAAAGTTTTATTTGTGAATATTTGTTACTACAAATAAAATCTTGCAGTATTACTAAGTTTGCAAAGAAATGAAGCAAAATAATATACACAAAAAACAATACTAGAAATAACATATATAATAATTTTAGTATGATGCAGATTCCCTTCGATGTAGCACCATCATGTTCAACAATAATAAATCAAGATAGTAATCTTGTTTGATTGTATAGCATCAGTTTTTAAGGCTGAGTACATAGAATACGAGAAAAAACAATGTTAAAATTTATTGCTGGAATTCTTCCTGAAATCAAATATACACCCTCTGTCCAAAAAGAAACCGAACTTTTCGAAAATATAAGAAACTAGTGGTGCCACCTGTTGTATCTTTTTGTTGTCGAAAGGGCAACCTTCATTAGTGTTGTGTCAACTGTTTATGACATTTGTTTCATTAGAAGCCGAGATATAGTGTCAAGAATGACAGTGTATTTTGATGAATGGTCGAAAAATGTTTCAAACAATGACTTTTGTGTTAAACCTTGGTAAATGTTTTACCGAAACACATCAAATGCTTCAGAAAGCATACGGTGATGAATGCTTATCTCGCACTCAAGTTTACGAGTGGTTTAAGCGATTTCAAAGTGGTCGTGAGACGCTTGAGGACGACGAAAAGCCGGGCCATCCAAAAACTGGACTGAGTGAAATTAACGTCCAAAAAGTGCATGATTTCATCAAAGAAAACCCGAAACCATCCGTGAGATTGATTGAAGATGAATTGGGGATTCCAAAATTAACTGTGCACAACACTTTGACCGAGAGTTTGGGCCTTCGTAAATTGAATTCGCAATTTGTTCCCCACAAGTTGACTGACGACCAAAAAATGTATCAAATTGAACAATTGAAGCAAGGACCTCATTAAAACCATTCATAATGACTCAAACTTCCTTGAAACGATCGTTACTGGTGACAAAACATGGTGTTTTGAGTATGAGCCTGAAATAAAGTGCCAGAGTGCTGAGTGGAGACCACCAGAAGAGGGGCATCTGAAAAAAAAAAAGTCATTTGGAGAAGTCAAAAGTAAAGACAATGCTGATTTGTTTCTACAATTCCAAGGGCAATATCCACAAAGAATTCATTCCGCCTTGCCAAACGGTGAATGGTGAGTTTTATCTCGAAGTTTTGAAGCGATTGATAGTGAGAATTTGTCGCGTATGGCATGAATATCGTGACGACCGACCGTTCGTCAAACTTAACTACACACTGTCACTCTTGGCACTATAACTCGGCTTCTAATGAAACAAATGTCATAAACAGGTGACACAACACTAATGAAGGTTGCCACTTTCGACAACAAAAAGATACAAAAGGTGGTGCCACTAGTTTCTTCTATTTTCAAAATGTTTGGTTTCTTTTTGGACAGAGGGTGTATATATATGAGAAAATTTTCTTACAGAAAATAATAAATGTTATAATGATAAGAATATTTTTCAATTAGTATGACTTTCTTCATATTAATATTTTACAGATATATAATAATAAAAATCACTTAATGTATGGATATTTTAAATTACAATTCTTCATAAAGAAAAATAAGTTGCCCTTTAAAATGGTCCGATGGAGCATTACTTTTTGCTTTTGAGATTTTTTTTTTTTTTTCTCAAGAGAGTTTCATTTGTGACTGATCTGCATCTGAACTACTTACTGACAGATGGATAATTCTCTTTGAGAATCATCTAAATTTTAACTTAAAAGTTTCAGAAAGTCTCTTTCTTTACGTGATTAAAAATTCCTCCATATCAGTTTGTTGCTTTCATGAAATCCAACTTCCATTACTATGATGAAAATTCTGGTGTTTAGGCTTATATTATTATTATTATCTGACCTCCAGGGAGTTAAGGACTCATCCAGTGAGGCTACATATCACCCACATAAGCTTTCATACCTTCTCTTAAACTCATTCACACTTGATGCAATTACAAAGGCAAACTGTTCTACTCACTGCTAGTTCTATGAGAGAAAAATTTGGCTCATACTCCTTTCTTAACAAACTTAACTTCATGGATATCCCCTTGTTCTTTCTCCACCTTCCTTAAAATGAAAAATTTCTTCAATATATCTTATAACACCCTGTCAGAAGTTTATAGACTTCTATCATACTATCCCTCTTTATCATTTCTACCAGTGGCTGAAGTTCATATACTCTCAAACTATCCTTGTAATCAACATTTCACAATATCATCTTTGTAACTCTTCTTTGAAGCCTTTCCTCTCAGGAACCCAAGAGACCAAATCTGGACACAATTGTCCTGATGTGGTCGTATCAAGGCCTTGTAAAGAGACAAAATGATTTTCACATCTTTACATATCAAAAGAAATATCAATAGTATGCTTAATTGTATAAACAACATCAAGAGGGAAAAATACATTTATTAAACTCATTAATATTTTGCTGATTTTCTATCCAGCATCATCAGAGTACAATGATAACTGCGACAGGCACACAGCACTAAACTAAGTAATTGTAGAAACAATTTAAATTGTAACTGAAAAACATCAATATTACATAGAAGTCATTACATGTCTGAGATGCTATTCTTAGAATCAGTAGTAGCCATGAAGCACTTGCTCAACCTTAAGCATGTTTACATTAATTTACCAAAGATCTGGGAGACTATCAGTTTAAGACTTAACAGCTAGGCTTCTCTAAATTAACTATGTAGTTATCCAACCCATAGAGGGTGGGGTGCCATATAAGCACATTAGGGGGTCAATTACAATTTAAATTGTTTCTACAACCGTTTAGTTTAGTGCTGTGTGCCTGCACAGTTATCACTGTACTCTGATGATGATGGGTAGAAAACCAGCAAAATGTTAGAGAGTTTAATACATGTATTTTTTTATCTCTTGGTGTTGTATAACGTTAAGCATTATTATGAATAAGGAACAACACCTAAGCCTTTCTTTATGAACTTACATATCAATGATCATTTCAACATTATGATTATCCTCTGAGTTGTATTTGCAATTTTTGCTATGTGACCATTAAACTTCAAATTACTACCAACCATAATTCCAAGATCTCTAGCCTCAATAAGTTTATCCAAGTATAATCCTACCAAAATAATATGCCATTGGATATCTCATAACTTTACACTTACTAATACTGAATTGACAGCCATTATCCTTTGCCCAGACCAGCCTATTCAATTCACCAAGAAATGCTATATATCAGTAGCATCTATGATGTGCTGCCTATCTTTGCATCATCAGCAAACAACTGGACATTTTCTGTTAAGCCTTTTCCAATATCATTAATATATAGATTAAACAATAATGGTCCAAAGACCAATCCCTGGGGTATAATCACTGGTCACCTTAAATCTGGCAGATTCTCCCCCGTCATCCCAATACTTGTCTGTTAGCCACCTACTGATCCAGGACAATAGCTTATATTCCAATCCCATATTCTCTAGTTTATGAAACAGAGTTTCAAGTGAAGTCCTATCAAATGCTTAGCAAAGTTGTTCAACAGTATCACAGTCATTTCCTTTATCCAACTCATTCTTTCTTTTAATCAGAATCAGGTCATCATCAGAAAAATATGTATTTTTCTGATGACGACCTCAATTCAGAGGTCGAAATGTCAAATGTTACTTTCCTAATATTAAGTGAAGTAATTATTTTAACATGTGTATTGTGTCTCCCTAAATTCTTAGCATGAATTTATCCAACTGAGTTGTAACATTATTATAAAATAAGAGCAATTCTCAGACAGGTTCGTTCAGTAAACCTAGACTGGTCCTTGGAAAGTTTAGCTTATTTGTCAATTTATTTCTGTATATGGGTTCTTAAGGACCTTCTCTAAAATTTTCATAATCACTCCAGAGATACTGATAAGTCAAGAATTATATACCTCAGTCTTGGTACTACCCTTGTGCAATGGGATTATCATAAACGACATTCACCATTGGAAATAATATAAATAAATATAAATGTGTAACAAAATGATAAATGACCTTTACCATCACTTACAGTCATTCAGAACAGATTTTGTACTCTTGACAGAAATCTGAATAGCATCTACACCCCCTATCCATCTCCAATGTCCAAATTACACACTTCACAATTCCTTTTGCCACCTGTGCCTTTCTGAGATCAAACATTGCATGCCAGTGAGTGGCTAATTCAGAATCCTCTGCTTTTAACTTCCTCTGGCTCTAGGTTTCTTTGCTTCAATTTAGTAATATTCATCTGCAACATTTGCTATTCTTCAAACTCTGATAACCATTCAGACCTCTTCACATTTGGGGGTGATGGTAGACAGAGAGTTAAAGTTTAGAGAACATATTACTAAGTTTGCTAAGGTAACCCATAAGATTACTTGGCTATTGAAGAACACATTAACATGCAGAGATAAGGAAGTTGTTATTCCTCTTTCTAAGACCTTGATAAGTCCACATCTGCATTACTGTGCTGAAGTCTGGTCCCCCTGAGTTTCTTGGGTGATGAGGAAGAGGTGGAGAGGATTCAGAGGCAAGTGACAAAGATGGTGAGTGGCCTGCGGAATGTTCTCTATGAGGATAGATTAAAGGTGTGTAGATTGCAGAAGTTGGTTGATAGGAGAAAAAGAGGGGATATGATAGAAACATTTAAGTTGTTTAAAGGATTTTATAGGATTGATGCAGGGGAAATGTTTCAGCACTTGGCTAGAGGGACCAGAACAAGGGTCATCCCTGGAAATTGAATAAAGGTGTGGTTAGTAGAGGTGCAAGGACTAGTTTTTTGCTTGGAGAGTTGTGAATGAGTGGAATGGGTCAGTTGTGAGATGCTTTGTCTGTAGAAAGTTTTTTACCTTGGGTGTACTATACGTTAAGGATACTAAGAAATTATATAAACTTGGTTTTAATAATTTTTCCCAAGTAGGCAAACAAGCAAGTAAGCTAAGTTTGCACCAGTATTTTCAGGTCGGAGGCAACTAGTGGTAAAGGTGGTATAAACTCTGATCCTTTGCCTAAGTATCCCATAATACAAAGCACATATCCTTATGGACATGTATAATGCTATGTATTATGGGAAGAGTCACTACCCAGACCAGTTTCGACCTTTATTGAGGTTTCATTAGTGGTAGCCAGACCCAGAGGTGGTGATACCAAGGTTGAAGTAATGCAGAACTTATATTTACCTATACGAGTTGCCACAAGGTGCTTTGATCTTATTAAATAAAAATTACATTAAATAGGTAAATATAAGTTCTGCATTACTTTTTTCTTTTTTTTTACTTCTGTAACACGTTACGCCCGTTTAATGAGATTTTATTGTAATCATGCGCCCTAATTGTATGTTTTTCTATTATTGTTTTAAACTACTGTACTGATGATGACCTAAGATACTTAGGATGAAATATTTACAATTAATTTTCACTGTGTTTAATACGTGTGTTTCTTTTAATTATAATCACACCACAGGTTTCGTTATTTAAAAAAGACTTTATTGCTTATTTTACAACATTTTAAGCAGTGTCTCCTTCAAAGTAGTCCCCTCTACTGGCAAAAAGACCGTTCTGAACGTTTCTTCCATTGTTGGAATGCTTCCTGGATAGCACTTTCTATGATGTGACGGAGTTTTCTTATTACATTTTCCTGAATCTCCTGTTTACTGTTGGTTCTCCAAATTTTTCTATATTATTATTAATTTTTTTCATTCCTATTCTGACATTAAGATCTCCAGCTATAATTATATTGTCTGTTTTATTTAATTTTTCATATCTTCCTTGTAACTGTTTGTAAAAGTTATAATTTTCTTCTTCTTTTCCTTCTTCAGGGACGTACACTCAAAGAAGTGTTAAATTTTCTTTATTTACTTTTAATTGCACTTCTAATATTCTTTCATTCCAGTATGTATAATGAGTTATTTTTTCTTTAATTGATTTATGGATCCGAATCATTACACCAGCTTCTGCATGTATTTGTTTGTCCACTCCACTATATATGATATGATAATTAGTTGTTTCTTGTGTTCTTTAAGTTTCTTTTTTGTTTCTGTAAGAACTGCAATTTCTATATTTTCTTATTTTAAAATTTAGCTAATTCTTCTTCATGTGCTATGCTTCTAATATTCCATGTAGCATATTTCACCAGGTTTTTCTTTTTCCAAAGTTTCTTCACCTTTTCCAGTTTGTGGTCTTTTCCCATGTTTTCTGTCCGTTTGGATTTTGTTGAAACTTGAAAGTAACATGTATTCCAAATGTCAAGTTACTACTAGCATGACGATAAGTATCCTAGTGGTGGGAATGCCACCTTAGGACAACTAGGCTTGCTCTTTTAGTAGATAGTGGAGAGGATTGCTCTAATAGCACTGGGGGGGGGGGGAGTAAGAAGTGAGAGAGAGAGTAGAGGAAAGAAGAGTAGAAGACCAGTCTACAGATATGATATACCAAGAGTATATTGTAGAAAGTAAGATTAGGTCTAGCTTGGGTATCTTGGATTTGCCATGCTCATACTCACCAATATGAGCCCCTGAGATTTAGTTCCCTTTATTGGTATTGTCAGGTTCTTACATTCGTTCGGAATTTGTCTTTTCTTAAAGATATTTTAATTAAATTTCTCATGTTTTTGGTGATTTCTTTACCTCTATATTTTAGATTTCATTATGAATTACATCAATTCCAGCTGATTTTCTAATTTTGAATTCTGAAATAGCTGATTCTATTTAACTATTATTTATTTCAATGTCATCCGTGTTTTCTGGATGTAGTATTTTAGACATATTATTTATTTTTTACCTTCATATAATTTGGGCAAAATAGTTTTCCCATTGTTCTCCTCTTTCTATAATTTAGCATAATTCTCCATACTTGCTTCTGTGCTCCGTAAAAATCACATTCCAGTTGTTCAGAGGATCTTTCCCAATATTTTTGTTTATGAGCCTTATTTTGTTGTTTATTTCATTTATTTGTTTATATTCTTGATATCTGACTATTAGTTTTATCTTGTAAACATTTATTAAATGCTAATTTTGGTTTCTTATTGGTGCTTTTATTTCTTCAGTATACCAAAAAATTCATCTTAAATTGTATTTTTCAATTTTTTTCTGTCCTACTGCTTCCTATGCTCCTTGTTCACTGTTCATTTTGAATTTTTTCCCAATGAGAATCTATATCTTCCTCAATTACTGATAGCATTTTCTTGAAAGTGCACTTTTAATTTCAGTAAAGTATTCGATTTTGTCTTCTTGTAATAATTCCACCTTAAATTTATTTTCTTGTATTTCTTTATTTTGGTTTTTCATTTTATTTATATTTTATAGGAGTCAAAATCTTCCCATCAATAGCCCGTGATCTGCAGATGTTAGAACACTATTATCTAACATTTCATCTGGTTTTACTATTCTGTTTGCTATAACATAATCTATGGTAAATATTTGTCCTGCTATCTTGTGTTGACTTTTGTGATTCAAGAAAGTATTATTTATTTGAAATTAATTATTTATAGGAAATGAAGCAATATCATTCCATTTAAGGTTTTTTGGGGGGTTGTTTGTTTCATTTAATCTTTGATGTTTCCAATCCTTGCATTTAAGTCTCCTGGCAGTATCATTAATTTGGATGGTATTTTTATTTAATTTTTTATTTTTATTTTATTTTTTACAGTTTTCTATAGTGTTTCATAAAATTCTTTAACTTCGGTTTTCAGTTTTCATTCTTCAGGGCTATAGAAACTGATTATAATTAGAGTTTTATTTTTATTCTTCATATTCTTTCAGATACATATTCTCATTGTTTTATTTGATTCAGAAAATCCTTATGTATGATTCCTACACCTGCTTTAGCTTGTTTCCATTCCACTTTAAAATATGACATTTAATTAAATTAATTAATTGAATTAAATCAATATTTAATAATTATATAATTAAATGCATTTAATTCCTAGAGAGAGAGAGAGAATGCTGACCAAGACTGCACTTTTCAGACTAGATATCATATGAAATTTGGCACTGTCCCATATGACAAATGCAAACCTCTACAACTCATCACGGAAAAAATAAAAGACCATTACATCTTTTTAAGGAGGGCGGGGGGAGACAGAGAATAATAGTCAAAGTTTCTCATTAGTCTTTACCTCTCTTACATGCAGACAACTAGAAGGCATTCTTTGGATTTTGGTCTATCGAAAGAAAATCAACAGAGGAGTTAGGGACCATCAAAACCTTAATCCACAATGATCATATCCTTTGACCTACAGAAGAGCACTTATGACAACAGTATTTCCTGAGATGTACATTTTTTGCCAATGGTTGCAACATTCATCTCACAGAAAAAAATTAGAAGTATCAACTAATATTTTTATACTCCTTTTTTTATACTCGCATAGGTGTTTTTTTTTTTCTTCTTTGCAGCTTGCAAATTAGGTCATATTCAACTTACTACAAAAGGCAATCGTTATCATCAACTTGTCATTACATTGGAAAGACATTGAAGAAATCCATGAACAGGCAACTTGTATGCCATGTGATGCAAGTGTTTTCACCTGATAAACAATTACCACAAAGGAATCTCTCATGATCAACAGGATATATTGTTGTCTACATCTTTGGACCCGCCTTTGGACAAATGCAATAGAAAAGTTAGGACAAACTCTTGACATCTTTAAGTAATGTGATCAAGTATGAAACAAAGGTATATATTACACACTCCTATCTTCAGGTCTAACTTCTAACTTGTGCAACTTGGTTGCTAAAATCTCTCTGGCTGCACATTGTGTAATAGTGGATGGATTGTTATCCTCTAACTTCAAACTAATGCTAGAGTAGGAAGGAGTTATGTCTCTACTCTGCTTTCTATATATCGATGATTTTCTCCACATGATTGCAAATCCAATCCACAGCTTCGTTGCTGACAGCATATTACATTTTCTCATTTAACAAATCTTGCACTACAGATATCATCAAAACTTCTAGAATATCTACTTTACTAAACCTTTTCTTCTAATCTTACTTTACATGTCATAAGATTAGAAGAAAAGTCCTCAGCATCCAAGAAATTTGGTTTCTCTTTCCCACCAGGCATTACCTTACCTCAGAAAAATATTATCTCCATATGGTGTAGTTGGCTGGCTGAGTGGGTAATAATAGCTCTCCAACCAACAGACAGAAGATTTGAATCTCACAATGGCATGGAGTGATTGTCTTTAGGTGCTAGATGAATTTCATTACTTGATACAAGCCGACTATCCTGAAAGCCTGAAATGGTGAATTAAAAAATTACTATGTCTTGTCTCTAGAGCAGGATTTCTTAATTATCTAATACACAGACCAACCACAGCTCTAATAATACTACAGTAATTAGTTGCATTGATCAAAGCTTCTAGCAGCTGAGGACTGAAATGGTAACATCTATAGATTGATCTGGAAAAAGAAGGTATTATCTGATGATTAAACCCAGGGATTATTGATGCCATATATATACAGGAGACTCAAGAAGAGGTTATAGTAACTATAGAGGAATAAACACATAAATTACCAAATTTACTCCTCACAGTTCTTATGTTTAGCACAGATGTTCTTCTTGATCACAACCATTTCTTCTTCTTTTCCTCTGCCTGCATTTTCCAAACTCTCTCAGACTATTTTCCATTGAACCCATTTGATTGCTGCTGCTGCTGCTGCTTTTTTTTTTTTTTTTAAAAATAAAGAAGTGCAATAAGATAGGCTTTCTACAAATCAAGCAAATGCCATAAATAGTATTTTTTTCCAAATTACGATATCTCCAGCATTTCTCATACTGTAAAACAAAAGTAAGCAGTTAATCTCTCTCTCTTCTAAAACTAAACTCCTCCTCTCTTAAGACCAGCCTGTATTTAACCCTTATTCTTGTTGCCATTTATAAAAGGATAATGTAATTTGGAAAAACGCCTATTTAAAGCATTTTCTTGATTTATTAAAAAGCTTATTTCTTGATCTGTTGAAAGCTTATTTTATGGCATTTCCTGATTTGAAAAAAGCCCTCAAATGGGTTCAGTGGGAAAGAGTTTGAGAAAGTTTAGAAAATACAGGCAAAGGTTTACATCAAATTGGTTTACACTCAATAATAGATTATGAGATGAAAGTGACCTAGATAATATAAGCGACCCAAAATGAGAATATGCTGTCTTCACAGATGATATGGGGATTTGGGCACACTCAGAAGAAGAAAAATAAGAAGACTATATAAGAAACTTGACAAATAGAAGTGTGACAAAGAATTATAGGTTACATGTTAATAGCAGGAGAGTGAGAGCATGGTTTTATATCATGGAAAAAATGTACAGGGTAATGGTGTTAGATGCAATGAGCAAGTCTTGAAAGGTAGTACAAAATTTAAATATTTGAGAAGTATACTTTCTGGTGATAGAAGTTTAAATCAGGAGATATCAAGGAGAATTTTACTAGGTAAAAACTTTCTTAACAGTGCAAGTATTTTACTCTGAGACAGCAATCTCTCAAAGAAGTGTAAGATTCTGATTATCATAAGCTACTTTCTGTCCATTTTGTGTTATGCAGCACAGATATAGAGACTAACAAAAAAGAGGCATTCTTCTTATTCTTCAACCTTTTGGTTCTGTCCACTGCTGGACGAAGGTCCCCCCCCCCCCATGGTTTTCCAGACCACTTGATTTTCTGTCTCTCCCATCCATCTCACTCTGGCAATTTGTTCCAGTTTATCCCTCTACCTTCTTCCCGGTCTTCCTCTTTGTCTTGCTCCATCCATTGGTCTCCACTCTGTTGTTTTTCTAGTCCATCTCCCATCATTGCATCTGGTAATATGGCCAGCCCATCTCCACTTAGACTGTTTAATGTACGTTACAATATCCATGACACCTGTTTGAGATCATATCCAGGTATTTGTCTTCCTATCTCTTAATGTTATTTTTAGCACATACTTCTCTCCATGCGATGTTGTGTTGTTCTCAGCTTTTTTGTTTAGGGCTTCTGTTAAAGTCCATGTTTCTCCTCTGTATGTTAGGACAGGAAGAATGCACTGGTCGAAAGCTTTCCTTTTTAGACTCATAGGGGTGTTACTTCTGAATATGTCTCCCATTTTCCCATAAGACATCCATCCACAGTGAATTCTTCATTCAATCTCTTTTCTTTGGCAATCCTTAAAAGATGACAATTGGCCCAAATATACATATGAAGTAACTTGTTCTATTTCATGATTTTCAACTTTGACAGTTCTATGGTTTGTGTATTTATTCATCATTATTTTTGTTTTTTCTCTATTTATTTTTAATCCAATTACTCTAGAGGCTTCATTTAGCTGATTTAGCCTTTCTTCCAGATCTTCAAGATTATCTGCTATTAGGACATCATCATCATCTGCAAATTTCAGATGATGCATCCTTTCTCCATTTATGTTTATTCCGTTTGTTTCCCAATCAAGACTTTTAAAGAGATGCAGCTGTAAATAATTTGGGAGATATGCTGTTGCCTTGCCAGATGCCTTTTTGTATTGGAAAATTTTCACTGTTTTTATATAATTTAATTACACAAGTTGCATTATTGTAAATATTTCTTTTAAGGTTACACGGTGATCAGCACTCATATTTGTAAATTTAGGGACACAAAAACACACGTGTTGAACAGATTATTTTATTAATTACTAATAAAATAAAACTTGACGTTTCGACCCCTATATCGAGGTCATCATCGGAAGAATACAACTGTATGAGGAACCAAGCTACATGCTCATGTCCTGTATACCGGTAAATTAAATCTCCGTAGTTAATAAACTACTACGTAGTTTATTAACTACGGAATTTTTATTTACGTAGTAGTTAATAAACTACTACGTAAATAAAAAACTACTACGTAAATAAAAAACTACTACGTTAATAAACTAAATCTATGTAGTTGATAAACTACGTAGTAGTTTATTAACTACGGAGATTTAGTTTGCCGGTATACAGGGCATGAGAATGTAGCTTGGTTCCTTATACAGTTGTATTCTTCCGATGATGACCTCGATATAGGGGTCGAAACGTCAAGTTTTATTTTATTAGTAATTAATAAAATAATCTGTTCAACATGTGTTTTTGTGTCCCTAAATTTACAAATATGATTATTGTAAATATGTTTTAGTGTTTCAATATATGGTTTCTCAGTTCCCTGGGTTTCAAGTGCTTTTAGTGTTGCAGATGTTTTAACTGAATCAAATGCTTTTTTGTAGTCTATATAGGCCAGACATAAGGGTTTATTGTATTCAATTGATTTTTCAATGAGCTGTCTTAATGAGTGAATATGGTCCAAAGTATTGTAATTCTTTCTAAATCCAGCTTGTTTTCACAGGATTGTATTCCCTCTAGTTTAGATTTTATTCTATTATTTATAATTTTTGTGAAGACTTTATATATGGTGGGGAGTAGGTTTATAGGTCTGTAGTTTTCAATTTCTTCCTTATTGCCTTTTTTAAAAATTAATATTAGAAGTGACAAGAAAGTGTTGAAGAAATGCTTGTTAACTGCTTGAAGTGGTTTGGACAAATATTGAGAAATTAATTTTAAGAAATACCAATCAGAATGTATGAAATGAAAACTTAAAGGAAAAGATAAAGATGGTGGAATCTGAGAGACTAGATAAGAGAAGACATAGAACAAAAACTTGAGATGGACAGAGCTCAAGAAAAAAGAATATGGGAGATTAGAAAGAAATGGAGAGTTTTGATTTGCGTGACCTCACAATTTCTGTTTTAGCAGTTGATAAAATGAAACAAAAATCACTGAAAATATCTTTTGTAGTGATTTGGTTTCATTTTCCATAAAAATTGTATTTTTATCTGAATATCTTTTAAATATACTTTAGCATCAAAGATAGATAACTGGGAGGAGACTCCCACATAGCTTTGAAGGAACGCAGAAAAACTGATCAGGGCTTTTGAATGTTCAATCCTCCCCTTCTCATGGAGCAAACAGTTAGCAGATTTCTACCTGGATACTAAACGAATGAGAATATGGAATTTGAGATTTAGCCAACCAAATTGTATTGATATTGGCTTAAACAAAAATAATATTATGGTAGAACATGATAAAATTTTACAGATTAGACACTGCATAGTTAAACAAGTCTGCACTATTTTCATCAGGGAACTAGGGAGAACAGTGAAAAGAAAGCTACTGGAACAATTCCGAACTCAACATTAGTAGAGTTAAAGGTTAGCATTATCACCACAGAAAGCATTAATGGAACTAGCAGAAATGGAGCACCCGATTGACATAATAGGTGTTAACAAAACAAAGAAGACAAAAACAGGTGAGATCTTTCTAGGTTAGAAAGGTGGTGGTGTAAATAGGGCAGCAAGAGATATGAGATTCTTGCTTGAGGTGGTACGAAAGAAGACACAGAGAGGAAAGACAGTGTGTGTATTGCCTAGGTATGATAATGACGAACTGAGCAGAAGAGGGGTAATATTGAATGACATAATAGCTAGAATGTGTGACAAGAGAGGACTGAAATATGTGATGCTTGGAGTGCGTTTGAGGACAGAGAGGAATTGTACGCAAGAGACCACACTTACATTTGAATGAGGAAGGATGTAGGCACCTGGTGAGATTGCTGTTCTGAAAAAGTCAGTGTGTCCCAGGGAGGATGGTAGCAGGGGTGGCCTCTTGTGGGAATGGGTACTTGGGAGAAGGGGGATGACATCAGGTAACATTGAGCCCAGTGGAGTCTAGAGGGGATAATGCTGGGTATAGAAACAATGGCATTTATATGCTATATACTAATGCCAGGAGTATCCGGAATAAGGGAGAGGAATTGGTGGTGCAGATAGCATCAGCCTGGCCAAAAATTATTGGGATCACTAAGACGTGGGTGACAGAAGAGGATATAATAACAGGAATAGAAGTCGCTGGGTACAGCATTTTTGGCAGGATAGGAAAGGAAAGCATGGTGGTGGTGGAGTGCTGCTTATGATAAGTGATGACTTACGTCCTCTAAGAGTGGAGGCTTTGGAAGGCAGTGACACTAATGATTTTGAAAGCATATGGTGTGAGGTAGAGGTAGGCAAGACAGGATATTTAGTTAGGTGTTGCTACAGACCCAGGAGTACAGAGGGCGGGGACCAGGAAATGTTTAGACAGTTGAGTTTGGCAAGTGCAAGAAGAATAATTGTTATGGGAGATTTTAACTACAGTAGTATAAATTGGAGAGAGGAAGGTGCATGTAGCAATAGGGGAATGGAATTTCTAGAATTCTTGAGGGACAAATGTCTTAGGCAACATGTAACAGAGGAAACAAGAGGTTCAAGAGTTTTGGATTTGGTTATAGCATCAGAAGAGTTGATAATAACTGAGATGACATCTCTCCCACCAGTTGGAGAGAGTGACCACATGGTTTTGACTTGGAAAATGAATAGACATGCAGGAATATCAAAGACACGGGAACAGGACGGGAACAGAGTACATAAGAATATCAAAGAGACAGGAACATATGAGGAATAGAAGTCGCTGGGTACAGCATTTTTTCGGCAGGATAGGAAGGGAAAGCGTGGTGGTGGTGGAGTACTGCTTATGATACGTGATGACTTATGTCCTCTAAGAGTGGAGGCTTTGGAAGCCAGTGACACTAGTGATTTTGAAAGCATATGGTGTGAGGTAGAGGTGGGCAAGACAGGATATTTATTGGGGTGTTGCAACAGACCCAGGAGTACAGAGGGTGGGGACCAGGAAATGTTTAGACAGTTGAGTTTGGCAAGTGCAAGAAGAATGATTGTTATGGGAGATTTTAACTACAGTAGTATCAACTGGGGAGAGAAAGATGCACGTAGCAATAAGGGAATGGAATTTCTAGAATTCTTGAGGGACAAATGTCTTAGGCAACATGTAACAGAGGGAACAAGAGGTTCAAGAGTTTTGGATTTGGTTATAGCATCAGAAGAGTTGACAATAACTCAGATGACATCTCTCCCACCAGTTGGAGAGAGTGACCATATGGTTTTTGACTTGGAAAATGAATAGACATGCAGGAATATCAAAGAGATGGGAACATATGTGGAATTATAAGGCAGGTGAGTATAATAGTCTAAGAGGTCAACTTGGGGAAGTTTCTTGGAGGGAGGAACTGGAAGGCCGGGATATCATTAGTGCATGGGAAATCATGAAAGAATATTTGTTAGCAGCAACGGTAAGTTGTATACCACGAGTGAGGAAGAGGACACAATTTGGAATAAAGTGGATGGCAAACAATATTAAACAGGAATTGCATGCAAAAAAGAGGCTGTGGAAGAGATATAAGGAGACAGGACAAGAGACGATGCATGAAGAGTATAAGACACAGGCCAGAAGAGTAACTAGTATAGTAAGGAAGACGAAACTGGAATATGAGAAGAGATTAGCCCCAAGATCCAAAGAAAATCCTAGAGAATTTTTTAGATATGTAGCCTAGGAGGATAAATGATAGTGAAAGAATGATATTGTGGGATAAAAATCGGAAGAGAGAGACTGATGCAGAGGGCATAGTAGAATTGTTCAATGAACACTTTATTGGAGTATTTCATCCTGGAGGAGTCAGTTTTAATGCTAGAGAGATAGGGCAGGTTCAAGGTTTAGAGGTACAGGAGGAGAGTGTGTTTCAAATACTGAGTACTCTGGATCTCAGTAAAGCTGTGGGACTGGATGGTATTTCACCATGAGTTTTGAGAGAATGTGCTAGGGAACTGACAGTGCCTTTGACCTGGCTTTTCAATGAAAGTCTGGCTGCTGGAAAGGTGCCCATGGAATGGAAGGAAGGTAAGATAGTGCCATTGCATAAAGGTGGTAGCAGACTGGAAGTTTCTAATTATAGACTAGTTTGTGTGTCATCAGTAGTTAGTAAGATCTTGGTGAAAGTAGTGAAGGACCATATACAGCATTGAGCAGATGAGTGTAATGTTATCTGTGAGAGTCAACATGGATTTGCGAAGGGGTGCTCTTGTTTTAGCAATATGCTAGCCTTTTATGATAAAATTACAAGAGCATTAGATGAAGGAAAGACATATACTGCCATTTTCATAGACTTAGCAAAGGCATTTGACAGGTTGCCACATGATAAGCTGATCAAGTTGCAGCACATGGGTCTGGATGTCAGATTGGTCAACTGGATTCAGGATTGGCTGTCTGATAGGTATCAGAGAGAGTTGTGTATGGTGGAGCAATATCAAAGAGGCAGAAGGTTACAAATGGGGTTCCACAGGGCTCAGTACTGGGACCTATATTGTTTAACCTTTATATCAATGACACTGTCCATGGATTGCAAGGGGATATTCAGTTGTTTGCGGATAATGCGAAGCTGGGAAGGGTTATTAGTAATAGTGCAGATGTGGTAGCCCTGCAAGAGGATTAGAATAAGCTAGATAGATGGGCAAATTAATGGGTTTTTTTTGGTTTAATGCAGCAAAATGTAAGGTCTTGAGGTTTGGGAAACATCGATGGGACACTGCATACTCTATGGGAGGAGTTATACTGGAGGAAGTAGGGGAGACAAGAGATCTGGGGTCGATGATTGATAGAAACCTGAAATTTAGGGAACATATTGCAAAGGTGGTGAAGGTAACACAGAGGATTGCTTCAATAATGAGAAGGACACTGACCTGCAGAGATAAAATAGTTATCATTACATTGTATAAGACCCTGATCAGACCACACTTGGACTATTGTTCTCAGATTTAGTCTCCAGGACTGTACAATGATAGTTATCAGCTGAGGGAATGTAGACTGCAGAGTTTGTGGATAGAAGAAGGAGAGGTGATATGATTGAGACTTGTAAACTGTTGAGAGGTGGTTACAGGGGAGTTCTTTCGCCTGGTTGAACAGTGGGAAGGAGGGATGACAAGAGGTCATTCCTAGAAGTTACGAAAAGAAACTGTGAGCAAGAGGGAGAGGAGTGGTTGGAGGATGGTTGAACCATGGAATGCATTGCCTGATGGAGTGTTGAGAGCGAGAACGGTCAACGAGTTCAAGGAGTGGTATGATAGACTTTGTGTTTCGTAGGGGGGGGGAACCTCCCCTCGATGAGTCTTGATAGACTTTGTGTTTCTTAGTAAGTTACTCGTGGTAAAGGCCACCTTTACCACGAGTTACTTTGGTCTTGCACTACCTGTAGGATCAGCTAGACTTGCATCACTTGCAGGCGCAAACTTGATTTGTTTGCTTACCTGGGAAATGGAGTAAAACCAGGTTTAAAATTACTTGGTATTTTTAATATTTATTATACCCAAGGTAAAATACTTTCTACATTTATATCTCCTGCTGAGATTTTTATTTAATAAGGTTAAAACACCTTATGGTAACTTGTTCTGGTAAAATACTTATAAGCTCTGTATTACTAAAATCTTGGTATTTCTAGCCTGGCTCCCACTGATGAGACCTCAATAAAGGTCGAAACCACTCTGGGTAGTGGCCCCCTTGCCTTTAATACAAAACATCATACATCCCCTTCTTGGAGAATGTTTTGGCATTAAGGGTAAATATTAAGATTAGTGATCAGATCTTATGCCACCTTTACCACGAGTTACCTTGGTCTTGCACTACCTGTAGGATCAGCTAGACTTGCATCACTTGCAGGTGCAAACTTGACTTGTTTGCTTACTTGGGAAATGGAGTAAAACCAGGTTTAAAATTACTTGGTATTTTTAACATATATATATATATATATATATATATATATATATATAACAAAGGCCTGTGTAGCTCAGTGGAAGTGGCATTTGCATCCACAGTACTAAACCACCAAGGAAGGACATAAATTCGACTTTAATTGCAACTAGAGGAATTTTTGCTATCTTAAACCAGTTCCTAATTTAGTCTATCTTTGGCATGTGCAAATGGGTTTTTTCCTCTGGGAAACTCGAGTTTTACATTCCATAAATTGGACTATTGTTCTCAGATTTGGTCTCCAGGATTTGAAGGGGATAAATTAACTGTGGAAAGGGTACAAAGGCAGATAACAAAGATGGTTTCATGACTCGACAATGATAGTTATGAGGATTGGCTGAGGGAATGTGGACAGAAGAAGGAGAGGTGTTATGAGGTGGTTACAGGGTTGACACTGGGGAGTTCTTTTGCTTGGTTGAACAGCAGGAAGGAGTGATGACAAGAGGCCATCCCTGGAAGTTACGAAAGGAAACTGTGAGCAAGAGGGTGAGGAGTGGTTTCTTTGCATGGAGGGTGGTTGATTCATGGAATGCATTGCCTGATGGAGTGGTGAGAACAAGAACGGTCAGTGAGTTCAAGGAGTGGTATGATAGACTTTGTGTTTCTTAGGAAGTACCTCCCACGATGAGTCTTTTGACTCCATGGAGGCCTGAATAATAATAATAATAAATATTAGATGCTATGACAGTCATGAAAAAGCCAGAGTAGCTATAGTATTCAACACTAAATATGAGGATAATAATCTTGAATGCAAACAATATCAAGTAGTGGGAGTGGACAAATGTCAGAATGGGAAACTGGACTATGAAGCTTATTTGTGCATATGGTCCCACAAAAGATTCTACTAAGGAAAAAGGAAAAATATTTTTTGAGGAAAGAGAAAAGGGTGTTGACACAAAGAAAAATTAGTCCTTATTGGAGATCTAAACAGCAGACTGGGAAATGGATAGCAGATATACAGAAATGTTTTAGGAAACTTTGGAGCAAAACTAATAATGATGGTAAGTATGGGCTGAATTTCTGTTCAGAACATGAACTAATTATTACTAACACCGTGTTTTAACATAAAGATGTGCACATATTCATAAGGAGAGAAAACACAAAAACGTGAAAGTCACAATGACTATGTTATTGTTAATAGTGATATATTCATGCAAGTTTGGGACACAAGAATATACAGAGGATTTGAAATAGGAAGTGATCACAACTTACGTTTTGAGCAGAATAAAAGTTAATATCACATTGAAAAGAAAAGTATGTAAGAAAGTTTTAAAAAAAGAATAAAATTGAACAGCTTTCAGAGGTAAACTATAGACTCAAAGACATATATTTATTTTAGAAAAAAATGAAAGAGTCTGAAAACAAGTACCAAACTCTGAAGATTGAGTGACAGACCTTGGAGAAAACATTGATTGATTAAGTCAGAGATACATGTGGTGATGATGCCTGCAAGGAGCAAAAAATGAGACCTCCATAATTGACTCAGGAAATTAAAAGAGATACAGTAAAAAACAGAAGAAAGCATGGAAAAAGTTCCTGGCAAGCAGGTCAGTATTTGCTCTGAGAAAATACAGAGAAAAATGTAACAGAGCTAAGTGATGTGTAAAAAGTAGCTAAACATAAGTTGTGAGAAGACTTCTGTAATAACATATAACATAAATATCAGGAAGGTAGGAAAATATTCTGGAAGTTGTTGAAAAAGCTCAGAAATGGATTAAAGAGTGCTGTAAAAAGAATTAGAGATGATAAAGATAACATGAAAACTGGAGAAAAAGATATCCTTGATGTATCGAGTAATTACTTCAAAAATTTGCTAAATGAAACAAGCAGTGACAACACAGTGGTAAAAAAACAGTCTATAGACACAATCAGGAATACATATCCATACTTGAAGTAGAAAAGGCCATTAAAAGCCTGAAATGTGGAAAGGCAGCAGGCATAGATGATGTTCAATTAGAAATACTCAAATATGTAGGTGTAAACGTTTCACGGTTGCTACATTACATAATTCATAATGTCTGGTCAGAAGGCTGAATTCCAGATGATTGGAGTAGAGTTCTCATAGTAGTATCCACCTATAGAAAGAGAAATAAAACTGAATGTGAGAATTACAGAGTAATTTTCCTACTGACTGTTTCCAGTAAGATTTATGCAAGTATAAAAGGCATTAGATGATTTGATGATGATTTGTAGAAGGGATGCTTTGAGAAGAATAAGCTGTGCTCAGGCTAAACATAACAAAGATCTGTATTTAAGTTTTGTAGACCTAGAAAAAGCATTTGACAAGATGAAAAGCTGAACAAAATACTACAGTTATATGATGTAAAGAGACATTATATTGAGCAATACAGCCTATATTTGAGTTGTAAGTTAGCCATTAGAACTGAAGTAAGCATTGCAAGATTTTTTATGTTAAATCTGCTATGGGTAGGGATCCCAGATACATTGGAAAAAAATACGGGACACTTATGACTGAGGGTGAAATTGAGTATTTAAAGTGTCTGTATAATCATACTTTCTTTTTGGCATTTTCAACGTTCAACAGGTCCACAGGAGAATTGAAAAACCATATATTTTAACAGCAGCCGTACAGTGATTAATACTCTGCAAACACCAACCTGTTTCTCTCGGAGCAAGCTTCTAAAATGGCGTGGGCCAAGCGGGCCGTTCCATGCTATTTAAAGCAGAGTCAATATCATGGTACATGCCAAAATGTCAATGCACATGCGCACTGTTCCAACGAACTTATCATTGTTGCAGTGTGGCCATCACTCGCCTTGAGAAAATAACAATGCGTCTACTGTTCCCTGTAATGACGGAGAGAGATGTCATCATCATCATCAAATTCCTGCCATGTACCCTCAAGGGGTGTACAGGATATGACAGTACTATATGAAAAATTTACATCATTACTAACTTCCTATCTACAATTTTCCTCCAAATCAGTCTGTGGCTTGTCAAGACTCCAACATTATCAGATCTTATATTTCTATCGTCTAAGGCACTTTGTACCGTATCAATCCACCTATGTCTTGGTCTTCCTCCGGGTCGTTTTCCTGCCAACCTGGCAGAGAACACTTGTTTTGCTAATCTTTCCTCTCCCATTCTATTTAAGTGACCATACCACCTGAGATTAGCTCTGCTAACGCATTCCTGGATGGAGAGAGATGTTTGTAATAGAATAGAAATTGTAACTCATCAATTTTGTTATTCAGTCTTGAACTCTAAAATACAGGACAAAAAGCTGTCCCGAAAAGTTTTCTCGGGACGACGGGACGCATTATCCAAAAACGGGACGATCCCATATTTTACGGGATGTCTGGGATATGGAACAATGGTGCACATTACTTAACTGTTACTCATCATTTGGATGGATAATATTATGAAGGCAAGTGACTTTAAACCTGATATTAAAATTGGATATGTTATTCTCAGCTCTTTACTTTATAATGCAGATGATGTCATACTTCTAAATAAATCCAGTATAAGTCTGTAGAATTCCTGATTAAATTGCATAACTGCTGTAATAGGGAGAAACATTGAAAAAAAAAGCTGCAACCTGAAGGGAGAACCTACAGAATAAATAAAACATTGCAGATATTTAGGCACATTAGTGAAGATGGCAAATTAAATACGGAAATAGACAACAGAATTAGCAAAGCTGGTATGATAGGAAGTCGAATGAATAAATTTATATGGAATAATAGAGAAATTGGTCACAACACTAAACTAGCTGTATAGAATGCTCAAACCAGTTGTAACTTATGTATCTGAGAGCTGGGTTAGAAATGAAACACTTGATAAATGACTGGAGACCACAAATATGGGAGTCCTGAGAAAGATTAGGAGAGTTGGATATAGATGGCATCAATGGCAGTATCACATTAAAAATGAGGATATCAGGAAACAAGTTGACATTGTTGGTCACTTAAATAGAACTTAGGAGAAAGGTTAGAAAACCAACAAACTTATCAAGTATTTCTTAACCAGTTGGTAGGAATGTCAGATAACAGATTAATTTGAAAGAAAATGGTTGAGAGGAAGTCAGTAATGATGTAACTTCTTCATGTCATATTATCATAATATACTGCACATTCCCTTAGTGCTCATCAAGAATTTAGTAATGATGATGATCTGAATCTCTCTCTCTTACTTACTTTGAATACTTTATTTTAGTGATGGGGTTCATTACTAGAGATCTATTTATGTTAGTTAAATGCAGGTGTGTTTATTATTATTTATTCATTTTTTTTTTAACAGATCATTTTTTTTGTTTTCCAATAAAATTTCACACTGACTATTTCTTGATATCTTGCTCACTGACTCTGTCACTTTTAAATGTTACTTCAAACAGATTCACTTAAAGCTGATTAATGCTTACTTCCTGCAATAACTCTATTTTAAATGTTCTCTGATTTGTTTTTAACCGGTTTTGGTATTATGGTAAAATTCTAATTTAATAATGTCCAGTGTGTAGTTTTGGGATTGTTTTTGTAACATTGTACTTATGTCTGCTGAAGTCTTGCCCTCTATTGTTATTCCATGATTATGTTGTTATGTGTGTGTATGTTGAAAAAATATGCTATTATTTGATACTAAATTAGCTGAAAAAAAAAAATCCTTAATTTATTACTAAATAAATTTTCACTAAATTAGTGCATTATTTCTTACCACTCTATCACGAAACAAAAAAAATCCCAAAATGACTACCTATTCTTGCTCTGCTCCTGTTATTTACAATTTCATATTTCTTAAGTTCTCTTTTTTTTGAACACTTTGTTTTACTGATGTAGTGCATCATATTTTAAGATTCTAATCATTATTATTGCACAAGTGCCTCCATGGAGTTTAAAGACTTATCAAGGAAAACCCAAACTGTCCAGTCCAAGGAGGCGTACAGTATTTATTGTACCTCTCCTTGAACTCCATGAAAGACAAAACACTTGTATCTCACTTTGGCAAACCATGGTTTTGCTAAAGTGAGATACAAGTGTTTAAAGCAAAAAGTTTAAAGCAAAAAGATACAAGTGTTTAAAGCAAAAAATTTAGTCCTCAAACCCTTGCTAATCACACTCTTACTCAATTTCCAGGGATGACCTGGAAATTGAAAAAGAGTGTTCTTCCACCTTAGCCAAGTGCACAAATATTTGCTTTGCATCAATCCTATAACAACACTCTTTTAGTAACTCAAATGTTTCTATCATATCCTTTCTTTTTTTTTTTTTCAACCCACAAATCCTAATCTATCCTCATAGAGAGCATTTCAAGATCACTCACCATCTTGGTCACTTGCTTCTATATCCTCTCCACTACTCTTCATCTCCAAGAAACCCAGATGACCAGACCTGAGGACAGTAATACAGATGTGGACGTATCAAGGCCCTATAAAGGGGCATAATAACTTTCTTATCGCTACTTGTCAATGTGTTACTCAATAACCAAGTAATCCTAAGAGCTACCACACTCTTAGTAATATGCTCTCTGAACTTCAATTCTCTATCTACTACCAACTTATCATGCCGTAATTCATCAAAAGCCTTTGCAAAATCGAAGTATACTACTGTTAATCCATCAGCTTTGTCTAATGAAGCCATTTATTGTAATAAGTATGTAGATTACTAAAATATGACCTCCCTTTAACAAATCCTTGCTATCCATCAAAGATAATACCATTGTTCTCAACCCAATTCTGTATCCTAGTTCTCACCATCCTCTCCAAAACTAGGATCCAGAATTGGGTTCTGACATACAGATAGGCCTATAATTTGATGCTTGAGTTCTGTCACCTTCTTTATGAAGTGGCACAATCTTGCCTTCCTTCTGCTGATTTGGAACGTGACTCAGTGCAAGACTCATATTAAATATGTCAAGGTAGATGCCAATTCCCTTGCACATTCCATCAAAATATGAGGTGATATATTATCAAATTCCACAGTCTTATTAACATCAAATTTGCTCAATTCCCCATATATGTATTGCTCACTTAGAGTCGGTCTCTCCTCCTTATCATCAACTGCTCTTAAACTCTCCATGATGCAAGAATGAGAGACCTTTATGAACTTATTAAATATCTCAATATCTTCTGCAGAAGTTGTTCTTATACAATTTTCTCCAATCAGGGTCATCCTTCTATAATCATCCTTCTTTTTTTTTTTTTTTTTTTTTTTTGTGGCTACATATTGAAAGAACTCACTAGGATTCTTTTTGGCTTCATTACCTAAGTGCTGTTCATACTTCACTTTTGCTACCCTTACAACTGAGTCACCCTCCTTGCCTGTTCTTTGTACTCCTCATGGAATTGATTATTACCACTCCTGTTATGCTACCTCCATAAGTCGCTTTTTCTCTGTATCACATGCTTAATCTCTTCATTCATCCATTTCACACCTTCCTTATTTAACTTTCTGACCCTTGGAATACATTTAGACATTGCTTCTACTAGATAGTTCTTGGATATCACCCAAGCTGCATTGACCTCCTTTCCAGCCAACTCCTCATTCCATGCTACATCTACAAGCTATCTTCTGAGCTTTTCATAATTGCCAGTCTTGTATTTTCCACATACGAGGGTGGTCTGAAACGTTTTCAGCCTAACAATGAAAAAACGAATTTATAATTTCAAAACTATTATAATTTTTCAACATAATCTCCCTTAAGACTAATGCATTTATTCCAGTGATGCTCCAGCATCATTATCCTGTTCCTATAGTGGTTCTCAGTAAGATCTGCAAAATATCCCTCTACAGCTGCAATCACCCTCTTGATGCAAAGAAAACTGCTCACCAGCGAGGAAAAGTTTTAGTTTTGGGAAGAAACAGAAGTCAGAGGGAGCCAAATCTGGGGAATAGGGTGGATGTTCCAACAATTCATAGTGCAGATCCCTTAATTTTTCCATTGCCAAAACAATGGACTTGCCCTTTGTGGGCAGGTCCATTGTCCTGATGAAAGATGATTTTTTTCTTCTGCAAACCAGGTCTTTTCTCATGGATTTTTTCATCTAGTCTGGTTAAAAGATTGAATAATATTCCCCGGTTATTGTTTTACCCATTTCAAGGTAATTAATAAACAAAATGCCTTTAGCATCCCAAAATACCAATGACATGACCTTTCCTGTTGATGGAACCGACTTTGTCTTCTTTGGGGCCGAACAACCGGCTTCTGTTCACTGTTTTGACTGCTGTTTGGATTCTGGTGTGTAATGGTGAATCCAAATCTCATCCATAGTAATAAATTGATGCACAAAATCAGTTTCATTTTTGTTAAAACTGTTCAGAAATTTTCATGCGAGTGCATTTTTGATCTGCTGTGATCAAGCACAGCACCCATCTTGCGCAAAGTTTTTTTATTTGCAATTCTTCATGGAAAATATATGCTACACATTCTTTTGAAATGCCTACAGTCTCAGCAATTTCACGTGCTTTGACTCGCCGGTCATCCAATAGCATATTGTGCACTTGATCAATGATTTCTGGTGTTGTTACACTTTTTGGACGTCCTTCACATGGATCATCTTCCAGGCTGGTATGGCCACATTTAAACTCGTGAGCCCATTTCTCAATTGTTGAAACGAGAGAGAAGAGTTCCAATAAACTTTTATGAATTTCGAATGAATTTCTTTTGGTGTTAAACCTTCTTTTACAAAGAATTTTATAGCCGCACACAATACTCGATTTTATCCATTTCAAGGGATACAGACAACACTTTTGCTTCAAACAGCTGTATAAAACAAACTTGATAGAATGACTTGCAATTTCACATGGATACTTATAACAGATGTACCAACTTGGGGAAAAAAATCTTCCAATAGTGTTGCCATCTATGGTCAAGGCTGAGAACTTTTCAGACCACCCTCATATATCCTTTCCTCACAGAGGTCCTCACACTGCTGGCAACCGCCCAAGGTAATCACTTTATGGTCACTCTCACCAACTGGAAGGTGATTTGACACCTTATTGATAATAACATCCTCTGAGGAGATGATCAAATCCAAGATCCTAAATCCTTATGTGCCCTCTGTTACATGCCGTCTGAGATAGTTGTCCCTCAAGAAACTTATTTTCTTTACTTCCAGTTGCTACCTCATCATACCAGTCCATATTGCCATAATTAAAGTCACTCATAATGATCACCCCTTTTCTTATATGCTTGGCTAATTCAATTATACATTTCATGGTCACTACCATCCACATTACCAGGCATATAACAATATCCGACTAAGTATTTCATTTATTCGCCTCTATCTCACACCATACTGCCTCAAAACCACTGGCACTATTTCACTCTTGCATCTTTATCTTGTATGGACATAACTCTTTCTCTATCATCAATAGCACCTCCCCCCCCTCCCTTTTCACCCTTTCTATCTTCATGAAACACATCATACTCTTCCATCTCTATTCCTGTCAGGATGTCATCCTCATCCAACCATGTCTCACTGATTCTAACATTCTTGGGTGAATAGATTCAATTAATGCAACCATTTCATTTGTCTTGTTTCTTACACTTCTAGCATTTGTATACAACTTTTTTATCACAAAATGTATAGCTTTACATTTTCCATGTTAAAGATATCCTATATCTTTTTGCTCACATTGCCAGCCTATTTAAATCATCCTGCAAGCTCTCCATATCACTTTAATTAACTATTACCTGACCCAATTTTGCCTCATAGTAAACAACTGAATATTTATATTATTTATGTACCATTAAACAGTGGTCCAAACACAGAGACTGGCAGCACTGCTGATCACCTGCTTTCTACTGGATTCTGCTCCTTCACATACTACTTTTTTTTTTTGTATCTGCCCATCAGCTACCCTCATATTCATGTCACCAGATTCGTATCCATTCCCCTTTGTTCCAATTTGAATAACTGAGTTCCATGGGGTATAATGTGAAACAGCGTTGCAAAATCCATCATCATGCAGTCATTCCCATTATCAAACTTTATAAAAGTGACAGCTGAGTTGGACAGTTAAGTTAGTAAATTAGTAAGGTATGACCAACTCTTCACAAATCCATGCCCCCCCCCCCTCAGAGTATTATATACTTTACTTATTTGTCTAGTTCTGAATTCTGTCTTTGATCTATTTCTCTGGTGCTTTTACCACCCCTCCTGAGATGCTAACTTGTCTATAATTTTCCACTTACAGCCTCTTTTATGCAAAAGAATTATTCTGCCCTCCTTCTGCTCCCTTGGGGCTTTACTTCAGCTGAGACTGAATTCATTTCTACATTCTCATAAAACACAAGCTGATATCTCATCTCATTCCACAGCTCTATTTGCAGTGAGATTCAGCAATATCCTAAGTTCTTCCATTTCATTAACCTTTCCTCTCACATCGGTTCCCGTCACATACAGAATTATGAAAGCCTATGTCACATGATGGCTATAGTAATGCAGCCTTTGTACCTAGGATATCCTTTCTAAAGATATAATCTTTATCATATTTCACAGTACTTCAGTGTTCAAATGAACTATACATTAAGATTTGAAGAACTACCGGAATTATTAAATTAAACCAGTGCCAATAATTTGGTCCTCCTAAATATCCTGAAAAAATACAAGCTGCAACCTTTCATGTATACAGTTCCAATTCAAGGAAGCCAATTTTGTTTCCTCTTCTTTCTGTGTTCTTTGGAAGAGGCTTTCAATCTTCAAGATCCGTCATTCCCAAGGATTAATAACCTGCAGGCATTAAAAACAAATTTCGACATTTATTCTGAGCTTCTTCATGTTATTTCTTTTTTTACAATGATGATCTTCTCAAGTAATGTCAATCACTTGCTTTCATGTGTTCAATCCATTCATTTATTTTTAGAAAATAAAATTTGCTCTAATACAACACCATAAGGTTATTAAAAAAAGAAATATAACAATACTTACAAAGGTTTCTGGAACTGCTACTGATTTAGCTCCAATATACTTTAACAAATTAATGGGAAAGCCAGTATCCCACTGTGTAATAACAGATTCTGGCTGAATCAGACCTTTCCACTGTTTTTCTAAATGACTGGCCTGTTGCAGAATGAAAGAAAACTAATAACTGAAAAATCTGAAATGTAAATACATTTTAGAAAGAGTATAAATATTAAATAAAGAAGTTATTATTTTTGGCAGATATATTTCACACAATATGGTATTCAACACTACATGTGAATATAAGATTCTTGAATATTCACAGAATCTTCAAGAAGCATTTTAAATGAGGTGGACAATTTTCAAAATAGAAAACTGGAGAGTAAGACATTTGTGACTACAATACTACACAAGGGTCATGGGCTATACATGACTTGTTCGTAAGATTTTAGTCTCTATCATATCCTCCCTCTTTCTCCTGTTTGTACCATATACAGTATAAAAATTCTCAATCTGTTCTCATAATCTGCATTTCACATTCCTGATATTACCCTTAACCCTCTCTAATGCACCCTCTCAATTGTATCTGCATCACCTAAAAAACCAGGAGAGTAGATATGTGCATAAGAGACCAAGTTGTGCTGATATCTTATAAAGAGGCAAAATGACTTCCTTATCCTGACATGTCAATGTTCATTTCAGCATTGTAATTATTATCTGAGTTGAATCTGCAAACTCTGCTTTATGAACACTGAACTTCAACTTCCTATTTATTAAAATTCCAAGAGCCTTAGTTGGCTAAATTTCTTCTAGCATAATTTCATAAATTATTCAAATTAAACATATTTGGTCGTTTGAAAGTTAAGTATAAAAAACTTATTGTTTAATACTGACCATATACAAATATTTTAACATTCTTTGCATACCAGTTTCGCTAGCAAACTATCTAGCTTTTTCAAGGCATTGATGGAAAAGTATAAAAAATACTAGTAAATGCAAATTGAAAGGAACATTAAAAACGCTGTAAACACTCTAGTAGCTAAGGTTGCACGATCGTGTGACAGAGACTGAGTGGACTTATTATTCTTAATCATTATCACGCATGCGTGTTTGTTGTAAATGCATAATGTGATTACTAGCTAGCTGTAGTTCAGATGGATTTAGAGAGAGAGGATGAGGTTTTTCCAGAACTGTTACGAATAGTACCCTGGTTTCTGTTGAGGTTTCCGCCAGTTTTTAACACTACTGCGGCTTCCTTGAATAAAGTCTTGCCTATATCGAACAAACTTCATGGGGTTTGGAGATCAGACAGAGAGAGCACATTGGTGATGTAAACCACAACAGCAGTATTTCTTCCGGCTTAGCACATCATTACGTCTAACCACACGATAAAGTGGCAAAATAGCTCCATGCCATATTTAGACAACGATTATAGACATCGTTTATTCAAAGAAGCCGCAGTAGTGTTAAAAACTGGCGGAAACCTCAACAAAAACCAGGGTACTATTCTTAACAGTTCATGGAAAAACCTCATCCTCTCTCTCTAAATCCATCTGAACTACAGCTAGCTAGTAAGCATGTTATGCATTTACAACAAACACGCATGCATGATAATGATTAAGAACAATAAGTCCACTCAGTCTCTGTCACGTGATCGTGAAACCTTAGCTACTAGAGTGTTTACAACATTTTTAATGTTCCTTTCAATATGCATTTACTAGTATTTTTTATACTTTTCTGTCAACGCCTTGAAAAAGTTAGACAGTTTGCTAGCGAAACTGGTAGGCAAAGAATGTTAAAATAATTTCATGAACATAACATAGAATTGGATATCACATCGCACCAAAGTGCATAACTTTACATTAACACTGAATTGAAAGTCCTATTAACAAGTCCACAATTACAGCCTATTCAAATTATTCTGCAAGTGCAGCATGTCAGTCGCATTCCTAATTATCCTGCCGATCTCTGCATCATCAGCAAATAGCTGTATGTCTTCTGTAAAATCCTTCTTCCCAATGTCATCAAAGACTGAATACCAATGAACCAAGGGCTGATCCATGGGTTATACCACTGGTCATCTTAAATCTTGCACACTACCCCCCTCATACTCCACTTTTTGATATCTGCAGTTAGCCATCCTCTCATCCAAGCTAATTGTTTGTAATCTAATTCCATATCTCTCCAACTGTAATAACAGTCTTCCATGCTACATCTTGTCGAAAGCCTTAGCACAGTTCAAAACCTACTCAACTGTTACATTCCTATAAAGTGTGAGCAAGTTACTCAAATATGACATTTCCTCAGTTCTGTTCATTGCAAAGTATAGATTCTCTGTCAACTCATTTCTATAAGAAAGCTCTTACCGACTTTTCCAAAATATTCACTACTATTCCTAAGATACTGATAGGATTAGATACATCAGTCATTTCTCCACTTTTGTGCAATGAGATTATTACACATTCTTTCCATTCCTATGGAATCTTTTGTTAGCCGAGACTCATATAATACAAACATGTCAAGAACCTAGGCAGTTTGGATGATCATTCTTCTGGCAGCCATGATGATATCCCTATCAGCACCTATTGCTGAGGTTCTTAGTTCTTGCAACAGCTCTCATATCTCCTATTCATACACACGACTTCATATCACTAACATCAGATCCTACCCATAGTTTTGCTAATGGCACTAATACAATATCTATCAATAATTGATACCAGCAGGCAAATCCTAATATTGGGTATGCCCACCTCTGACTTTGATCACCTCCTGCATCCTTTGAGGGAGGTTTTCCACCAATGTGCAGCAGACATCAGGTAAAATTTGCTTCCATTCCTCCATCCAAGCAGCACTCAGTTCAGTGACAGATTGAAATATACTGTTCTAGACCACAATTGCCACTCCAATTCATCCCACAGGATTTTGATGGGGGTTGAGGTCAGGACTCTGTGCAGGCCAGGGCAGTCGTTTAACACCCATCTCTTCATACCTGCAGCTAATAAGTTAATAAATATTAATTATTTAAGTTAAGGGATATTACATCCCATATTGTTTCATAGCTGAATAAGAAACTCAAAGAGTTTCACGCCGAATATAGAGACTATATAAAGTTTGGCGAGTCCAAGCGTAAGCAATTACCTGGATAGTCCATAAGGTAGTGCAACATGGGGCAACTCATAGTAAGGGTGGAGCAAGCTCCGATCACTGTTCTTGGTATTTACTCATAATTTGAAACCCAGCTCTTAAGAGCTGTATTACTGTTCTACATTATGAGAGAAGGTCACTACCTAGACTGGTTTCAATATTTATTGAGGTCTCATCAGTGATATATACCCTACTATAAGAATAAGAATTGCCAAGAAGGTGTCCTAACAAATTACTAATTATATGAAGAGCCAAAGGCTTCAATTCGGCGATGTGAAATTATTTAAGTTAAGGGATATTACATCCCATATTGTTTCATAGCTGAATAAGAAACTCAAAGAGTTTCATGCCGAATATAAAGACTATATAAAGTTCGGCGAGTCCAAGCATAAGCAAATACCATGTGCACTACCTTATGGACTATCCAGGTATTTGCTTACACTTGGACTCACCGAACTTTATATAGTCTCTATATTCGGCATGAAACTCTTCGAGTTTCTCATTCAGCTATGAAACAATATGGGATGTAATATCCCTTAACTTGAATAATTTCACATCGCCGAATTGAAGCCTTTGGCTCTTCATATAATTAGTAATTTATTAAGACACCTTCTTGGCAATTCTTATTCTTATAGTAGGGTATGTAAGTTCTATTCGCCACAACTTGGTATTAACCAGGTCTACCTACTCACTGATGAGACCTCAATAAAGGTTGAAACCAGTCAGGGTAGTGACCTTCTCTCATAATGTAGAACAGTAATACAGCTCCTTGGAGCTGGGTTTCACATCATGAGTAAATACCAATAACAGTGATCGGAGCTTGCTCCACCCTTACTATGAGTTGCCCCATGTTGCACTACCTTATGGACTATCCAGGTATTTGCTTAGCTTGGACTTGCCGAACTTTATATAGTCTCTATATTTGGCATGAAACTCTTTGAGTTTCTTATTCGGCTATGAAACAATATGAGATGTAATATCCCTTAACTTAAATAATTTCACATCGCCGAATTGAAGCCTTTGGCTCTTCATATAATTAGTAAAATATTAATTATTTTCTTGTCATTCTTCGTTGTAATCAATGCCATGAAAATAAATTAACATGCACTGCCAATACATCTACCTCAGTTCTGGGGAACAGCTTCCCCTCTGAAGCATTTCCAAAGGACTGCAACCTTCAGCAATTTAAGAAGAATATCAACAAATTACTCTGGCTGCTGTTCATACACACACACACAATATTTATTTACGAACCTCATATAGACCCTACAGCCTCTTGTGTGTATAGGGGAGGGGGAAGAGGACTGGACAGGTGCCAGAATGGTGTATAGCAGAGGAGATTCCAGGAGAATGCAGATGACTATAGTGTTATGCTATAAAACTCAGTACACGAATCACTGTGGTTTAATTCTAATATTAATGATATTGAGGAGGCTGTAAAGAGGAATAACCAGTTGTCATGAACACATGATTGGATATATTCTCCAACATTGGTCTCTTTTAAAATAATTTCTTTTACTTATTCACAAACATACTAATAATCCCCCCCCCCATAGATGAATCTCTTTTTTCAGCTATTCTACACTTGCCATTTCTCCCTTCCATTTTAATCACTTCATAAAAATTTAAAAAAAAAAACTCATTTAATACCTTTTTTTACTTTCCATAGGTGATAGTGCAGTTGACATCTGCTGCCTTTTATTACCAAATACAAACCCCTGTACTGATGTTTGAAATTTTAAACAACCATATTTTTAAAATGTTCTAGGTTAAATCAAGAATATATTTTCTTGTTTATTACAATTTACTTGATAACCAAGCGAAAGAAAAATTTTTTACAACTATCTCTAATCCAGAGATCTTTCAAAAATATGGTGATATGCTATTTTACTACTTGTAGATGGGGAATAAACAAGTAATAAAACGATACTATTTATTGGTGATTTTTGCACCAAAACTGGTCATTAGTTATTCAGTTTAGTGAAGAGTGCATTACAAGGTCTGAAAACTTGTAATAGATTTGGTTTGAGGCTGTATTAAGAAAAGTCAGTTTATTTAATGTTCTGTGAAATAGATGATTTTTTTTATTTTTTCTGAGAATAATTAATTTTCTATAGTATATTAATGCTGATGCTCTTATTTTCACTGTATTTCTTAGTATATTGCCCTATATTCCGTTAATACTGCCGTATTAAAAGAGCACTGGAAAATGGCACAAAAATGCACAAGAACAATATAGTAGCAATAAAGAGGAATGCTAGCCAGAACAGTGAAGTTGAGAACAAGGAGGCATGCTCCACTAAACCAAAATATGCCAGTAATGAAACTAAATGAGGATATTAAAATGAATTGAATTTTGAAATCTCAGACAAAAATTGTTAGACAATGTGGGAATTAGAAAAAAGTTAAGAGGTGTTCAGAGAGGCATAGGAAGGACAAGAAAGTTAAGCAACAAAAGGAGGAACAACAAACAACTGAAGCAGGTAAGATACTATTGAGTAAAACAATCAGGTAAATAAAGTAGAATATTAAAAAAAAAAGATATTATATGGTATGGAGATTCAATTATAAAACCCACTATTGATGACTGTTACTGATCGAGTTTCCTGGGTGCAACCAAAAATTTGATGAATGCAAATGAAAAACAAAAAAACAAACTTAAAAAAAATGGTAATTCTTGTAAGTAAGAATTAATTAATTAGCAATACATACAGTATGAGAGAGAATATGCAAGAGTAGTAGTATAATCAATCTGGTATTAATTAATTGTTGGACCTCTGAGCAGTAAAGAAATGAAGAAGAATTATTTTGGGGAGATGGTACATTGCTAGCACCTGAATATAAGAGAAATGGAAGTATGGAGAGACAGATAATGTGTGCTTAATAGCTACAAGTAAAAGTAGAAAGCTCTGCTGCTTAAAGAAGAGAGTTTTTTTCCCCCCCCTCAGGCTTTAGCCTTTTCAAAGTCAGATTCGGAATTGCTGATGGTATTTTTTATAGCTATACAGGCTACTGTGTACTTTGAATACAAAGATGGCTTGATTTCAACTCATGTTATGCAATGTTCATTATTTTGAGCTGCTTGGGCACACTTGGCGGAGAACTAAGAGCTGGATGGGGTGGGCTGACTACAAAGCTGGAGATTCTTGACTTCAATAACTTGGTTCATGTGATATTATAGCTTGGATTGATTTTGCACACTTGGAAGAGAACCAATATTAGGACAGGGTAGACAAGGTTTTTTTTTTTTTTTTTTTTTTTTTTTTTTGAATAAGCAGAATGGATAATTGCTTTCACTTTGAGATAATGCTGGCCTGGTTGGTCGAGTGGTTAGCATATCCGCTCTCCAGCCAAAAGGCTACAGATTTAAATCCCACTGTTGGCATGGATGTTTGTGGTTGTCTTTGAAAATACTAGTGGTGGTGGTGATGGTGGGCAGTAGAAAGCGCTGGTGTAGATGATGATGATGGTAGTGTTGCAGTTTGCTGTGGTTGATGAGTGGAATGGAGGAGACGGAGAGCTGTAGAGTAGGTGCTCTCCCTCAATGAGTCTTTGGACTCCCTGGAGGTGTCATGTAATAGTAATAATAAGTGCCAGCTAAGCACAGAAGATTGTAGAGTTGAAACAGGATAGATATTAGCTCTGGAGCACAATTTTTAGTACAACTGAATAACAAGAGGTTAGCTTTATGTTCAGGTGTTATAACAGTGGATGAGAGTACTGGAGGTGAAGGCAAGCAAAAGTTTCAACTTGTGGTCTTTGCAAGGGACCAGAAATCATGGTTTCCATTTGGACAGGAGATGAGTTTTTTGCTGATTGTTTTGCATTTATTGAGAGCTTCATAGAGGCACCAGTTGCAAGCTGTTTGTGGTAGAGTTCTTTTTTTTTTTAAATTCAAATGTTTAGGTACATCTTTTGCTGAATCAAATTGGAAATGAACAACAATTCTGGGCAAAATGAAGGTCTTCATTTTGCCCAGAATTTGGAGAGGATAATTTTTGTGACTCATTCAGAGCTGGTGTTTGAGTCAGAAGAGTGGAAGCAGTAGTCTGACCTTGGAAAGAGCAAGTATAAGTTTCAGAGGTATTTCCACTAGATACTTTTGTAATACCAAAGCTAGGAGTGGATGAAAAGTGAGCATTCTGTGCAAGAGAAAACTGGTATAAAATTGCGATTTCAGTGAACAAGTTAAAAAAAGATCAAGAGTAGTTGATCTTTTTTTTTTAACTTGTATACTGATAATCTCTTCCACTCTTAGAGAATACAGAGGATTATCAGGAATTCGGGTAAGTAACGTATGATTTACATTAGATCACTCTCATAGCATAAACTTCCATGACTCTTCAGCTTAGTTTGTGATATTGGAAAAGGAGAGCTAGTTGAAGTTGTAGACAGGAAGATGACTTCAATATTGGATAGCTCTAGCTCGAATGCTGAAAGTCAAGCATCATGGATAGGAACGTGAAGAGATCAAAGTAATTTTTTTTTTTTTTTTGAATTTGGAGAGGAGTAAATACAGCAGATGAATGTTACTGAATAGGATAATGAAACATTAAGTCAAAAGAGTATATAATATATAGACATGTTTACACAAGAATATTATATTTTAATTTGCCAAATATTTCAGTCTGAAAATAACAGACTATCTTCAGTGGCTACATAGGAACAGTTTTTTAGCAAGGTGGAATACCAACAATTGATCATTCAAAAGTAGAACGAGCCGCGTGATGTTATGTCGCTATGTATTAAAGAGAGGAAAACATTTTTTTTTTTTTTATCAGAGTAATGATTAAATTAAAGATAACAGAGATTCCTTACCTTCCTTTTAGTCAGAATCAATTCCTTACATCCTCATATTAAGTTTACCATGGAGATTGAAAAAGACAACAAGTTATCCTTTTTAGACATCCTCCTCATCCGTTCACCTTCAGGTATTCTAACAACAACAGTTTACAGAAAACCCACTTTGACTGGACGTTATATTCTCAAACAATCTGCTCATCATCCTTATCAAAAATCAGGAATCACAAAATGTTTAATCCAACGATCCAGAACTAATTGTTCAACTCCTCATGAATTACAGAAAGAACTTTTAACTATCAAACACCACATGAAATTAAATGGCTTCTCCAAAAAGAGTACACAACATCTGTTTGATTCTTACAAGCCAATCCAAAACAACAGATTCAATACGTCGAGTTCCAATTCCTTATATTTCCAGGATTTCAGAACCAATTTCAAGAATTCTGAAGAAATATGATTTAACAGCCAGTTATATACCTATTAACAAAATATCCACCTATTTCCCCTCTTCTAAAGATAAACGCTCAACTATGTCTCTGCCTGGTGTGTATGTGTGTATCAAGTTCCTTGTAACTGCAATCTGTCCTACTTTGGACAAACAGGATGCTCTATAGAAAAATGAATTCAGGAACATCATACATTCAGCACAACAATCCGATAAGTCTGGATTAGCTCAGCATGGAATAGAGACAAGTCACAATATTCTCTGCTCCAAGACTCGCCTCCTACACAGATGTCGCTATAAATTTGAACGTTTATTTAAAGAAAGCGCCAAGGCCATACTTCAATGCCCTAGCTTGAATCGAAATGATTGTATATCTTTATCAAAAATATGGGAAAGTTTAATCAGGTTAACACATTAATATATATATAATTTTTTTTAAAATTAAGACTTTAATTCTTACATTAGTCTAATGTTATTTATAAATTAAGATTATATGAATTTTTGAATTAATATCTTTAATTTAATCATTACTCCGATAAAAAAAAAAAAATGTTTTCCTCTCTTTAATACTTAGCGATATAACATCATGCGGCTCGTTCTACTTTTGAATGATCAATTGTTGGTATTCCACCTTGTTAAAAAACTGTTCCTATGTAGCCACTGAAGATAGTCTGTCATTTTCAGGCTGAAATATTTGGCAAATTAAAATATAATATTCTTGTGTAAACATGTCTATATATTATAATCTTAATGTCACAAGTTTCTCTAAAGAATCTAAGTCAAAAGAGATAAAAAGCAGAGGATTCTAAATTAGACATTGTCTGGCAAGCAATGTTGAATCTTAAAAAGGCACGGTTTTTTTTTCTCCAATATTGTGCTTGATGTGGCATTTTTGTTGAAATCAGTTTCTGAGGGTGATTTCAATCACGGTTTGATTGACATCATTTGTTGAGCATTTAATTTTTGATTCAGAGTTAGATGTAATGAGAGGACTCTTGGATATGGCACCCTTACAGAGAGTGACCAAGTCTCCTTGCCATAACATGGCCTCAACAGTGCTCCCTATATACCAATATTCAGGATTTCCCCCTCCAGGCATGATATGGCAGACTAGTATAATTATGCACCAACTGTCCAGAAAGCCTCCTGACTCATTACTTTAACAGATGTGGGCCTCTGTGCTATCTGGTGGGGAGTCTGTGGCACTGTTTTTAGAGAAGTAGTCTCAAAATGGATATTTTGGGTCTCTAAGTATATTTTACATGCCCTTTAAGGGTATCACTTACAATGCATAGAGGTGGAGGGGGGGGGGTGAAACAGAAATTAGAACCCATGCTACTAGCAAACAACTAGAAGAATACTCAAGTACTCTTCTAGCTCAATTGTTACAGTAACTGAAACCACCCTGAGTTATGGACACTGAAGTCCAGGAAAGTAACCTCCCTAATTGGATTGTTATATTTCCAAACAAATTTCAGAGATAAATAATGAGAGAATCCACAATAGTTGGTAAAATTTGGAGACTGATAAAAGACAGCAAATAAATGCAACAGAGAGTGGCAAGGAAATTTTGAGCCAGAGCAGATAATGAAGATCATATTAGGTTTATTAGAATGAAGATAGCAGAAAGAATTGGAGGTAAATGATTCAGGTATTTCGTCTCTGTCTTCAGGGGTACACTATAATTGTAACAACGCAAACAGACCAGATAAAGAATAAATGGAACAGACTGGACTGAAAGCCTTAAGTCCTAAGAGGGGGCACTACCCCACCCTCAATGGAAGCTAACAGGCAACTTTGGCTGCTGGACAGGAGGTCTAAGAATTATTGTTTCTCATATCTTAGAAAGTTTCAGATAACCATACTTATTAAGTTCAGTTGGCTTTTAAAATTTGCTGCTGAATTTAAAAAAAAAAAAATCACGTTTGTATTTACTGCAGTGGAGGATTTTGACATTTGATTCTGTGTAGGGGGTTAAAGGCATGGACTGCTTGACAGAATAACTATAAATGTAGTGGTACATATAGTATAATCTGCATGTTGGTAGAAGGTATACAGATCAAATTGGAGGAAATTAAAATAAGTTGCTCTTGAATACTCTTCTTGATTAGATTATTTTGCATTAATTGCACAATGATAATTAAATTGTAATGCAGATGGAATCCACAGATCAATATTTTAAGCAAAGAATTGGAGGTAAAATGATTCAGTAATTTGTTCTTAATTAGCAGTATAACTAAGAAGGACTAAGCGCTTTCTAAGCCATTTCTTACCACCCTCCCACACACTATTTGCATAAGTTCAGATCATGAAGACAATCACAGACAGTGCCTAAATCCACATCAATCACTGACAAATGCAGTGTCTGCTGAATATGTCACTTTTTCACGTCAACAGTCATTACTTTACACTTCCCCCCCCCCCCCCTTCCTATTCATACTCCCATAATACAAAAAAATATAGTCAGCCATATAGCAATACAGATTTTAACAAAACTAATTTCATGTTAGAGTCATCTTTGATAATGCTGTGAGCTGGTTAGGTGGAAAAGGGTAATGTTTCTTCTTCAAATTAAGCTTGTTATTTTTGCATGCTCTGCTGAACTTGATTACCAACTAGCTGTGGTTACAGCTGTTTCATATCATTTACAAAATATAAACTTTCAATCTGTAGACAAATCGTCATATTTGCTCATGTATGAAGAATTCAGTGTTGGATCTCTTTGGCTTATGCACAACAAAAACATCACACTGAAACTTATTGGGAAATATTTTGGCATAACTGAATTGGGAATGAACATAAGTATTAAATGCAAAACATGAATTGTCAATTCTCTTGAAAACGTTTTGAAACATAAGAGAATGAGGAAAATACTAATTTTTACATTCTCATTTTGCAAGAATTTACGCTTATTCTGTGTGTGTGTGTGTGTGTGGTTTGAGTGCATTGTTGCAATTCTTATACTATATCTTCAATACTGTGTCTCTCTGTGAGAAGGATGAAATAATGGAATCACCATCCATTAAGCCATAATGTGAGATTCAACTAGCACTTAAGACTAAACACAAAAGATCAAAAACAGAGAGACTTTGTTTACCATTTTCTGATATGGAATGCCAAATCTGATAAGCACCCACCCACACACACTATTCATGTTAAAGAATGGATTATGTAAAGTGTAGTTTGAGTAGCTGTGTTAGATATTAATGGTCAAGGCTACCAGTAGAATCTGTGAGTAAAAATAGGTCTAGTTTTAATGAATTTAAGTGGTGGGTGAAAATCGTTTATATTTGTCTTAAGAATGTAAATGTTGGCAAAGTGAATGCAGAAGTATTTTTTGCACATGTTTTTGTAGTTTTTCATAATATTATTTTTTGAAACCACTTTTGTAATTTGTTCAAAATTATCAATATAGCTCATGTTTTTGCTCTTGTATTTTCCTGTTTTTTTATAATTTTTTGTGAAAGATGCTTTTTTCTCATCTGTTGTTTAACAGTAGTTAAGCTAACTATGGTTAGTTTGATATTATTGTCAGCAAATGATACTGCCTTCAGTATCATATATCATTTGCTGGCTGATCAAGAAATGCTTCAGATATGACACAGCCAGCTGGCTGAACTGTTTTGCTGTTGTACCGTACTCCTTGAAGAAAGGGAGTCAATACCTCCTTGAAGAAAGGAGGTATCGACTCCCTAGTATAGTGTAATATCCCTTCGTGGATGTACTTACAAAGTTAATACTTTGATAGCATGCCTACAAAGGGTGTCATTACCAACATTAGATTTTTTTTTTTTTTTTTTTTTTTTAAAGGAGAGGAAATAGAAGCCAAAGACCATACATGACAAAACAGCCCCTTAAGGCCTAGTAAACAAGTCAGTGGTGTTTTGCTGGACAATGATTTCTGAAGGAATCAAAAGACACTTATTCCTTCAAATATATCTTGATGTTTTTCCTGCATTGCTGATGTCTTTTCCTTGAAGTTTTTGATAGCATGGGATGGTTTCAAGCAATCTTCCAAGTGTAGTTACACATATACCTCCTCCTAACCAAACACATATCTGATCGCCTTGCACATCAAGATTACATAATGACTCTCTCCCAATTGGTGGCAAAATAGTTAACTGGTGCACTTGTTGATGCTATCACCAGATCCAACATTAGCTGATGATCCTCTGCATCATATGTTATTTTAAGTAATTTCTCAATACATTCCTTTTTTTTTCTTTCTCACTTCTTTCAATCAGTCTCCATCATCAGTGTCAGCTATAATAACTGCTCAATGTGCATGCACTCATTAAGCCATTGCCTTTCATATGTTATTTTAAGTAATTTCTCAATACATTCCTTTTTTTTTTCCTCACTTCTTTCAATCAGTCTCCATCATCAGTGTCAGCTATAATGACTGCTCAATGTGCATGCACTCATTAAGCCATTGCCTTTCAAGACTTCAATGATGAACTTACACTCTTGCTGATCACAGTTCTGTATTCATAGCAATATCCTTCCTGTGTTTCTTGTATTCTTTGTCCTCTCTGCAAATATTATATCCTTCATATTCCATCTCTATGCCAATATCAACACAAAACTCTCTATCAACTTAGCTTCAATGACATAATTTTTGGTCAAATAGTGCTGATCAAGACACTTATCCTCTTCATTCTTGAAGTTTCATCTCTTAGAGTTATAGATAACCTATGCAGCATCATTTACAGACATTCCATTCTAATCAGTGATTGGAAATTTGCAGTCCAACTCACCCCTTCCCTTAGAGCTATTATTTCTAATCATATACAGTATTATCACTTTTATCCCCATCACTTTTCTGACTAATCTTATTCTCCCATTTGCCATTTCCTACCTCAACTCTCTCTGCTGTCAACTTCTCATGCTTTTGCCTGATATCACATTTCTATTAATCACTGCACTCTGAATCTAACAGACCATCAGTCTCTTCATTTGCTTAACTCCAAATCCATACAAGTACAGTCCATTCTGCTGATACAACTCAATTTGCCTATAAAAATTCTTCTTGCATAGCAAGCTTGTTTCTTTTCAAATCAGTATAATCATCTATACTACTCCTTCACTCACTCACTCACACTCACACACACACGCATTCTGTACTCTCAAGGACTCTGTCATGAAAGAAGTTTTATGAAAGAATGGAATTGGATCGGATCAGCAGAATGGAATGTTATGTGGATTTGGGAAGGAGCATTTGAAAAGCCTGTTGATCATTAATAATAATATAAGTAAAATATGAATAATGGAAATGAGGTATTAGATGCCATAAATTTTAACAACCAGAAAACATACTTTTGTCAGACATCATCAAGCGACATCCTTAATCTTTGAATCTTCAAAGATTCTTAATCATTGGATCACTCTGCACATCCCTAATCACTGACTCTCTCCATACATTCCTAAATACTGAATCTCCATACTTATGAAATGTCCAATCTTCGTTCCTCTTACTGTCAAACAATTTGCATCCCAAACCCCTTTATTTAGCCTGAAAGTAACTTCTGCAACAATAATCATCTATCATATTCCATCCCATTCTTCTTTGACATCCTCAACACTTTTTTAATTTATTGCACTCCTATTTCATCCCAAAATTAACCTTTGGCTACAGCTACTGCACAATACTTTTACTATCTCTTTTAATCTTCTTTTGATACATTTACTATCTGTTTTTCATCTTCTTTTATACAATTTATCTCTTCACTTCTGATACGGTGTACAAAAAAAAAAAAAAAAAAAAACCTCTCCTCATTTTCCTTTTTTCCATTAATTTTTACATTCCTTAAGGAGTAAATACAAAAAAAAAAAAACCAAAAACACTACACTGATGGAGAATTCAGACAGAGGTGTTGAGTGCCCTCTGTTCAAATACTATAATAAGCATAGCATTTGAAAATTGTTTACCCTTCAAATCAAATAAACAACATAAATAAGCTTGTCACATTCTCATCATCCCATTGATGGATAGCTGCATGTAAAAGTATCATTCTTAAAAGGTAAGGAAAATTTAAGAAATCATTTTGAAAAAAAAAAAAAAAATTAAATACAAAAAATAATAAATAATGATTCTGCAGAAGAACTTTTAATCTTCTTTCATTACTATTTTTTAAAACATGTCTGAACTTCACATAAGGTTCTATAAAATGTAATTTACTTTAGTCTAGAAAACTTGACCATTTTGCATAAGTAATCTTAAAGAAATGTACAGTTATAATGATTTGCATTAACCTCTGTTCATAATTTTTTTGCCAGCTAATCTGTCATTTGTGAGATCTACAATATTGTCAGATCATAAATTAAAGACTTCTAAGGCACTACTATCACTACTACGACCCCACCCCCCCCCCCCCCCACCCCCCCCCCCCCCCACCCCCCCCCCCCCCCACCCCCCCCCCCCCCCACCCCCCCCCCCCCCCACCCCCCCCCCCCCCCACCCCCCCCCCCCCCCACCCCCCCCCCCCCCCACCCCCCCCCCCCCCCACCCCCCCCCCCCCCCACCCCCCCCCCCCCCCACCCCCCCCCCCCCCCACCCCCCCCCCCCCCCACCCCCCCCCCCCCCCACCCCCCCCCCCCCCCACCCCCCCCCCCCCCCACCCCCCCCCCCCCCCACCCCCCCCCCCCCCCACCCCCCCCCCCCCCCACCCCCCCCCCCCCCCACCCCCCCCCCCCCCCACCCCCCCCCCCCCCCACCCCCCCCCCCCCCCACCCCCCCCCCCCCCCACCCCCCCCCCCCCCCACCCCCCCCCCCCCCCACCCCCCCCCCCCCCCACCCCCCCCCCCCCCCACCCCCCCCCCCCCCCACCCCCCCCCCCCCCCACCCCCCCCCCCCCCCAATTGCATGATCATTTGAGTTCAGCTCCGAACTTTTTCCAAAACATCATAACAGGAGATAAATCTTGGATGTATTGTTATTTTATTTATTTATTTGTTATGATCCCAATACAAAGATTCAGAGTTCAGAATGGAAAACAACCAATTCACCTAGGCTCAATAGGACTGATGATTTCAAATGCAAAATCCTCAGTCTTGTTGATTGTTTTTTTTTTTCTTTTGACCTTCAAGGGGGTTGTGCAGGCAGAGTTTGATGCAAGTTGTTCCATAAATGTTCCAGTACTCCTTTATAATACTCAAAGCAATCTGAATATTATAAAGGAGAGTGGAATATTTGTGGAATGACTTGCTTCAATAAAGACCACAGCACTGGACAAATGGTTTCATGCTGCATCATAACAATGCTGCATGATGATTTAGCATTTTGTGACTTCTGGCTCTTTGCAAAGTTGAAATTTGATGATGAAAGGAAAGAATTTTGCATCAATACAAGAAACTGAAGCAGCCAAAACATGCACCTAAAAGAACTAAAGAAAGATGATTTCCAGAATTGTTTCAAAAAAATGGTTGGAATGGGACTAACATGCATGGCAAGCCAAGGAGAATACTTTGAAGAAGCTTAATCTCTAAACGTGTGGACAGACTTATGTGTTCGTCGAACATGTTGTTTATTATTTTAACGGTATAATAGAACACAGAAACTAAGTAAATAATTAATTTATTAACTTGATGCTGATATTTCGATATCAGCATCAACCCCACCCCAAATCTCAACAAATATGGCTGTATTAACTTGCCGAAGATTTGGGAGACAGTCATATTAAGGAAAAACTAGCACTTTTCTAGGACTCTAGCAATATATGATAGCGTTTTTTTTTTTTTTTTTTTTTTTTTTTTTTTTTTTTTTTTTTTTTTTTCAGATAGAGGGCGCCAAAATCAGGACTCTAGTCTTTGTGTTGCTGCTACAATTTTGTTAATGTACACCATGTTGTTTTAGTCTCGCGTATTGTGACAAACAGTGTTTTTGTGCTCTGAAGATGCTGGTTATAATACCAGAGAAATATCAGCATCAAGTTAATAAATTAATTATTTACTTAGTTTCTGTGTTCTATTATACCGTTAAAATAATAAACAACAAGCTTAATCTCTATTCGTATTTAGTTCAATAAACACCAAATTTTATTATTCACCATACCTTTTGATCAGACCTTGGATTTATTTCAATATTTAATTTGCCATCTCAACTAAAAATTATGCTTAAATGGCTGAAATGTTTTATGTGTTCTATAAGTTCTCCATAGAGAGTGCAATTGATGTTTTCTAAGTTACTACCTATTTCCACACTTTTTATCTTTATATTTCTGATTTTCATACCAAATTTGTCACAGCAGTTATTCCATTTGGTTAAGTCTTGAAGACTCATACTCTGTTTATTCAGGAATACATTATCTGCATGAAGTAAAGGGCTGAATTGAATATTTCTGATTTTCATATCAAGTTTAATGTTACTTTTATTCATAATGCAATCCATATACATAGTGAATAACAGTGGGGATGGCATAAAATTGGTATTAGGCAAGGCATCCTTGCCTAATACCAAATTTTACAAACTCCTGTCTTGTATAGTATTAAATTTTATAACTTTAGATAAGTATACCTTCTTTGTATAATGTTCCATTTCTCTTCCACTTTAGGTATCAGACCAGTCAAACATGCCATTTACTAGTTATTAGGCACATATTTTCTGTATAACTCTTAATTTCCATTATTATCAAATTTGTTTTTTTCTCACATTTTGTAGTGTTTGTTTTAATTTCTATTGCAGAGTTTTAACTATCTAATGGTTTCCAGCTCTTGTTTTGAATGTATAATTTAAAACTATGCCATCCTGTTCTGTTTAAATATCCAAAATATTTGCATTAAGTGACTATTTTTCATTCATTTTTTGAAGTTAATTTTAATTCAAATTAACTTTCTTCAAGTTAATTAACATTAACTTGAATTTAATAAGTTAGTTGTTGTTAATGTTAATTAACATTAACAATAACTAACATTAGACATATCTGCAAGGAGATGTGTTTTGCATTATAGGAGATGCTGAGATAGGAGAGTTGGTAGCTTGCTCCACCTTTGCAAGGAGTTTCCCTGGTGTTGTACCACCTTACCCCAGTCCTGAAGATACTTTCATGTGCAAACTTTGTTTGCTCACACTTGGATAACCAGTTTACTATATTATTATTATTATTATTATCAATTTTTATGTCTAACTTCTTATCTTTTAGTTCTGTTTTCATTCTTCCCTTAGATTTATTATATTATCATCATCAATTAGTTGTCTAACTTCTTATATTTTTAGTTCTGTTTTCATTCTTCCCTAAGAATAATGAAATTAATTCCTCTCTTTATTTCATTTTCTTTTGTAGCATTACTGCAGTACATTATTACACATATAAGTTTCTTTGTATGGATATGGATAATATGAAACTGGGTTTTAATTGGTTGGAGATTTCTTACAGAGATGTAACCTACTAGTTCTGCCGACTTGAATTTTGGCTTTGTCTGGGCACACAAAAAGCAACAAACAGCTTAAAACATAACCGAATGCTAAATATTATCAAAATTCAAATGAAACATTACACCAAACGCATGATGCGAGTATGTTAGCAATCACTGTCATACAGGTGCATTCTATAATTGGCTGCAAAGTGAAACTCTGATGTGTTGAGTGATCTTATGAGTGTTTTCTATATGTCACCAAGGATCATCCCTTGGTTTCTGTTAAGGCTGCCTCTTGAACGGATCACTAATGCAGCTTCTTTGATGTTGCTGGTATGAAAGTCTTCTTCTAAGTACAGCATAGCACTTTTATCCCATTCAATGTTGTGATTGGTATTAGAAAAATGGGGAGCTAAGACCAAACCTTCCAGATAACAAAGTTGTTTTCAACCTCTTGGACCACAACTTAACACCTACAGAAGTCAGCATCCATAAAAAAAGTTTTAACTTTGCAGTTGCTCCGGTGTTTATTCTGAAAGTAGATATTATGTGCAGCATGGAGAAGGCACTTCATTCTTTACCTGAACTAGTTGTTAATAATTTGAGATTGAAGACTGCAATCATCCTCTCATCTTCACGACCACTGAACAAGAACATCACCCCTTCAGAAAAAAGAGCACTAACCAATTTAAAGAAAAACAAAGATATAATTATCCTCAAGGCAGACAAAAGAAACTATACCATCATTTTAAATACCAGAGATTATACACCAAAGATCTCAGTATTGCTCTCAGACACATCCACTTATTGTGAATTAGACTAAGACCCCACTTGGACAAACCACACAGAAACAAACATCCTTCTACGCAACATGGACAATTGGCCAAAAGATCTTAAAAAGAAATTGAAGTCATTACATCCGTTAACTCCAAGATTATATGGTTCACCGAAAGTTCACAAAACCGGGATACCTCTTCATCCAATAGTGGATGGGATAAATTCCCAAGCTTGCTTACTATCAAAACATCTAGCTCATCTTCTAAAAGCACATATTCATAATACAGACACATATATCAGAAATACATAACATTTCATTGAAAAGCTAAGAAATATCGCAATATCAGGAACAGACATTCTTGCTAGCCTAGATGTAGTGTCTTTGTTTACCACTGTCCCAGTGAATGAGGTCATAACCATCACAGACAATCTATTTCCTCAAGATATTGCTCAACTTTATAGACATTGCCTCAATTCAAATTACTTCAAATGGAATGGGAAGATCTATAAACAACTATCAGGTCTTGTGATGGGTAGTCCTCTATCTCCTCCATGTGCAGACTTATTAATGGAAGAGTCTGAAAAAGATGTCTTGTCATATATGTCAAAAACCATCAGTATGGTGGCGATACGTTGATGACATTTTCATCATATGGAAACATAGTGAAGCAGAACTATTTAATTACTTAACTTCAATAAACTCATTTCATCAAAAAATCAAGTTTACCTAAGAACTCAAAAGGGAAAGAAAATTATTGTTTCTAGACGCATTAATCACAAAACAAATGGATGGCAATATTAATCTAAAGGCTTACCGCAGGCCGACCCACGCTGGCCGTTACCTGCATTTTTCTTCATCGCACCATATTTCACATAAGTTGAGTACTATACATATACTGAAAAACAGGGAAATTTGTATCATAAGAGATGACAAAGTTTTAACAGACAAATTAGATCTCATCTTCAAAACTTTAACAAACAATAGTTATCCAAAAAAATTGATAAAAAAGATTCTTTTCTCCAACCCCTCCCAACAGCAAACCCAAGAAACTCACTACAGGTCTTCTATTTCCATTCCTTTTTCTGGCACAGTTTCATAAAAAATTGCAAAACTGCTAAGACCTCACGAGATCTGAGTGTCCTTCAAATCAATAAAGACAGCAACTTGTTACGGTCACCAAAGGACAAGATTGCTTTCTATAAACATCCTGGAGTTTACAATATTCCTTGTTCTTGTGGTTTAAATTATATAGGACAAACTTCTAGAAGTTTAGAGATAAGGAAAAAAAGAACACATCGAGGACGTTAACAACAACAACAACAGAGAAGACAATTCCGGTTTAGCTCTCCATTTTCCTAATACCAATCACAACATCGAATGGGATAAAAGTACCATGCTGTACTTAGAAGAAGACTTTCATACCCGCAACATCAAAGAAGCTGCATTAGTGATCCGTTCAAGAGGCAGCCTTAACAGAAACCAAGGGATGATCCTTGGGGACATATAGAAAACACTCATAAGATCACTCAACACATTGGAGTTCCACTTTGCAGCCAATTATAGAACACACCTGTATAACAATGACTACTAACATACACGCTTCATGCATTTGGTGTAATGTTTCACTTGAATTTTGATAATATTTAGCATTCGGTTATGTTTTAACCTGATATTTTAGCTTGTTTCTGTTATGGTTTAAGCTGTTTTGTTGCTTTTTGTGTGCTCAGATGAAGCCAACAGTCAAGTCGGTGAAACAAGTAGGCTACATCTCTGTAAAAAATCTCTGACCAATTAAAACCCAGTTTTATATGTTTCTTTGTATAATATTCAGTGGTCGAAAATAACATTATCATATCCATATATAAATGTTTTCAATAAGCTTTACTATCTGTTTTTATTTTTCTTTTCACTGTTATATTTTGAATATCCTATATACAGGGTGTCCCAAAATTCACGCAAGATTTAAATTTAGTGCCATTTGTGCGGTAAAGTGTTGCCAACGAGAAAAAAAAGACAGCGTGACAGCTGACAGTTCAGGGTTATTAAAAATGACCACACACAGCGAAGAGAGTTCGTTGAATGGATTATGGAACAACAACAAGTGGATGCTTATTTTTCAAACAAAATCATCCTCAGCGATGAGGCTCATTTTCATCTTGATGGCTTCGTTAATCGACAAAATTGTCGCATTTGAGGTTCAGAAAATCCACGAGTGATTGTTGAGAAACAAATGCATCCACAACGTGTCACTGTTTGGTGCGGATTTTAGGCTGGAGGCATCATCGGTCCATTCTTCTTCGAAAATGCGGCTGGTAAGGCAATAACAGTTAATGGTGCTCGCTATCACGACATGATAATCCAGTTTATTGTGCCTAAATTGCAAGATATGGATGTGGGCGACATGTGGTTTTAACAAGACGGTGCCACATGCCATACAGCCCGAGAAACAATTCAATTACTGCATGAGTCATTTCCTGGTCGTGTAATTTCCCATTTTGGTGATTAGAATTGGCCACCCAGATCATGTGACTTAACGCATTGGACTTTTTTCTTTGGGATTTTTTTGAAGTCTAAGGTTTATGCCAACAAGCCCACGACCACCCACGCCTTGAAGGATAAAATTGAGTGCTGTATCAACGAAATTCAGCCACATTTATGCAAAACGGTCATGGAAAATTGCGACAAAAGAGTGCGTATGTGCCAGCAAAGCCGTGGAGGCCATTTACCCGATATGCTATTCCAAGCATAACCCTATACTGTATACTTTATGAATCAATAAGAAATTACAATTTTTAATTAAAAACCTCTGTTTTCTATCAAAATTACTTCTTGCGTGAATTTTGGGACACCCTGTGTTATCAACTACTTTATGTAAATCCATAAAGCTCACAAAAACTGGAACATTCTAGTCTGTTTTATAAAAGTGTAGCATCTGTGAGAAATTTTCCGATTTAAAATCTGGTTATTCAGATTTTTAATTTTATCTGCCATCAGCTGTTGGCAGATAAACCCATCTCTACAATTAATTCAAAATATTATTATTATTCCTGATTTCCATGGAGTCATAAGACTAATTGTGATAGGTTTACCTTAGAAAATACAGTCTATCATGCATTCCTTAAACTCATCGACCATTTGCACCATCACCACCCTTGCAGGCAATGCATTCCATGTTTCTATCACTCTCCATGAAAAAAAACTTATATCTTACTTTTTTTTACTTACTTCTTTAGTTCCTTTTACTATTTTCAGAGATCTTCTTCCTCACACCTTTCCCCTCGTTGCACCATATGAAAAAATCTCTCCAGCCTCAATCCCTTTCAACAGCCTAAATGTCTCAATTATATCCCTGCTTCACATTTGTCTTTTATCCAAAAAACTGTAATCTGCACACTTTCAGTCTATCCTCATACAAAAACATGGTAAGTACAGCTGGAGGTTTAATGTAGTGAAAGAGCACTGAGAAAGGATTACAAATACTATTTAATTCTTCCAACATTTTGCTGCACCCTCTTCAACGTTACTTCATCCCATCTAAATCAGAGTAACTAGATCTTAGCACAGTAATCTGGATGTGGTCCGATCCCAGCTTTATACAATGGAAGTGCTCCCTTTTACCTCTGCTGGTCAATGTCTTCCTCAATATTGCAGCATTTCTCTGGGCTGTCTTCACAACCTTTTCAATATGTCCTTTGAACTTCAAATTATCTACAATCACCCAAAGATCTCTTGCTTTCTGCACTTCTTCCAGTAAAACATGTCCAAGTGGGTATCAAGCTGTTGGAAGTTTATTTTCCACTTGGTTAGACTATGATAAATTTAGTTTAATCCTTTATCCAAGTGTAGGCAAACAAAGTTTGTGCCTGAAGTAGTTCAGGACTGAGGCAACTCGTAGTAAAGGTGGACCAAGATCTCATCACTCCATGTCTCAGTATCTCCCATAATGCAAAGCACATCTCCTTGCAGACATTAAGGGAAAGGCCACTACTCAGACCGGTTCTGACGTTTATTGAGGTCTTGTCAGCGGGAGGCAGACCCAGAAGTGGATCTTAGTATCACCACTTCTGGGCCTGCCTCCCACTGACGAGACCTCAATAAAGGTCAAAACCAGTCTGGGTAGTGGCCCTTCCCTTAATGCATAGCTTTATACAAGTCAGCAAGGAGATGTGTTTTGCATTATGGGAGATACTGAGACAAGGAGTGATGAGAGCTTGGTCCAATTTTACTATGAGTTGCCTCAGTCCTGAACTACTTCAGGCGCAAACTTTGTTTGCCTACACTTGGATAAAGGATTAAACTAAATTTATTATGGGTATCAAGCATCCCATCTGTGAATATCAAATTTCAAAATCTTACATTTAGCTACCTTTTGTTAGCTAAATAATAATCAAATAATAATCAAATCAAATATCTCTTAGATACCTTGAAATATTTTGTTACCTCAAGAAAATTGACTACAAAACTCATACTATTTCAGACAACAATATATAATGTTAGGGTTAGGGACCATGACATGCAGAACTTTTTTGCTGTACTTTCCTCCCAAGGTGCCAATTAAAATCACAATAGTTGTGGACTAGCTATTCTGTGATGGCTAATGATAAAGGCAAGCTTCCCGCTAGCTAGTCTTCAATTTATTTAGTACTAAGTGGTTGCATCTACTCCCATTGAGGAATAAAAAGACAATTTTTGTTGTTGTTGTTTTTAACATTTAGCTGCATTAAATTGATATCCTTCATTTACCCACCTTTCCAGTTTATTCAAATCCTCTTCAAGAGCCGAATATTATCACTATTACTAATAATCCTCCAGAGCTACACATTATCTGCAAATAACTGAATATCTCCCTGTAGTCTAGTGACAATATTGCTAACAGAAAGAATGAAAAATAACTGTCCCAGCATTGAGCCCTGTGGAAGTCTGTAACCTTCCTACTCCTTGATACTAATCCTAGATATACAACTCTCTGATATCTATCAGCCAGTTACCAATCCATTCCACTGATATCCAGACCCATATTCTGCAACTTAAATACCAGCTATCTTTTAAAGTGTCACCGTAATCAGCATTCATTTTGATACAATTATAGACCACTGCCATGTTTAGAATAATTACTTTAATTTCCCAATGTTTGACCCTTCATATTTAAGTCATCATCTGGAGTACACACACAGTTTTTATAAATTAAACAGCATGCCAAATGACACTAATTTGATCAACTATTATTCTACAGGCCTGACTTGTATTAAAAAAATAAAATAAATTAATAAAAAACTACATCAAAGCTATATCCCATTTTCACATGGTCAGAGAACAAATTCATATTAGCTTTTAATACAACAGTGGTGTCCTAACTGATAATTTAATAAGTGTTTGTTATATTAAAGCTAAGATTCTGGAGTACTATACAATCCTAATTACAATTTATAATAACCTCTTATAACAAAAGGTTGTGTGAAAAGAATGTATGCCATCCATATTCTTGGAATTTTTAGACAATTATAGATGAGATTAGGGTGGTTGATTAGTATCTCACAGGACTCCTTAAATTTGCACTCATACCAAATTTGGTGTAATGTAATGAACAGGATCCTTTCCAGTCAATTCTGTGTAGAGTACCCAGGGCATGATCAGAAATGCCAAATTTACCATAATTATTAAATTTAATGTGCTGTTTATGTTCCTTTTTTCGAAATTGTGTCCAGTTTCACCTATATAAAGCAGTCACAGGTGCATGGAAAAATAAAAATACACACATAAAATCTTAATGCCACCTTTAAACCTCCTACAAAATTAAAGAACTATTCAACTCCAAGGATCCTCCTCCCCACCTCCTTTCCTTTGCTCACCCTGAGTATATGCACCTCAATGCACCTCTAACCTGCCTTATATAGGCCAAACTGGATACACACATACTTAAATGGCACGAACGAATTGAAAGGTGATAAATTTTTTATGAGAGAGGACTTGAAAGTATTGTTAAAGGTAGCGAAAGAAAAGAGTGACAGAGTTAGAATGGTGAGTCTGTTACTGCGGTATCACAGAGAGGAGTTTAGAAGGAGGGCCATAATCGCAAATGATATTATGCGCAGGTTATGCGGACGGTGTGGTGTGGAATTTGTGGACGTGTGGAATGAGTTTGATGGGCGAAAGGACTTATACAAGATGGATGGCCTGCATTTGAATGGACTTGGTGTGCAGAGACTGGAAAAAGTGTTGCTGAATGAAGTGAAAATGGATGTGCAGAACCAGGGAAACTAGAACTACCAAGGAGGGGGGGAAGTGGATATCCAGACATGAGTGAGACAGTTGAGTGTAAAAATGTATATAATATACCTGAGCCAGCAACAAGGACAAAAAATGGGAATGGGACATTTAGAATAACGCATCAAGATAGGGGTGGGACAAAGGGAACACTGCAATTCATGTACACTAATGCCAGGAGTATTAGGAACAAGAAGGAAGAATTTTTGGCCTTGATTGGCTCTTCCTGGCCACAGGTTATTGGCATTAGTGAAACATGGCTGACGGAAGGTGATATAGTTAGTGGGATAGAATGTGTAGGTTATAGTACGTTTAGGAGGGACAGAGAGAATAAAATTGGGGGAGGGGTGTTATTGATGATAGCTGATGAACTGCAGCCAAGGAGAATTGAAGTATTGCAGGATAGTGAAAGGAGCTCATTTGAGGCTATTTGGTGTGAGATTGATACTGGCAGAATAAAATATACAGTTGGGTGCTGCTATAGACCAGGTGATGGAATAGATGGTGGAGATAGTATGCATAAGCAAATAGAAGAAATGAGTGGAAGGAGGGTAATTATTATGGGGGATTTCAACTATGGTAACATTGATTGGAAGGAGGAGAGGACACATGTGAGGAAGGAAATGGATTTTATTCAATTATTAAGGGATAACTATCTGAAACAGCATGTAATTGAAAATACTAGGGGTGTGAGAGTGCTTGACCTGGTAATAGTATCTGAGAATTTGACTGTAATGAATATGACCATGTTGCCACCTATTGGTGAGAGTGATCATAAGGTCTTGACCTGGGAGGTGGCTAAAGGTGTGAAATTTGTGATTAAGACAGGGTATATGTGGAATTACCGTGCTGGCAAGTATGACAAGCTTAGGAGATTGCTTGGATCAGTGCCATGGTATGTACAACTGCAAGGGCTGGACGTCGATAGAGCATGGGAAGTGATCAAAGAGCATTTACAGGAGGTTATGGCTGATTGTATACCTAAGGTCCGAATAGTGAAACAAGGAGGGGTTAAATGGATGAATAACACCATTAAGCTTGAGCTGCAAAAAAAGAAACAACTATGGAGGGAATTTAAAGAAAGGGGTGACCTGCAGGCACACGAAAGGTATAAAGTACAGGCCAGAAGGGTAACGAGTGTGGTAAAAACAGCAAAACCCGATTATGAAAGGAAACTAGCTATGCAAGCAAAAGAGAATCCCAAACAGTTCTTTCAATATGATGCAAGCAAGAAAAAAACTGCACATGGCAAAATGATTTTAAGGAATGACGATGGTAAAGAGTTCACTGAACCAGTCGATATAGTGGAGTTACTGAGCGCGCACTTTGCAAAAGTATATCATCCAGGTGGTGACGTTGAAAAAATGAAGGAACCATTAGTTTATATGGGAATTGTGATGAATGAAGTGGAGGTGAATAGTCTATTAAAGAACCTTAATGTGAATACATCTGTGGGATTGGATGGTATACTGGCACGGGTCTTGCATGAAGCGGCTAATGAATTATCAGTGCCCTTGACCATGTTGTTTAATCTGAGTCTCAGGTCTGGCTTAGTCCCGAAGGCGTGGAAAGAGGGGAAAATAGTTTCACTGCATAAAGGAGGATCCAAGACTATGGTTGCAAAGTACCAACCGATCAGCATATCAGGAGTCGTTGTCAAGGTCTTGGAGAAAGTAGTTAAGGGAAAAATACAGGAATGGATTGATGAAAATGAGATACTGTACAGAGGACAGCATGGCTTTGTGAAGGGTAGATCATGCCTCAGTAACTTGCTCAAGTTTTATAACAAGGTGACGGCTGAACTGGATAAGGGAAATGGGTTTATGGTGATACTGCTGGACCTGGCAAAGGCGTTTGACAGGATACCACATGGAATTCTAATCCGTAAACTACAACATATGGGAATGGATATAGGTTTGGTGAGATGGATAGCTGGGTGGTTGATGGAGAGATATCAAAGAGTAGTTTATTCAGGAGTAGAGTCCAAAAAACGGCCTGTGACTAGTGGTGTGCCACAGGGTTCTGTTCTTGGACCACTGCTGTTTAATCTATTCATTAACGATATAGGGAAGGGTCTAAGTGGGACAGTTCATTTGTTCGCTGATGATGCAAAGTTGGGTAGGGCGATAGTGAATGCAGAAGATGTCAAAGTCTTGCAAGATGACTTAGATAGATTGGAGTTCTGGACTAAGGAGAATGGATGTCAATTTAATGTGACAAAATGTAAGGTTATGCATTTCGGAGTGAAAAGATTAGCAGCAGTATACCACATAGGTGGAACTGTACTCCAAGAGACTGATGAGGCCAGGGACTTGGGAGTGTTAGTGGATAGGGAGATGAAGTTTAGGGGGCACATTGCAAAAGTAGCTAAATCAGCTCATCAACTCACTTGGTTGTTGAAAAATACCTTGACGAGCAGAGAAAAACAAGTTATTGTACCTCTGTACCGAGCCCTGATAAGACCTCATCTCAACTACTGTGCCCAGATTTGGTCACCTTGGTTCCTTCTTGATGGGGAGGAGGTTGAGAGGATCCAGAGGCGAGTGACTAAGATGATAGCAGGTCTATGGAATGAACCATATGAGAACAGGTTGAAGATTTGTGGGTTGCAGAAACTAGTTGATAGGCGGAAAAGGGGAGATATGATTGAGACATTCAAATTGCTAAAAGGATTCTATAGGATTAATTCAGATGATATTTTTGAGATCAGGACTGGTGGTGGGAGAACTAGGGGACACCCATGGAAGCTGGGCAAGAGCATGGTTAGCAGGGGTGTTAGAGCTGGGTTCTTTACTTTTAGAGTGGTAAATGAGTGGAATAAGCTGCCACAGTCTGTTGTGGGTGCTATGACAGTGAGCGAGTTCAAGGCAAGGTATGATAGATACTGTGAGAATGTTGAACAGCTGTGTGAACATGATGTTTAGGGCCTCCCTCGATGAGTCTAAGGACTCCTGGAGTAGCCCGTGGTAATAATAATAATAATAATAATAATAATAATAATAATATACGGCTTTACTGAAGTCATCTTACCTTTGGTTTATAAGAGCCAATCTGCTTAAAATTGTCATTTAAAAAGCCCAAGTAGTCATTCTTAACATCATTTGTATCTTCTTTAGTCCACACTCCTTCATTCTAAAAAGTAAATATAAACAACACACACATATATATATATATATATATATATATATATATAATAGCACTAAATTACAGTAAGAAAAATTCAGCATAGGATTCACTAAATGGTCAAAGCTAGATAATAGTCTCTACAGAGCCTGTAAAGAATGCAAAGAACTTACCAGAACTTACTGAATATGTATATATTCAGATCCAATATATAATCCTCACCAACCAAAGATGCATCCTTGTTTGTTTGTTAAATTAGATGGTAGGCTACAGTAAATTTCTTTCGGCATAAGTAATTTCTTTCAGCATTGTGCCTGTTGAACTTTGGTTAGAACTTATCAATTTGTTTTAGTGAGAGTCCACTTGTGTATCAACTATTATGTATCAACTTGGATACTCTTGATGTATTAAATTACATATAAACCATGATGATCAGATATCATGGAACTGTACTTGGTTATATATTAAGGTGCCTGCTGTTTTCATCAGAAAATCAGGTGTGATTGATCAAAGGTCATACAGCACCATACCAAAGGTTACAACAGCACACAATTTTTTAATAAATATCAATAAAAAGATAAATTAGTAAATAATAAGTTATGTACAAGAAATTAAGTTAAGCAATGCAGTATCTACGTATAAACAGAATTTATAATCGAATCTGTTTGTATAAATTAATGCTCTGTAAAAGTTAAAAACATCAAGCACTTTGCTTGAATCTAATAACCTGAGTGCAGGTGGCTTGGACAGATAAGTAAAAATTTCATTCCTCTCATGTGAAGTGTTGGCACTCCACCAGAAAATGACAAATGGTGAGATGCATGTTGCATTTTTCACACACTGGTGGTTCAACGCTCAGAAAATAAGAATATGTAAGATGACTGTGACCTATGCAGAGCCTAGCAAGAACAACTTCCTCTCTTTTGTTTCTACATTGACTAGACTGCCAATGTTTAATTTCAAGCTTAATCTCATGCAGTTTGTGTCAGTGCTTCTTGTCATATACATGAATACCTTGTATAGTGCGGTTTTGAATGATGCGGGTTTTGGTTTAACGTGGTTTTTATTATTACACTTATCATTATTACACTAACATTGTCAAGCTGACCGGCGACTCCTGGGCACCACAAGTGACAGTCAAGAGCCATGTTTATGCAGTAGTTATTCGACTGGCTCTCACGTAGACACGTTCTTTCCCTGCGGCATTTTATTATTTACGTTAATATTAATATTTAATATTTTATTATTATTTAAGTATGAGTGAAAAGAGACAAAACAAAGAAGTTGGAGTAACAAAAAAAAACGCAAGTGGTTGACATTAGAGAAGAAACTTGAAATTATAAAATGTCACGAGAATGGCGCTTCGTTTGCTAAAATAGCAGGTGAGAATTCAATGAATGATCCTCTGTATGAACAATTATTCAGAGCAAAGAAAAGATTAAACCACATGGAATGAGCACCGCTTCTTATATGTCAAAAGTGATCACGAGAAATCGATCTTCTACAATGGAAAATATGGAACATCTTCTAATGATCTGGATTGAAGATTGTAATCAGAAAAAGATTCCTTTGAGTCAAATGATAATCCAGGCCAAAGCAACAAGTCTATATGACAAAATAAAAGAAAATGAAAGCGAAAATGAAGAAGGTACAACCAGTGAAACTTTTATAGCAAGTCGCAGGTGGTTCCACAGTTTCAAAAAACGTATGGGACTCCATAATGTAAGAATCCAAGATGAAAGCGCAAGTGCTGGCACTAAAACTGCAGAATTATTTCCTAATGAATTGAAGGAGCTTACTGAGAAGGAAGGCTACACAGATGATCAAATTTTTAACGGTGACAAGACTGGTTGTTCTGGAAAAGAATGCCATCACACACATTTCTGGCAGAGAAGGAAAAAACACAAGCTGGGTATAAAGTGTCAAAAGACTGATCGACACTTTTACTAGGAGGTAATGCATCAGGTGATTTAAAATTGAAGCCACTGCTAGTGTACAGAGTGGAAAACCCAAGAGCTTTTAAGGGTTTTACAAAGAACAATTTACCTGTTCATTGGCATTCGAATAAAAAAGCATGGGTGACTCGTTCAATTTTTGAAGACTGGTTTAAAAACTTGTTTTTGCCCTGAAGTTAAAAGCTATTGTAAAAATAATGATATTCCTTTCAAAATTTTGCTTTTATAAGACAATGCGCCAGGCCATCCAACTCTATTGACTGACTTAGATGAAAATGTCAAGATTCATTTTTTCCCTCCAAACACAACATCAATTCTGCAGCCAATGGATCAAGAAGTTATCTCCACTTTCAAGGCTTACTATTTAAGATAATCTTTTGCTTAAGCTATTAAAGCTGCAGCAGAAGAAGATTCTTGGACTTTGAGTGAATTTTGGAAGGAATTTAACATAAAAGATGCCATTCAAAATATTCATGAATCTTGGCAAGAGGTGACTCAAAGCAACATGACAACCGTATGGCATACTATCTTGCCGCATTGTTCAAAGGACTTTGTTTGCAACACAGAAAGAGGAAATCTCAACAGAAATTGTGTAGATGGGCAAAGGTCTTGGTTTTACAAGTTTAGATTGTAACAATGTGAACAAATGTATTGATTCTCATTCAAATGATCTGGATGATGAAACCCTTTTGGAGTTGGAACAACAACGAGCTTATGAAGCAGAAGAAGACGAAGATGACCCTACTGATGTCATGGTTGAAGAATTTTCCTTTTCTGACCTTACAACTTTTGTGAGAAAAATGGACGAAGCTTCCGACTTTCTCATAAATGCCGACCCAAATTTGGAAAGAAGCATCAAAGTGAGACAAAGTCTGAATAATGCCATCAATACTTGAAGAGACAAAAGAAGACAAGGATGGTTCAACGAACACTAAAAGACTACTCTGTAAAAAGTAAATTACTGTATGCTAAAATTGAAGCAATATTTGTTTTGTTTCCTACAACTTTTACATCAGTTTAAAAGGATTTTATTTGTTATTTAGTTAATAAAAATGAAAATTGTTTTCATTTGTAAACATTTTTATTATCCTAAATTTTTGTAATAAACAAATTAAATTGAAAACCTTTATAAATAGACCTCGAACAACGTGGTTTTGCATAGTGTGGATGCTTCTTGGAGCCAATTAACCGTGCTATACAAGGTATTCCTATAGTCTACATGTGGCACTGTCAAACAGTACACTGAAAAAGGGCGAGCAGTTGCAGAAGCTACATCTGTGTTTTCATTTTCTCTTAATTCCAATATAGCTGGGATTCCAGCATAACCAAGCATCAACATCAAGGGTCTCATTTTGTACGCAGCTGTAAAACCTCACAAAGCACTGGATGTGAATTATACACAGGAGAGGCAGTGGCCTGTAAAGAACTCAATGAGTTAGTATATATTACACACTTTTGGTAGCGTTTTTCATTTATATGCACAAGTGCATTTTGAATGGAATGCAGCTTTCCTGTATAATTACTGCAATCAAGAGAGAGATCTGATTGGATATAGTAATGTTAGGAAACAGAAATACAGGTATCACATCATTAACTACCAGTAAAAAGGGACAAGTGGGCTGCTCTATGTGCATTAAACAATTGCAGGTAGACAGATGATGGAATATGAGATTTCTGTAGTTGGCAAAGTGAGAGATTGCAGGATAGAATGCAAACCTACTATAGTGGAATGCTGTTATGTTTGGTACTGGTAATGTTATCTACATTCATGCCAATAGCTTGCATAATCTCTTTAGCACACATACCATAGGGACAAATGGCATTCTGACATATAAGATATTGAGCTTCCCAATGAAGAGAAAAGATACTAGTGAATGTAGGATGCTCTGGATGAGACTATTTTTCAGACATAGTTAAGAGACAACAGTTTTCATCTAAGTAATAGAACAGGTTCATATGTTTCAACATAACTACTTTCAATGGACAATGTGGGGAAAAAAAAAAAAACTATCTTTGTATACCCTGGTGATGTATAGGGCCCAATCATTGGAATATGTCCTCCCTAGGAGAACTGTAAACCTGGGACACATAATCAGGCTTTGATGGTGATAAAGGCAGAACAAGGACATCGATCAGCACCCATTCTGTCAAGGACAGAGTGTGAAGGATAATAATGCTTTTTTTTTTTTTTTTTTTTTTTTTTGCACTTTTCTCTAAGTTGATGAATGTGTATAATGAATGTAAGCTTTCTGTCAAAGATAAGTCCCAAGAACTTGCCTCTGGTGCTACTGGAATAATAGTTTGTCCCATTCTTAATTCAAGAACAGCAGAAGTGTACACAGACACTTTTATCTGCTGAATACCTGAACCTATTACTAAGACCCCACTGAAACACGTGATCAACTGCTTGCTAAAGTTGTCCTTAATTTCCCTCATGTTACAAGAGTGATAGTTAATCGTGAAGTCATCAAGTGAAAGGAAGCTGTTCAGTGATTGAGTTAAATTTGATAGAAAAAAAATATCACACTTAAGATAGAAGATTGGAGAACGCCCAGTTCTTGATGATGTGGCCAATACAGTGTACTTCCCACTTGGACTTGGAAGACTTGACAAGACAGAAAGTTTAATAAAAACAGACGATGTCCCTCTAAGACCTGGATTATAGAGGTCTTTTAATATACCATATCTCCAGGATGTGTCATATGCTATTTCCATGTCAAAGAATACTGAAACCAGATGTTCTTGTTTCAGGAATGCATCTCTTATACATGTTTCTAAATGGACCAAATGGGCCAGTGATCATTGGACCATTTGTTGATTCACGTTGAAAGCCACACATTGTGTATTGGAGATCGTTGCTTTCTAAATACTACAGAATTCCTGTACAACATTTTTTCTACAAAGACAAAAACAGCTGGTAAGAGCAATAGGATGATAATTGCTTGCTTGCATTGGATCCTTTCCTGGTTTAGGATGGCAATGACAATTGTCTTATGCCAAGAATTCGGAAACTCTTCTTTTGTAAGTATTCTGTTATATAGTAAGAGAAGGATATCTATAGAAGATGATGGAAGATGTTTCATCATCTCATAATCAATGTCATCAGGACCTACTGCACCAGGGTGAGGTAGTAAAAGAGTAAATAGTTCTTAGTTCCATTGAGGAATTAAGAACTATGTTCTTAGTTCCTCAATGGCTGATTGTACGACTCTAACCCACAGGTACAAAGAGCTTAACTGCTGTTTCTCTTGTTGCTCTTTCAATATTAAAAAATCAGAAGGATATGAAGCTGTTCCTGAGATTCAGGAAAAATTTTCCTCTAAGTGTCTGCAATAGCTTTGGGATCAGCAACAATACATCCATTATGCTTCAAGATGGATAAGCAGTAAGTTCTGTATCTACCTTTCATTTTCCTGCATTTTATCCCATACAATTTTTGCATTGATCGTTTGATTAATCAATGATGTAACCAGATTGTTTTTGACCCTGATATCTCACAATGTACTTTGGCCAGAGCACGTTTAAAAGCTAAAGCTTGTTGTGGAAGAGTAGCTGTGGGCACTGTGGGTTCCACAAGGAGTTGGACAGAGTTGAAATCAAGATGATGTTTTTAGAATTGTGGCTGCTGCATGGACAATACAATAAACCCCTTGCTCTGTTTCAGAAATGAGAAACAAAATGCATTCCAGGCAGGCATCTGGCTGACTGCTTCAACATCAAATTTTGCTAGATGGGCAAAAGTATTCCAAGTCAGCCTAGTCCATTTTCCATATGAAGATCAGTTTAGAAGATAGTTTCTGCAAAAAAACCAAAAAACAAAAAAATGATTGCTTCCAAAGACATTCTCTTTGACATCCTGCAGGGAAAGATAATAAAATCAACTGCAAAATACAAGTGAGCAGGCAAATGGAAGAAGGTACTGACTTCATTATTAATAAGAGAGAGGTCATGATTGTCGAGCATTCACTTAATGATGTAACCTCATCAGTTCGTGTTGGCACTACCCCAGGGTGTTGTGTTCATTAAGATCACCCATGAGAAGTATGGGCTGAGGCAGCTGCAATATAAGATTATCAAGTTCCAGCTCATTTAACTCATAATCTGGTGGCAAATACACTACTTGAAAAGAATTCAACGGACACCATAGTATGAGGAACAAACAGCCATTGTTCCCACCTTAATAAGATGTAGGACTTCCTTTTAATGTGATGACTGCATCAAACCAACAGGGCATATTTTCCACAAATGTACAATAGCGATCAATGGGAATTTTGGACCATTCTTCCTGTAAGCATGTAATGAGGTCCTGGACTGTTGTAAGGAAGATCTCCCTTGATCTCACCCGATACTCCGATTCATCCCACAAATGTTCCATAGGTTGAGATCAGAGTCCTGTGTGGAGGTCAGTCAAGTGTAATTACATTCATATCCATAAACCATGCAGTTACAGCCACACCCATTCATCTGTTAGTTAGAGGGTGTAATTTGTCGCTCCATAACACAGCTTTCTAAGATTCCACATACCACTGCATATGCTCTTTGCACTGCTGAAGAGGAAGCTGCATGCTGGTTTAGGTAATGTGGGGATTGCATATTGCAGTCCTACCATAGAAAACTATGTTGTGAGCCTCGGTTCTGAATGATTTTTTTCTTCTGTAGATTCATGTTCCAATCGATGCCTGGAATGCATTTAAGGTGTCAGCTGATGAATGGAGATTTTTACATATTATCCCTCATTATTATCATCATCATTATTATTATTACGTGACACCTCTAGGGAGTCCTAAGATTCATCGAGGGAGGCCATCTACTCTACAGCTCTGTCTACACCCAATTCTCCAACAATCTCCAACCATGTAAACAGCTCTGTCTACACCAACGCCATCTACTGCCCACCAGAAGTAGTATTTTCACAATCACAAACATCCATGCCCATGGCGGGATTCGAACCCACAGCCTTTTGGCTGGAGAGCGAATATGCTAACCACTCGGCCAACTAAGCCAGCAGCTTGGCTGAGTGGTTAGCGTATCTGCTAACAAACTCTGTTAGTTCTCTTCTCACAGCCATTTCACAGCACCCTACGGTCATATTTGGTGAGTTTGGTGGGTCATCCACTGTGGATAGCACTTGCAGTTGACTCCATGCACTTCCATCTCAGTATGGTATCACTGATTTTGACCTGGGATAGCCCAATTTGCCAATAATTTGCAGAACAGATAGGCCTGCAACATGGCACCCTATCATAATGCCTCTTTCAAACTCTGTTAGTTCCCTTTTCACAGCCATTTCACCCAGATACAGTTGCAGTGACTTAGGAGCACCATATTCCTCCAATTTATACTGGCCACAAACACATCACTTGTTACATGGCATGATGCACCTTGCCTGTGGAGGTGTCCATTGACTTCTTTCCAAGCAGTGTATATTGTATATAAAAAAAAAAAACGTGTAAAAAAAAGTTATCAATGATTCAAAAGCACACTTTATAAAAATGAAATGCAATAAACTTGCCTCCTGCTCAACTGGCAATCAAGCCTTCTGGTCCCTTACTAAAGGCCTGTTGGGTGTAACTTCTGTCCTTCTGTTAAGTCGTCACTTTTCCTAAAATAATTTACTTTCTTTATGAATTTACCTCTCTACAATAACTACAAGACTTACAAAATTTCCCTGACTCTAATATCTGTATCACTTCTTACGTGTTCATTCTATAAGGAAAGCAAATTCTATATCTCTTGCAGGTTCCTAATTTTACTCACGTGCTTACCCTGACTGTTAAAGGTTATTCCTTGCTAAAAGAAACGAATCCTCTAATTTCTTTCTGGGGCCGTCTCCTCTTAAGAAATTGACAAATTTATTTTTTAAAGCTGTGCTAGCCAATATCTTAGAATAGAGGGGACTCTTATTCAGGGAGACTTTTCCAGATTTTTGGTGCACATAGGTGAATCAATTTAGTGCTTAAACTCATAAATTAAACGCTTGACTGTGGCTAAGTAAATTCTGGTTTGCAGTTGTACCTCTATAACAACATGTTATACCTTTCTCTCAATTCCCCCCCCCCCCCACTATGGTTCAGATTAATGAGTGGTAGTTTTGATTCATATCACAGGCAAAACTCAAGTATAGAAGAAAAAACATATTTATTGGAATCTAAAGACATATACACTTAGACCAATCTCACTTTCAATTAGTTCAATGACATGCTAAATCAAACTGTATCAAACTGATTAATATTTTAATGCATGAACAATAAATCCTTCTTTTAAGTTAGAGATTAAACACGCATAATATACACATTATACACTTCTAATCAATATTCTACCTACTATGTTAGTCTTGCACATTAAACTAGTCACAATCATCTATAATCATTCCAGACAATTTGTTTTATGGACATTAGCCACTGCTAAATAATCACTTAAAGTTCTTAAATATTGTTCATACTCGATTATTACACTATAATGTTCTTTCCCTTTACTGACTGGGTAATTATACAACAAAATCTGTACTTTACCATTTCTTGGGGCAGGATCTCCAGGTCCATCTGAACTGTCCTTCTTTGTTTGAATTACCTCTCGATACTTCCATAAGCCTGCGTCCACATGGTGGGTCACTATGGTCATCAGATTAAGCTATGCTCTGCAGCTGGCATTGTTCCCACGTCAATTCTGGATCTGTTTCAGACCATCCTCGTTTCTACTGCCGGTTCATAGGATACGTCCGCGATATTATTCCGTCGGAACTTTCAGTGAAGGAGTGAAGACAGCATATGCCGACATCTCACGCTTTAGTACCAGCAGAAATTCAGACATCGAAGGGAAAGGCGCACCGTCCGATATCGTACTATTGCCAAGAAACACCATCAGGAACTTCCGGTCCACAGGAGAAGTCGAATCATCATCCAGCAAAATAGGCAAAAAAAGCCCTGAGAAAGGGGTGCAAACCCTTTTTATTCTCCCATCACTTCCCCCCTTTTTAGCACCCTGTTACTAGCTGTAATAGCACCCTCTTACTTTCTGTGATCTTTTCCCACCCACCATTCTTTCGTCCACGGGAATTTCGGCACATCACATGATCTCGAGCAGAGTCTTCCGGGAAACGAACGTGCGTTGCTTTCCAAGACTGCCAATGCCTCAGGCCCGCCCATGAGCTTTGGACTATTGTTTACATCTAATTTACCATTCATTGTATACATGACGCATTCATATAATACTAATTTATACACAAAGTTCTTTACATGGTATTACAATTCTACTAAAAGGAGGTAATTCTATTTCTATTTACAGTTAGTACTTTATTTCTTCTGCTCGAGTACAAGTTTTTTTCTCTTAGCTGATTTTTCTGACTTGTTAAATCCTGAATGAATTGTTTCTTTTTAAAATTCTTCATTCAGAATGTAACACTTCCAAGTGTGTGTGTGTGTTTAAATCCTGAATGAATTGTTTCTTTTTAAAATTCTTCATTCAGGATGTAACACTTCCAAGTGTGTGTGTGTGTGTGTGTGTGTGTGTGTGTGTGTGTGTGGAGTGGGGGAGGGGTCAAAAAAAAGAAAAAAAATTGATATTGCTCATATTTTTAAAGTACTTCTTATAGAAACTTCTTTAATTGAAGAAGCAAAGTAACTGTTGATAATTCATGCCATCTGTAATTACAAGAAATGAAATTATTTTAATATACTGTGCCTCCAATACGGTATGCATTATTTTGTTTCTTTAAATTCTCTCTCCAGATGAAAGTGGAAATGATGGGCAATAATAATCTTTGAAATGACAATTCAGTACAAATATTTCATATAATTTATCTGCTCTTAGTCCATTCAGAGAGAGAGAGAGAGAGAGAGAGAGAGAGAGAGAGAGAGAGAACTAAAAATTTACTTAAGTTTTGCTCGGGGTATAGTTTGATGAATAACACAGTATGGTTTATTTACTTGCTCTATGAATTTTTTCATTATAATATTTGTTTAACTAAGTTGAACTCAATGTATAAATTTATTATTATTATTTGATCTTCATGGAGTCTGAGACTCATCATGGGAGGTACATGTTACTGCACACAATGCTCATCCAACCATGCCTTAAATTGATTCAATGTGTCTATACCCACAACACACTCAGCAGGCAATGCATTCCACTCACCAACCACTCTCATGCAAAGAATCTACTCCTCACTCCTCTGCTCACCCCCTCCTTATACAGTTTCCAGCGATGACCTCTTGTCCTCCTCCTCTCCCATTCTATGAAAAATCTCCATGTCGACACAATAACAACTCCTGACTAGCTTATATGCAGTGGTGAGCTATGGAAATTTTAACAAAGGGCTCGCATTGTCGAGCAAAAAAAAAAAAAAAAAAAAAAAAACCGGCCTAACTTAACCCTTATAATGCTTATATTGTGACTTTATAGAGCTACTGATATGATAATTCCTGTAGGATATCAATCATCAATGCTAGATCTTTTAAAAATTCCAAATGGAGAAGTCAGTTTAAAAAGCCTTTATATTTATTGTTCGATGCAAAATGCTTGCATAAAGCTGGGTAATTTCTCCACAAAGTAAGAGCTGTTCGTAAACTGCAAGCTGCCCATCATGGTCCAAACACACAGCCGATCTTTAAAATTTCGATACCGAGGTCTTTTGCAATCGTATTAAATTCTCGTTGATTTTTTGGTGATTGATGATAAAACGCATATAATTTATCCATAAATATTTCAAAATGATTTTTGAAATGATTTTTCTTTAATGTTTTTTATCGAATCGTCTAATGCTAGGTGTGAACAATGAGCGCAATGCTAAATCACAACATTGGGAAATTTTTGTAGAAGTTTGATTGCAACACCTTATTTGTTTCCTAACATTACACTAGCTCCATCAGAACAAAATGCAATGAAATGATTTTTTATATAGGTATCAGAAAATCCATATGAATTTAAAGTAGCAATTATAATAGCATGTATACATTCCAAGGTGGTATTTTCTAGTTCTACAAGATTATTAAACAAGAAGAACAAGGGGCTCGCAAATTTGAGAAAAATTTAAAAATGGGCTCACTTGAGCCCCCGCGAGCCCATTATAGCTCACCACTGCTTATATGTCTCAATCATATCCCCCCCCTCTTCCTCCTATTTATGAGACTCTGCAATGTACATTCTCTCAATCTGTCCTCATATTCCACATTCCAAAGACCACTGACCACCTCTGTGAATGGACCCTTTCCAATATATCCTCATCACCATGAAAATCAGGTGGCCAAATCTGTGCACAACAATCCATATGAGGCCTGATCAAGGCCTTATACTATGGTGTCATAATGTCTCTATTTCTGCACGTAAGGGTCCTCTGCATCATTGCCATTATCCTTTCTTTTAAGATTACATGGTGATCAGCACTCATATTTGTAAATTTAGGGACACAAAAACACACGTGTTGAACAGATTATTTTATTAATTACTAATAAAATAAAACTTGAATAAAACGTTTAGACCCCTATATCAAGGTCAACATCGGAAGAATACAACTGTATAAGGAACCAAGCTACATGCTCATGCCCAGTATACTGGTAAACTAAATCTACATAGTTAATAAATCCTTTTTCCTAGCCTGACCTCTAGTGATAAAAAAATAAATAAATAAATAAAAAATAAAAATAAAATAAAATAAAATAAATTAATTAAAAAAAAAATATATATATATATAAATAAATAAATACAACTACAATAAACTGCTAAAGTCCTCATGTATTAATATTCTTCTGGATAGTTCTGATTGTTATAAAATGATTTCTTTCAGTTGCTGTTGAATGTTACAAACACTTCACCAGGTTGTCTTCTTGTAGTGGGATTTTTCTAAGGCTAGTTTAAGTTGTTATACAGGTTGTAGATGGGTCCTCCACATCCTTGAAATGGTTAGGCCATCATTTTTGTTGAGATTTGGGTTGTGTTTGAGCATTTCACATGACTCTTTAAATTTTCTCTCAAACCAGGTTTTGGTGTGGTGTAGGGACTTGGTATTTTTCCAATCAATTCTGTGATATGTTTGGAGTGCATGATCAGAAAGGCTGGTTTTACCAAAATGGAGTATTTAATGTGTCATTTGTGTTCGTCTTGTCTGATTGGAATATAGTGGAAATGGATCAAACCTCAATAAAATAATGCAAAATGTGTCCTAAGTGGATGTGGGTATTCTGTCCAAAGCTGTATATAACTGGAGTACCCTGGACCTAAGTAAAAAGGCATCAGAACTTCTTAGACAGATTAAGCAGAATAACTTAATATATATGTAGATATGTTTATATAACTTATTTTTTTTATACTTGAGCTTCATTTTCTGAAATTCACAACATGTTGATCTCTGAATCAATGAACCATCAAAAAATGAATCTAAAACATTATATAAATAAAATAAAATAAATCCACTAATGACTTTTATTCTCTTAGTAGGTTAGGCTATTTTAGCTCTATCTAACTCTTGGAGACAGTGGGCAGTTGAATTGCTACTGGTAGCCAGTCAGAGATAGCTGGCCCAAGACTATCACTAATTATAAGAGGCATCCAGTGAAGAGACGGCAGAGAAGTGCCACCCCCTAGTGTTCCTTAACCCTAACACAATATGTTAATGTTTGAAATAATGTGCAGTTGATTTTCTTGAGTTTAAAGGATGAAAAATCCAAATTTCGGGCAGAAAAACCCACTTGTCCATACCAAACATCTACTAACTTGGGAACTGGTCCAAGAAATGAAAAAGTTCCTCTAGTCAGTGACTATATTTAAACTTAGGTCTTTCTTCAGTTGGCCAAGCAGTATGGAAGCAAATGGCACTTCTACAGTGCTTGGTCACAACTTTCTATAACGGACTATTAACATAAATGGATGGATATAGAGAAAGTGGGAGATAACAATACCACATGGAACTCTATGCAAACTCGAACAGAAGCGGATGGATATGAAACTGGTCAAGTGAACACGAGGGTTCTGATGAACAGTTACTAAAAAGTAGTATATGGAGGAAGTTTTTCACTTATTGACAAATTACATTAAACTTCCTAAGAAATTATATTCTTGTTTAATCCTTATTCAAGTGTAAGGAAACAAAGTTAAAACAAGTTTGGGTGGCAACCCTTCCTATGATGCATAACAATATATGCATCTGAAGAAAGTGTGTTTTGCATTATAGGACACTAAGGCAACTGATATGAAGTCTTTAGTCTCTATATACAAGGAATGTAGGAAAGGTCACCACCCAAACTTGTTTTAACTTTTATTGAGATCTCATATTCCACATTTATGTGGGAGTCAGACCCAAAAAAAAGATACCAAGATTGAATTATTGCAGAAGTCTATATTTTCCATGTTGTTGTTGTTGTTGTGGTTATAGCCTTTCGGCTGTTTAGGAGAAGCTATATATACGCCACCATCTAGGGAAATGACTATGAGCAAGGTGGTTTCCCATTGCCTTCCTTGGTGTACCATATCATATGACTGTATCCTGTGTATTTACAGGGCCGGTTTGCCTGCTTGCGGGATGAAAAACCCCACATAAACTGGTGGAAAAACTATGCTGTCCATGCCCAAGACCAGCTAACTTGGCTATGGCTGAGGAAGATCCTTAAGCTCCTCATGTTGTTGACAGGAATTGAACCTAGGACACTCCTTCCCCAGGTATATGATTACGAAGTGCACAGTCACTAGGCTAACCACATGGACATATTTCCCATAACAAGTAGTAAAAAGATAAGACATTATTAAAATACTCTAGATTAGAAATAACTGTAAAAGGTTTTTTCCCCTTGGCTACCAATTTTATTATTAAACTTGCAAAGAAATTAGATTACTGTTTAATCCTTTATCCCAGTATAAGCAAACAAAGTGTCCGCAAGTTAGCCTAGTGGCTGTGTGCTTCACAACCATATGTCTGGGGAAGGAATGTCCTTCCCCGGCTATGGCTGAAGGATCTTCCTCAGCCATAGCCAAGTTAGCCGGTCTTGGCCTTGGACAGTAGGGTTTTTCTCCCCAGATTATCTGGGGTTTTTCATCCTGCAAAACAGGCAAACCAGCCTTGAGAACTCAACGCCACTGTAAACATAGGATACACCGGGGTGTAAGGCTGACCACCTTATCCTGTGAACAGTTTAGGTCCGATGATTAATAAACCCTCGACACCGCAAGGTAAAAGAGGGGAAAAGGAAAATGAGAGGAGATGAGAAGCAAACAAAGTTTGACTGTGAAGTATCTTCACAATTAGGCTACTTGCACTCCATGCAAACTAAGGCAATTGATGTGATATTCATATAACAAACTAAATAGTGAATCTCTTTTATTATTATTATTGCATGGGTAACTCCATGAAATACAAAGGCCCATCATGTTGAGAACCACACAAGAGTGTAGGTTACCACACTCGTTATATTAAAAAAATATCTTGTTTGAAAACCATGTTTTCAAACAAAGTGTTCCATTAAAATTTCAGGATTTGTGAAGTGTTCCATCATAGGAAAAGTTTGAGGAGCCCTGCTGTATAGTATGGTGTATACTATACTACTATACAGCAGGGCTACTCAAACTTTTCCTACGATGGAACACTTCACAAATCCCGAAATTTTAATGGAACACCTTGGTTAGAGTCGAGTATCATCAGTCTTGTATTTAATGTAAAGCTAAGCACATACTATCGCCGCAGCAGGCTGTATCGCATCGCAAAAATGAGACAGTGTACACTATAGGCATGCCGGGTCACAGCGAATCGACCTTGCTTGTGACTGCGCATTTCCTAGAATAGATACCTCCATATTTCACTCGTGCTCAGAGGTGTCAACAACAGGGGGGGGGGGAGTCAAGGCCAGTGCATGCTGGCCTTGACTCCCCCCATACAGTATGGTGCTATTCTGCATATTATATCTTGCCTATTGTGCAACCGACTAACCATGCTCATCTAAAATGGTGGGATCTGATGTTCAGGCCCCTTTCTGATTCTTTTATATTATTTGTCTTTTCTATAAACGTAACTTTAATGCTCTGCTTTGCACATATACCAAACAACACTATGCTTGCATATGCTACCTGCACCTTTTTACTGCACTATATAGTATATTATTTATAAGGTATAGTACACAGAACAGCATTAAGCAGGTGAAACCACCATGTACTAAAAAATAATAAATCATGGAAAACAGATGCTCGTGGACAACAAATGTCTGTGTTTCAATTACAGCCAAAGAAAATAGAACTATAGATCTAGATAGTGTGTCAGTTAATTTTGTCTATTTTTCAAGATGAAAAATCTAAGTTTCCTGAAAAAGCTTGACAAATGAAACCAGCTAATTCAGCTTCAGTTTCCAACATCTCTAAGATGGGATTCACTTTCAAGTCTTTCTAACAAAGGACAAATATCACAACATTGACATAATTATGTGTAGGTGAGCAAAAGGTGCAATGCTTCATAATAGACTATTTGATACGTGTCATTATAGCTGACATCATAATACAATATGGGAGAGCACATGAACAATATCCCAGATAATGATACACTGCATTCTTTCATGTACAGGGTTTCTAGAACTGAAGGCCTGCAAGAAACCCCCTCTCCTCACCAATGATCATTGTCAAAATCAGTTCCTATGGTGTCAGCACACAGGACACTAAAGGAATAAAAAAAAAGGTGTGCTGGTCAACCAAGCTGCAGTTCCTACAGAACCATACACAGACAGATATATATCTGGCAAAAACAATCAGGCAATAAATCCACCAATCAACACAATAAGTGGTCAAAAGACAGATCTATGTACCATGTACCAACCTTCAGTGGGCAATAACATACTCACCTTCAATGCTTACAAAACAGGTTTTTTTTGTCTCTTTTTCTTCTAAAAAAAAAAAACCACAGTTCTTTTCTCCTTAACGCTGGCAATGCTCAACTTAACAGACATGACCAAGTCAGTTATAAAACACCCTTGACTTTTATATCTGCATAACCTTGCAATACTGCTCTCACATTTTGGGTGGTGTTCTAAAACCTGTCTAAAAAAGTCTTGATGCTGAAGAGAGCAATTTAGTTGAACATTTCAGATTCTTTTCAACAGTCTGTTTGTGTCTCTTCTACAGAGATTTCCATGGGCATAGTTTGGCAGGACTAGCCTCCATTATGGTATCCAACACCCAGTTGAACCTGCTATTCCCAATCGTCTTCCATTCCATGTATTTCAGTTCTGTGGAACAGCCATCCACAAGGATGCCATTCTGCCTCTTTACAATGCCTTGATAAGACCACACTTTTATATTTTTTTGTGTGCAGGTCTGGTCTCCATTGTGATTCTGATATATATTGGAGAGAGTGCAAATAAGAGTGTTAAAAATGATATCAGACTTATGGAATACCGATTATGAAGACAGATTGAGAATTTGTAGACTGCAGACACTAGCAAACAAGAGAAAGAGGGGTGATATGATTGAGATTTATAAACTTCTGAAAGGGTCATACAGGATTTCAGTTGATGGAATTTTTCAATTTATGAAGGGTGGGGAAAGAACAAGAGGGCATCCTTGGAAGCTGAGAATGAATGCTGCTAAAAAGGGGGTAAGGGCTAGATTTTTCTCTCTCAGGGTGTGCATGATTGGAATGGATTGCCACTGGATATTGTGAGTGCAAGCAGTGTGAATGAATTCAAGAATAAGTATGATAGCTGATGCATGTAGTATGTGGCCTCCCTCAATGAGTCCCTGACTCCCTGGAGGTCTCTCATATTAATAATAATAATATCACAACCTAACCCTGTTTTGCTCTTGAACTCAGTCCACACACACACACACACACACACACACACACACACACACACACACACACACACACACACACACACACACACACACACACACACAGCAATTTACTATAGGCTTTGTGGTGGGAATGGTGGTATCATAGTAGGGTATGTTTTCATTTTGCACTTTAATGGAATAATTTACAAAAAGAGAAATAATTAAACAAGTTTAATCAATTTCAACAATTCATCTTAGTCAAAGAGACATACATCATCAGGAATATAATGTTAAAACTCTAATAACACACACAAAAACAGACAAGAAATAAAAAGTGGGAGAAATGAGGTAGAATAAATAAAGACTTAAGTCTGATGAGGGGCACCTTCCATGGGAGCTGTTGGGTAGCCTTAGAACTACCTTCTCCATCCCACAGTAGACATTACTGATGATCCCTCCTTTAAAGTAGCCAAACAGTTAGCAAAATCTTTAATTCCACTTACTAGCCACATTTCTTCTTATATAAAAAATTCCACGAATTAAAGATCTTTAATCCAGAATTTAATTTTAAACAATAACGATATCACTGGGTATTGATGTAGTCTCCTTATTCACAAATATCTTCTTTCTGACACTTAATTTACTTAAAAATGCTCACCCCCCCCCCCACCAATGTTATTGATCTTTTTAATTTTGCTATCCATACTGGTTGCTTTGCCTGGAAGGGCACCTTATATAAACAGACAGAAGGTACTTCCATGGCTTCCCCCCACTCCTCTGGCCAATTTCTATAATGTAGCATTTTGAAAAAAAATTTGCTTGATACCTACCAGTCTTAAAACTTCTATTTGGCTAAGATATATTGATGATGTGTTCTCTATTTGGCAACATGGCTCAGACACATTCAACTCTTTCTTCTTCTACTTCAACAATCCCCAGAATTTAGTTTACTATTGAAAAAGAAAATAACAATAGGTTGCTTTTTTTTTTTTTTTTTTAGATATTCTAATCACACATATACCCAATGGTAATTGGTGCATGATTTGAAAGGATTGCCATTTCTTTCTCTGTTTACAAACAATCCACCCACATAGGTAAATACATATATAAACTTTCCCACCATTCTCCCTCAACAATATGGTGTCATTAAATCTCTGTTGGAACAACCAAGATCTTACAGCACAACTTGCCTTTATTCACCAAAAACCTTTGTGTACAATGGTTACAATGCCAAAAATTATACAAATTATGTGTCCCTTCCACCCCTCACATCCCTCTCAACATAAAGACTACGGTAATGCCATTCCAATATCTGGAGCACTTCCAAAAAGGTAAGTAACCAGAACTTTGAAGAAATATAATCTGAGCACTGCTTTCTAACCTCATTTGAAGCTGACTTCCCTTTTCTGCTCGCCTAAGGATCTGCTTCTTCCCCTCTCTATGCCAGGTGTTTACAAGGTTCCTTGTTCTTGCAAATTATCATTGTATGGTCAGAATGGGAGATCTGCTAACACCTACCTAGAAGAACACAAAAAATACATTCTTCACCACAACCATGGTCAATGAGGTCTAGCAGACCATGCCTTGGATAATTTACACAGAATCAGACAGGAAAAAACTCACTATGCTCCATTGCAGCAAATACAAACTTAAAACTCTTTTTAGAATATGCATCAGACTTAAAAAAAAACAGCCTAATCTTAATAAATATGGTTGCATTAAATTTCTCAAAATTTGGAAAAATTTAATTCTTAAGCCTAGTGCCCAACATCTAAATCTAGCCAACAGGACCTACAGAGGGCACCCCCCTCATAGGACTTTAGTCTTTATTTATTCTATCTCATTTCTTCCACTTATTGCTTCTTATGTTTTTGTGTATGTTATTACAATTTAACATTGTATTCCTGATGTCTCTTTGACTGAGATGAATATTGAAATCGATTAAACTTTTTTAATTATTTCTCTTTGTGCTGGTAAATTATTCCATTAAAGTGCAACATTAATGTTAACCAGCACCTGAGCTTAAATAATAGTTTAGGGTATGTTTTGCTGGACTGATGTAGTCCTTCAAGATAAAAATAGAGTGTGTCAGCAGGTTCAAGGAACACACACAAGAGACAACGCTCACCTTAAATAGCTGGGAGGCATAAGATTATTTCAACCCTACTGAATGGCTACAGGATGATGTTCTGGATTGTGTATGAGCTATGAGACATGAACACAACATTCTCCTAAATTCAGGTTGATGCATAACCTAAGATCTATACTAATATTATTAGACACACAGCAGAAATCAATGCCATGATGGATAGGCCAGTTTCAAGCAGAAGACAGCCCGCAGGATATTAGGCAAGTGGGATAGTACATAAGAATATTCTAGTATATACTTATGTACTAGGCATTGGGGGGGGGGGGGGAATTAAGCATAGTAATGTGCAATGCAATGAAAAATAACCAGATAGTTAAAAAAATAAGCCCTTACCACAAGAATTTCAGCATAAAGATCAGGACAACTCTTTCGAGAATTAATCTCTTTATATATGGTTGGATTCGTAATTGTTGGATCATCAAGTTCGTTGTGACCCCAACGTCGAAAACACATCAGATCAATCAAAATATCTTTGTGGAATTTCTGTCGGTATTCTACAGCTAGTCGAGTCGCTTTCACTAATTCCTATCCAAATTAAAGATATATTACTTCACAATATTAATTCATTAAACCATGATGTATACATAAATACATAGTAATTCAAATTAACACAAAAATTATAACTATAAAATGACACAAAGTCTAACTAGATGGATATTTTTAGACAGTTATTACATATTAATAAATTAATAGAGTTAAAAAAGAACCTTGGAGAATTACAGACACATCCTGTGAGTTATATGAATTCAAATAAGCAGTTTTGTGTATATAAGAATTGTCTATTTTTTAAGGGTATCTTTAGACATAATGTCTGTAAATAAAATGACATACAGAATATTCAGATGACCACAACCTTCATCCATATATGTTTGAGGTACCCAATAAAATAACAGTGCAATACAGGTTGTTTTTTTTTAATTATTGTCAATACATTATATTACACTATAACATAATCATTAGCATTAGCATTTCTGGTATATACTGAGTTCGATTCCAGGCTATATAGTGAACTGTCAAAGTACTCAATGGTACTGTGAAATTAGTGATTTTCATGTTTTATTTTCTTAGTTTTTTTAGATTAGATTAGTTTTTTAATATTCAAATTAAGTGGATATTGAATCCAACATTATTTCAAAGCAAAATAGAGAAACTGCAAGAGTTTCGTGCCGAATATAGAAACTATAAATGTTTTGGCGGATCCAAGTGCAAGCAAACCTTTCATGACAGGGGCAACTTGTAGTAAAGGTGGAGCAAGTTCTGATCACTATCCTTAGTATTTCCCATAATGTAAAACACATCTCCTAGCGGACATGTAGGATGTTATACATTATGTGGGGGGGGTCACTACCCAGACTGGTTTTGACCTTTTTTGAGGTCTCATCAGTGGGAGCCAGACCCAGATGTATGTAAATACTCAGGCAGAGTATTTACATACATCTGGCAGAGCTTATACTTTACATACGAGTTGCCAAAAAAGGTGTCTCATCACAAAAGGCACCAAGAATTACTGAAATAAGAGAGACAAAAGGCTTCACTTCAGTGATGCACAATTATTCAAATTAAGTGGATATTGAATCCAACATTATTTCAAAGCCAAATAGAGAAACTACAATAGTTTCGTGCCGAATATAGAAATGATAAAAGTTTCGGCAGATCCAAGCATAAGCAAACCGTTCATGACAGGGGCAACTCATAGTAAAAGTGGAGCAAGCCCCGATCACTATCCTTATTTGGCACGAAACTCTTGTAGTTTCTCTATTCAGCTTTGAAATAATGTTGGATTCAATATCAACTTAATATGAATAATTGTGCATCGCCGAAGTGAAGCCTTTTGGCTCTCATTTCAGTTTTTAATAGTAATATTATTGTTGATTTTCATATAGTTATAGTATTTCATATACAGAATACTCTAATATTCTGTGCCAAAACATCACAAGAACAATAAAGCAACAACAAAGGGGAATGCCAGTGAAATTAGTAATAAGGTGGCTTGTCGCAAAGAACAGAATCATTCCATTTTGAAAACTAATGAAGTTATCAAGTATGAATTAAGTTTAGAAATAGCTTGGCTAAAGCAAATTATAAGACGAATAATGAGGGAACTGGAAAATGCTGAAGAGTGATCAGATGGGAAGAATGTGAAGGGTAAGCAACAAAAGGAAAAACAAAAAAGCACTGATGAAAATTTATTTATCACTAGGTTAGACTATAATAGATTTAGTTTAATCCTTTATCCCAGTGAGAGCAAACAAAGTTTGCGCCTGAAAATATCTTCAGGACTAAATATAGTGTTGTACTATCTTATCCAGTAAGTAGTGCAACACCAAGGCAACTCGTGGCAAAGGTGGAGCAAGCTACCAGGCACTTCTAACCCAGTATCTCCCATAATGCAAAACACATTTCCTATGTGGATATGTATACTGTTATGCATTAAAGGGATTGGCCATCTACCCAGACTAGTTTCGACCTTTATTGAGGTCTCTTCAGTGGGAGCCAGGCCCAGAGCTGGAGATACCAGGCAGAAGCAGTAGCAAGTCATCTGTGCCTATGGGAGTTGCCAAAAGGTTTATCACCTTTTTTTAAAAATTACTCTGGATTTAGAGAAAGATGTTGAAAATTTATTTATCACTAGGTTAGACTATAATAGATTTAGTTTAATCCTTTATCCCAGTGAGAGCAAACAAAGTTTGCGCCTGAAAATATCTTCAGGACTAAATATAGTGTTGTACTATCTTATCCAGTAAGTAGTGCAACACCAAGGCAACTCGTGGCAAAGGTGGAGCAAGCTACCAGGCACTTCTAACCCAGTATCTCCCATAATGCAAAACACATTTCCTATGTGGATATGTATACTGTTATGCATTAAAGGGATTGGCCATCTACCCAGACTAGTTTCGACCTTTACTGAGGTCTCTTCAGTGGGAGCCAGGCCCAGAGCTGGAGATACCAGGCAGAAGCAGTAGCAAGTCATCTGTGCCTATGGGAGTTGCCAAAAGGTTTATCACCTTTTTTTTAAAAATTACTCTGGATTTAGAGAAAGATGTTGAAAATTTATTTATCACTAGGTTAGACTATAATAGATTTAGTTTAATCCTTTATCCCAGTGAGAGCAAACAAAGTTTGCGCCTGAAAATATCTTCAGGACTTCAGGACTATTAGAGTCTAACCTAGTGATAAATAAATTTTCAACATCTTTCTCTAAATCCAGAGTAATTTTTAAAAAAAGGTGATAAACCTTTTGGCAACTCCCATAGGCACAGATGACTTGCTACTGCTTCTGCCTGGTATCTCCAGCTCTGGGCCTGGCTCCCACTGAAGAGACCTCAATAAAGGTCGAAACTAGTCTGGGTAGATGGCCAATCCCTTTAATGCATAACAGTATACATATCCACATAGGAAATGTGTTTTGCATTATGGGAGATACTGGGTTAGAAGTGCCTGGTAGCTTGCTCCACCTTTGCCACGAGTTGCCTTGGTGTTGCACTACTTACTGGATAAGATAGTACAACACTATATTTAGTCCTGAAGATATTTTCAGGCGCAAACTTTGTTTGCTCTCACTGGGATAAAGGATTAAACTAAATCTATTATAGTCTAACCTAGTGATAAATAAATTTTCAACATCTTTCTCTAAATCCAGAGTAATTTTTAAAAAAAGGTGATAAACCTTTTGGCAACTCCCATAGGCACAGATGACTTGCTACTGCTTCTGCCTGGTATCTCCAGCTCTGGGCCTGGCTCCCACTGAAGAGACCTCAATAAAGGTCGAAACTAGTCTGGGTAGATGGCCAATCCCTTTAATGCATAACAGTATACATATCCACATAGGAAATGTGTTTTGCATTATGGGAGATACTGGGTTAGAAGTGCCTGGTAGCTTGCTCCACCTTTGCCACGAGTTGCCTTGGTGTTGCACTACTTACTGGATAAGATAGTACAACACTATATTTAGTCCTGAAGATATTTTCAGGCGCAAACTTTGTTTGCTCTCACTGGGATAAAGGATTAAACTAAATCTATTATAGTCTAACCTAGTGATAAATAAATTTTCAACATCTTTCTCTAAATCCAGAGTAATTTTTAAAAAAAGGTGATAAACCTTTTGGCAACTCCCATAGGCACAGATGACTTGCTACTGCTTCTGCCTGGTATCTCCAGCTCTGGGCCTGGCTCCCACTGAAGAGACCTCAATAAAGGTCGAAACTAGTCTGGGTAGATGGCCAATCCCCTTTAATGCATAACAGTATACATATCCACATAGGAAATGTGTTTTGCATTATGGGAGATACTGGGTTAGAAGTGCCTGGTAGCTTGCTCCACCTTTGCCACGAGTTGCCTTGGTGTTGCACTACTTACTGGATAAGATAGTACAACACTATATTTAGTCCTGAAGATATTTTCAGGCGCAAACTTTGTTTGCTCTCACTGGGATAAAGGATTAAACTAAATCTATTATAAAAAAGCACTGAATCAGATAAGAAATTATATACTGATATCAGGTAGGTAAAATCAATTACACAAAGCAGGAAATTATATGTCATGGAGATTCTATTATTAAAAAATGTGATGATGACCATGTTACCACATTGTTTTCTGCATGCTAAAATCAAAAATTTAATGAAACTGAAAAGCAAAAAAGAGATGGCAGTTCTGGAAGGAACAAACATTGGTTTACTGATAAATAGAGTATTAGAGAGAATGTTAAAAGACTGTTGGAAAAAAGTGAGACTGAAAGTAGTTATTGAAAGTTTATTCACTTGGTTATACGACCAGTATAACCAAGTGAATAAACTTTTATTCACTTGGTTATACCTTGGTATAACCAAAGATATAACTCTTGAATATAAATATTCAAGAGTTATATCCTTGGTTTAATCCATTATTGGAGTGTAAGCAAACAATGTTTATGCATGAAGTATCCACACAACAAGACTATTTGTATATAGAGGCTAATGATTTAGGATAAATTGCCTTATTATTATTATTATTATCCAGGCCTCTATAGAGTCAAAAGACTCCGTGGAAGGTCGTTCCTAGGAAACACAAAGTTTATCATACCACTCCTTGAACTCACTGACCGTTCTTGCTCTAACCACTCTCTCAGGCAATGCATGCAATGGTTTAACCATACTCCAAGCAAAGAAACCACTCCTCACCATTTTGCTCGCAGCTTCCTTTCGTAACTTCCAGAGATGCCCCCCCCCCCTTATCATCACTCCTTCCTGCCGTTCCAAAAAGTGAAAGAACTTCCCCAATGTCTACCCTGTAATAACTGCTTCTCAACAGTTTAAAAGTCTCATTCATAATCACCGCTTCATCAAACTCTGCAGTCCACATTCCCTCAGTCGATCCTCGTAACTGACATTGTACAGTCCTGAAACCATCTTTGTTATCTGCCTCTGTACCCTTTTCACAGTTAATTTATCCCCTTCAAATCCTGGGGAGCAAATTTGAGAACAATAATCTAAGTGTGGGATGATCAGGGTCTTATACAACAGAATGATAACTCTTTTATCTCTGCAGGTCAGCGTCCTTCTCAGTATTGCAGCAATCCTCTGTGTTACCTTCACCACCTTTGCAATGCGTCCCCTAAATTTCAGGTTTCTATCAATCATCACACCCAGATCTCGTCTCCCCTACTTCCTCCAGTATAGTTCCTCCAATAGAGTATGCAGCATCCCATCAATGTGTCCCAAACCTCAAGACCTTACATTTTGCTGCATTAAACTGAAACCCCCATTCATTTGCCCATCTGTCTAGTTTATTCAAATCCTCTTGCAGGGCTGCCACATCTGCACTATTACTAATAACCCTTCCCAGCTTCACATCATCTGCAAACAACTGAATATTCCCTTGCAATCCATTGACAATGTCATTGATATAAAGGTTAAACAATACAGGTCCCAGTATTGAGCCCTGTGTAACCCCACTTGTAACCTTCTGCCTCCTTCATAATGCCCCACCATACGCAACTCTGAAACCTATCAGACAGCCAATCCTGAATCCATTTGACTAACCCGACATTTAAACCCATGTGCTGCAACTTAAATATCAGCTTATTATGTGGAACCAAACGCCTTTGCAAAATCCAAAAAAAATGCAGTATATGCCTCTCCTTCATCAACTGCTCTTGTCACTTTGTTATAAAAGGCAATCATATTACTAAAGCAAGAGCGTCTCTTTAACAAATTCATGTTGATTCTCACAGATAACATTACCCTCATCTGCCCAATGCTATCTATAGTCCCTCACTAATTCTCCAAGACCTTAACAACTACTGATGACACACAAATATATTTGCCTATATAATGGGCAATATATCTGTGGCCAATAAATGGCCTATGCTCTTGTGCAGCGGCAATATCTTCCCTTCCTTCAATTTCCTGGGTACCTTTCCCACAACTAGACTTTTATTGAAGAGCCAAGTCATTGGAGCTGTCCGTTCTTTAGCACACTCTCAAAACCCATGGTGAAATACCATCCAGTCCCACGGCTTTACTGGTATCCAGTATTTGGAACACACTCTCCTCTTGCACCTCTAAACCCTGAACCTGCCCTATCCCTTTAGTATTAAAACCTTCTTCTCCAGGATGAAATACTCCAATAAAGTGCTCATTGAACAACTTCACTATGTACTATGCATCAGTCACTCTATTCCCATTTTTATCACGCAATGTCATTCTTCCACAATCATTTCTCCTCCTATTGGTCACATAGCTAAAAAATTCCTAGGATTTTCTCTGGATCATAGTGCCAATCTCTTCTCATATTCCAGTCTTGCCTTCCTCACCATACTGATCACTCTCCTGGCCTGCATCTTATATTCTTCATGTATCTGCCCTCCACCCTTCTCCTTATATCTCTTCCATTATCTCTTTTTTAACTGCAGTACCTGTTTGATATTGTTTGTCATCCACTTTACACCAAATCGTGTCTGCTTCCTCACTTGTGGAATACAGCTTACTATTGCTGCTAACAAATATTCCTTCCCAATTTCCCAAGCACTAATGATATCCTAATGATGATGATGATGATGCACTAATGATGCTAACTGGCGCTAAGAGTTATGAAGAGATAAAAAGGAAGTCAAAAGACAGGATGTTGTGATGTGCTGCTATATTTACCAATCTTCGGATCGATGCACCAAAGAAGAGAATGATATCCTGGCTTTCCAATTCTGCCATCCAAGGAACTGCCCCTAGTTGATATCTAAGACTATTATAATCACCTGCCTTATAATTCCATATATGTTCCCTTTTCTCCTGAATATCTAATCGTCTTCCAAGTCAAAACCACATGGTCACTCTCTTTCCAACAGGGAAGAGAGATGTCGTCTCCCTTATTATCAGCTCTTTTGACACTATGATCAAATCCAAAACTCTTGAACCTCTTGTTCCCTCTATTACCTGTTGCCTAAGACATTTGTCCCTCAAGAATTCTAGACATTCCATCCCCTTATTACTACATGTATTTTTCTCTTCCCAAGTGTAGTTAAAATCTCCCATAACAATCATTCTTTTTACAGTTGTCAACTTAACTGCCTAAACATTTTCTGCTCCCCACCCTGTGTGCTCCCTGGTTTGTAGCAACACCCCACTAAATATCCTGTCTTGGCCACTTCTACCTCACACCGTATGCTTTCAAAACCATTAGTGTCACTGCCTTCCAAAGCCTCCGCTGAACAGAATCTTACAGGACATAAGTCATGACTTATCATAAGCAGTACTCCATCACCACGTTTTCCTTTCCTATTCAGCCAAAAAAATGCTGTACCCTGCTATTTCAATTTCTGTTATCATATTATCCTCCGTCAACCACATCTCATCTCAGAGATCCCAATAATCTTTGGCCAGGCTGATGCTATCAGCGCCACCAATTCATCTCCTTTATTTTGGATACTCCTGACATTAGTATAAAGCATAAAAATGTCACTGCTTCTATACCTATCATTGTCCCCTCTCGATCCCACTGGACTCAGTGTTACCTGATGTCATTCCTCCTTCCCCCAAGCACCCATTCCCACAAGAGGCTACCCCTGCTACCATCCACCTCGGGAATTCTAGTTTCCCTGCATTGACACACTGACTTGTTCAGAAAACAGCAATCTCTTCAGATGCACTCATCCTTCCTCATTCAAATACAAGCGGCTTCTCGCATACAGTTCCCTTCTGTCCTCAAGCGCCCTCCAAGCATCCACATATTCCAATTCTCTCTTCTGTTACATTCTAGTTATTATGCTATTCAGTATTACTGCTCTTCTGCTCAGCTCGTCACTATCATACCTGGAGCAACACACACACACAATCCTCTCTGCGTTTTCTTTTGCACAACCTCAAGCAATAATCTCAGATCTCTAGCCACCCAATTTACATTGCCTCTCAAGTCATTCATGCCCACCATCACAATCATTTCATCCATCCTTTCATCCCTCTTAATTGCCATAGCCACATTTTCTATTGTTCCTCCAGGCAAACACACCATCTTGCACCACAGATCATCGAGTCTCCATACATCACACCTCTTACCACTGTGTTCTTTGATTGCTCGCCTGCATCTTCACACACTCTCTCTCTCCTCTAACACTTTCTCTCTGTGTTCCCCTACTTACCTGCTGTCCTGGCATCACTCTGTTCCTGGTTCCAGCACTCCTTTGCATTCTTCTCATTTCTTCTCTCTCTCTCTCTCTCTCTGACTGTTTTCATTCTCCCCTCCTCTATCATTTCCATAACTTTCTCTCATTCCCTCTCTCTCCTACCGTTTCTATTCTTTCCTCTTCTATCATTCCCAAAACTCTCTCTCACTCCTATTCTGATTCTCTTTGCATTCATCTCTTCCATTCTCCTAATCTCATCTTTCATACTTCTCATCTCATTCACAAAACATATCACCTCCTCTTTCAGCTCATCTATCCCTCTCTGCAAGTTAATCACTTACTCGCCATTCATTCTCCCAATCAAGACTATCTCCGAAAACTTTACAGTCATTCAAGCCTTCCACACTCCCGACTCTTATTTTCTTATTCATATTTTACTCGTCATTCTCTCCTATCACGCTACTTGTTTCCCGACATTCGTTTCCCATCCCTGACGCAACTAGGTCGGTTATCGAAATATCTAATTCATCAAATTCCTCCTACTGCCTACATTTTGCACATATACGCACTCTCCCTTCTCTCACCTGCCGCATATCCAATTCCCAGGACACATACATGCCGTAAGTACTGCACGCCACAAAGTCCTTTATTATGTTACATATAATAGAGTTCTTCAATGGCAGAGGACTTGGTGACATGCCATTTGTGATTGCAGCTGCAGCCGCCATCATTCCTTACTGCCGAGGAACTACTAAACAAAACGCTAAATATATATATAAACACTGTATTATATATATATATATACAAATGCTATACAACTATACTAAATAGCAAAGACTTTTCTTCTCTTCCACTGCAAATACTGCTGACTGTGACTTGCCTTCTCAGTAACCCAAAAATAACACAACATATAACAACGAAACTCCAAAAGCAGAACCACTAAAGAATATTTGTGTTACTGAGAAAAAAATGTAGCACAATTCACAAAAGAATTCACACTTATACACCATTTAAAAAACACTTTTTTTTTACCACAGCTCAAATCCACCACCTCGTGCTTCAGCAACCCTAGTACCATCTCCATCTTAGTATCCCATAATGCAAAAGCACACACCCTTTAGGATGTGTATAGTGTTATGCATTATGGGAAGGACCACTATCCACAATGGTTTCGGTCTTTATTCAGGTCTCATCAGTGGAAGCCAGACCGAGAAGAGATACCAAGGTTGAAGTAATGCAGATTGTGTTTCCCATATACAAGTGTCACACCTTAATATTAAAATACTCAGGATTAGAGATGGATGATGAAAGTTTTTTTATGAATTAGTATCCTCTGTATCTCTTCTGGGTCTGGCTCCCACTGACGAGACTTCAATAAAGGTCTGGGCAGTGGCCCTTCCCATATGTATAGCATCATGTACACCTTAAGGAGTATATGTGCTTTGCATTAAGGCAGTGTTTCTCGACGTTTTTTGGATCATGCCCCACTGCAACGTCTCAAAGATTTTGATGCCCCCCCCTATCGTAATAGTCGGCCAAGTTCTGAAAAAGTATAATATAAATATGAAGTTTAAAGGAAAATGGTAAATCCCATTTTATTTTATAGCCAGGATACAAAACTCAGATCGAAATCCATCGAATCCATAGAGTTTCATGCCGAAAAAACTATCAGCGAGCCCAAGTATAAGTGATCACTTGGGTAGTACAACACTAGGGCAACTCCAAGCAAAGGTGGAGCAAGCTCCATCACTAACCTTAATATTCTCTCATAATGTAAAACACAGCTCCTAAGAGATGTATATATATATTGTTTTACATTACGAGAAGAGGTCACTACCCAGACCGGTTTCAACCTTTTTTGAGGTCTCATCAGTGAGTAGGTAGACCCGGAATATCAAGGTTTTAAGTGAACCGAACTTACATATACCTCTACTACAGAATTGCTGAACTTGTGTACTCCTATATTGTTATCACTACTATAATAAGCCAAAAGGCTATTTTACCGGCGACATAAGTTAAATTTAAAGGAAGATGGTAAATCCCGTTTTATTTTATAACCGGGTATGAAACTCGGATAGAAATCCATTGAATCCATAGAGTTACATGCCGAAAAAACTATCGACAAGCCAAAGTGTAAGTGATCACTTGAGTAGTACAACACCAGGGCAACTCCAGTTTCATACCTGGCTATAAAATAAAATGGGATTTATCATCTCCCTTTAAACTTAACTTATGTCACTGGTAAAATAGCCTTTTGGCTTATTATAGTAGTAATAACAATATAGGAGTACACCAGTTCAGCAATTCTATAGTAGAGGTATATGTAAATTCATTTCACTTAAAACCTTGATATTCCAGATCTACCTACTCACTGATGAGACCTCAAAAAAGGTTGAAACCAGTCTGGGTAGTGACCTCTTCTCATAATATAAAACAATATATATACATCTCTTAGGAGCTGTGTTTTACATTATGAGAGAATATTAAGGTTAGTGACAGATCTTGATCCACCTTTGCTTGGAGTTGCCCTGGTGTTGTACTACCCAAGTGATCATTTACACTTGGGCTTGCTGATAGTTTTTTCGGGATGAAACTCTATGGATTCGATGGATTTCTATCCGCGTTTCGTATCCGGCTATAAAATAAAACGGGATTTACCATCTCCCTTTAAACTTAACTTATGTCTCTGGTAAAATAGCCTTTTGGCTTATTATAGTAGTAATAACAATATAACATAAATATGTTTAAATATGTACATGTACATTTTCTAATTGCTCCCAAAATATTCAAATTGTCCACCCCCCTGTGAGGCTTACACCCACGTTGAGAAACACTGTATTAACATGGGGTGTACACCCCACATAAATACAGTGTTTTTTTGAAGTCATTAGCCTCTATATATACAAGTAGCTCACTTGTGTAGATACTTCATGCACAAACATTGTTTGATTACACTTGTATAAGGGATTAAACCAAGAATATAATTTCTTTGCATCTTTAATTTATGAAAGTAGTTAGTATATTACCTAGATATGATAAAACAGAATTAAGAAGGGCTATGATGGAGAATGGTTGTGATGGTTTTTGGATTTGTGGAGTGAGTGTGAAGGAAGATTTATATAAAGAGAGAGATGGCCTACACTTAAATGCACTTGGTATCAGGTGTCTGGAGAAATTAATTATTGGTAAGAGGCCTAATATGATGAGTCAGGGAAACTAGTTTATGATGAGATGAATGCCGATAACATGTACCTAAGAGTAACTAAGTAATACAACTAGATTAATGATATAAAAATGATTAATAATGGAGGTCATTATGATTAAATGATGATTGTGTTTGTCCAGTTCAGACTTATTAAGTATATGTAAGGATGTCTTATAAGGGAAGCATTAAATATAAAGACAGATCTGAAAATTGTCCAATTGGGTCATGCAACTACAGAGGAAAGTAAAAAACATGGAGGTTAATCACTATGTCTATACACAAATGCCAGGAATACAAAGGAAAATATTAAAAAGATAGGGTGACAGTATACAATTCTATCAAACCCCTTTTCCCACTCAAACACTATCTGTTTCTCCTTGGTTGTCATACAGCTCTCGAAAGAATTAGATGCTCAGGTATTCCCATTGATTTCATTACCATCCACAGTCTGGCATGACCCATGCAATCAAAGCTTTCTTATAATCAATAAAACAGATGAATACTTCCTTCTGAAATTCTCTTGTTCTTTCCATAATCCATATCATGTTTGCTATTTGGTCTCTAGGTCCTCTACCTCTTCTAAAGACTGCCTGTTCTTGTGGCATTTCTCTAATCATATGTCTTCAGCGTCTGTTGAATCACTTTCAGAATAACTTTACTTGTATGCAAAATTAAAGCGATGGTTCTATAATTCTCGCAATTTTTGATTTTTTTGAAATTGGGATGAATACCGATGTTTTCCAATCTCTAGGCCAGTATATTTTCTTCCAAACCTGTTGACAAATAATTCCAATGACACACCATCAGCTCCAGGAGCTTTTCCTTTTGGCAGCTGTTCCATTGCTGATATCACTTCACTTTTCATTATCATGGGTTCATCAACCAATTCTCTCCTTTCAAATTCTCCTTCAATATTATTATTATCTTTCTTGTACAAAATCTACATACTCTTTCCATCTTTTTTTTTACTGCTTCTTCTTCCATCAGACATTTTCCCAAATTACTTTTTTATGGAGAGTCTATAAATAGACAGTTACTTAATGAAAGTGCAACAAAATCTTGTTTTCCTGGAGCAAAAGATAATAATATTAGTGATGTATGTGGATGCAGAGAGACAAGGTGAGAGAACTAGTTATCTTGATTGGCATTAATAACCTGAGAGGAAAGAAGTATTCCATGAGGGAGAATGTGGATGAGGAGTTGTTAGATGAAGCAAAAAAGAAGAATGAGAAGGTGAAGATTATCAGTGTCTTGCCATGCCATGATAGAGGTGAACAGAAGAGGAGTGTACTGATAGCAAATAAATCAATATGTTGATTGTGCATAAGGAATGATATAGAATTTGTGGATCTACTGAGTTTGACAGAAAGAAAGATTTGTATAATGCTGATGGTCTGCACTTAAATGGTTTTGGTATCAGGTGTCTAGAGAGCTCTGTTCACTGAGCATGCTGATACACAAAGGCTGGAAAACTTAAGCAGTTAGGGTGGATGCAGATGATTGCGTGAAGGCATCAGTGAGGTAAGCGAGTGTGAAAATGAACAACAAATGTGGAATCTAGCCTCTCTAGCAATGATATCGAATAGGATAGTCAATTTAGGAAGTAATGATGTATGGGGACCTAAAGTAATGGTACAGTTTCTATATACTTAGGCAAGCAGTATCAGGAACAAAAGGGAGGAGTTTTTGGTATCGGTTAGTGTAACTTTGATGCAATTTTTAGTTATTAGTGAGATTTAGCTAACAGCAGATGATGCAGTTATAGGAATAGAATGTGATGGATTTAGTATCTTCAGGGAGGATAGAGAAGATAGGATGGAGGAGAGGTACTGCTGATGATAGCAGATGAAATATAGCAAAAAAAAAAAAAAAAAAAAAACAGGAGACAAGTGGGAGGACGGCTGTTCTTTTGAAGCAGTCTGGTAAGAGATTGAGGCTAATAAGACAAATATATGGTTGGTTGCTGCAATAGGCCAGGGGATTCCAGAGATAATCAGGAAGACATGCATCAGCAAATTAGTACAACGAGTGGAGGTCAAGTAATTATTATGAGAGACTTCGACTATGGAGATGTAGATCGGAAGGAAGAAAGATCACATGGCAGGAAGGAAAGTAAATTTATACACCTAGTAAGAGATGATTACTTGAGGCAGCATGAAATGGAGGAGAATTGGTTTCAAGGGTATTTGATCTTGAAATTCCAAAGAGGTCTTTCACTACATGGAAAGTAAGAGAAAGAATGACTATGGAAGGATAACCTGAATGAGTGCTAATAGTGGGAAAGTGACAGAAGCAGACAAAATACTTGAGATACAGTGTGCCCAATTTGAAAAGGTATATCATCCAAGTGACATTACTGCAGTAACATAAGTGACAGGGACTGGTCTGGAAATAGAGTTGCATGAATTGGAGGATTTTAGAATATTGCAGAATCGCAATTTAAATACAGCTGTGGGATTAGATGGGATATCAGCTCACATTGTATGAGAAGGTGTAAGAGAAGTGGTAATGATTCTGACTAGGCTCTTTAATTTAAGTCTCAGTTCTGGAAGTGTTCCAAGGAAGTGAAAAGAGGGCAAAATAACTCCTTTGCATAAGGGAGGGTCTAAGACTGCAGTAGCAAATTATAGACCAATCAGTATTCAGGAGTGGTAGTAGAAGTATTGGAAAAGCTGGTCAAAAAGAGAATTCAGGAATGGTGGATAAGGATACTGTATGGGGATCAACATGGCTTTGTAAATGATTGGTCATGTCTTAGTAATTTACTAACTTTTTATAATAGAGTGACAACTGAGTTAGATGAAAGGAACGGATAAACAATGATTCTGTAGGATTTTGCAAAGGCATTTGAGAATGCCACAAGGAGCTCTGTTACCCAAATTATAAGAAATGGAGTTGGATATGACACTGGCTATATGGATAAGAGGATGGCTGATGGACAGATAAAAAGTGGTATATGGAGAAGCAGAATCCAGAAGAATGCAGATGACTAGTGATGTGATGTAAGATTCTGTACTAGGGCCATTACTGTTCAATTTGTACATAAATGATATAACAAGTAATCTGAAAGGAAATATTCATTTGTTTGCTAATAATGCAAAACTGGGTAGAGTAATAGTTAATTAATGCAATGTAGAGAGCTTGTAGGATGATTTAAGTAGGCTGTCAGTATGGAAAGATAATGGGTGTCAGTTAAATGTAGAGAAATCTAGTTATGCATTTTGGGATAAACAGATTACAAGCTGTTTACGTTTGTGAGTGAAGACAGTGTGAATAAATTGAAAAAAGGTATGATGTGTTGTGAGTGATATATTGCCCCCCCCCCCCTTCCAAATGAGTCCCTGACTCCTTAGAGGGCTCTTAAGATGATGATGATGATGATGATGATAATAATAATATCCTCAATGAGCATACCAGATATCACAAGCATAACAAATTAAGATTTCAAGACTAGTTCAACCTGAGTTCAAGATATTCTAATAAATTTTTTTCAAATTGGTCTATTTTTCATCATTTCTCTAATTCGATCAGGTCATACATTTCGACCTTCTAAAGTATTCTTAGTTGCTGCTCAAATCAATTATACTTTAGTCTTTCCCTGGGTCACATTCTACAATATTTGTTTTATACACTTATTTTGCTAGTCTTTCAACTCAAGATTATCTTACATAAACATAATCTTACAATAGACTAATTGCACATCCATATATTAATAATAACAAGTTATCTTCTGATATTTTCCTTCTTAATATGATTCTGCTACTGTAACCATCTTCATCCTCCTCTAATTTTACTTACAACTATAATATCTATGCTCTCAAGTCTTTGATCTAAAATTTCATTTCTTAGTCCTCCAATCCATGTTAAAACTGGTGTCAGTTGGTTATATAAAGTAAACTAATGTTAGCAAAAATTATATTCCTGTTTACCTTTTAACCTTAGTGTAAGTACAAAAAGTATCTTTGCAACTAAGCTACTCGTATACAGAAGCAGTTGACTTCACATCGATTGACTCAATATCCTATAATGCAAAGCAAACTTCTTTTCAGATGTGTACACTGCTATACATTAAGGGAAGGGATCACCGCTCAGACCAATTCGACCCTTATTGAGGTAAAAAAAATGCAGTATTATGCATCATAGGCTTAATTAGTTTATAAGTGCGAGGGAGCTTAACAGCATTAGGAGAAAGAAAAGACAGATGGATAGTAGGAGTGATGGGAGGGAAAAAGCCTCAGTTCCTTTATATCATCATGTAGCCAAAAGCTATCTTTATTTTCTTTTTCATCTAAAGAACAACCAAAAGACTAACTGAAGTTAAAATCCAGAGATGACTGGTATCCAAGTAGTTAGCCTTATCTAAGTTAAATGCCTTGAGTTGGCCTTCTCTGCTTGGAGTTGTCTCCAGTCATGCTGGCAGTTTATCATAAGACTACAGTGAACTAATAGGATGGAACCATGTGAAAACCCTCTCATAATAAAAACAGGCAGAATTTCAGCCCCCCCCACACACACACGTGAATATTGCATAATATGGGTGGCATACACCACCTAGAGGAAAAGGAAAGTTGTTCAATTTTCCAGTCTTCTAAGGTTTCAAAGTTTTTGTGAATAGTTTCTTGAACTGGTAATATTGGACAGGTGGAGAAAGGAATTCCAAGTATGATGATAGGTCCAATCTTAAGGGATCAGTCCAAAGGAAATGCCGCAGAGATCCCATTTCTAAAAATACTTAATTTTGTCACATACTGGCATTGGCAGTTAATCCACTGATTCTGCTGAGTTTTTCCAAAATATCAAAAAAGATGTATGTTGAATCATTATTCCTCAAAGAGCTTCCTATACTTCTGTATATGTTAATGTTTTATTTTCCTTCATAATTCCTTGCACAGCATATGAATTGACAACTTTTGCAAAAAAAAAAAAAAAGTTCTAGAACCAAAGCAAAGAGCAATAGACTAAGAGGGCAACCTTGCTTGACTCTTTTTTTGAATTTTGACTGGATAGTAAAGAATAGGAATTTGTTGACTGGGAGGCAGGTAGCTGTATTCACAAAGGCTCCTTTAATGACAGATAGTAGCTTTTTGCCCAAACCAATTTGATGGAGGATGTGTGGAACAGAAAGGGATGCTATATATTATCATATGTTTGAGTAAGATCCACCAACAGAACTGTTTTTGGCTGCTTTTTATATTAACCAGGCAAAGTAGCTCACATACCAGAAACAGATTAAATTCTACTGTTCGTCCTGGTACTCTATATAAATCTCTTTGCTGCTAATTATGTATCTTTAAGCCTGTTATTCATATTGCAAAAAAAATCTTGTAGTCAGTATAGAGAAATAGGCCTATGATCTCTATTATGTTTTCAAATGAGGATGGTAGAGACACATTCAAGAATCTTCCTGGTTACTAAGACAATTAATGTAAAGTCATTAGCCTCTGTATACTGTACAATTACCCCAGTCGTGAACATGTTTCAAGTGCAAACTTTGTCTGCTTACACTTGGATCAAGGATTAATCAAGAATATAAATTCTTGGAAAAATTAATTTATAAAAAAGGGTTACACAACAGAGGGTGGGGACCAGGAGATGTTTAGACAGTTGAGTTTGGCAAGTGCAAGAAGAATGATGTTATGGGAGATTTTAACTACAGCAGTATAAATTGGGGGGAGAGGAAGATGTATATAGCAATAAGGGAATGGAACTTCTAGAATTCTTGAGGGACAAAAGTCTTAGGCAACATGTAACAGAGGGAACAAGAGGTTCAAGAGTTTTGGATTTGGCTATAGCATCAGAAGAGTTGATAATAACTGAGATGACATCTATCCCACCAGTTGGAGAGAGAGTGACCATATGGTTTTGACTTGGAAAATGAATAGACATGAAGGAGTATCAAAGAGAAGGGAACATATGTGGAATTATAAAGCAGGTGATTATAATAGACTTAGCCGTCAACTTGGGGAAGTTTCGTGGAGGGAGGAATTGGAAAGACAAAATATCATTAGTGCTTGGATAATTGTGAAGGAATATTTGTTAGCAGCAATGGTAAGCTGTATTCCATGAGTGAAGAAGAGGACACAATTGGGTGTAAAGTTGATGACAAACAATATTAAACAGGAACTGCATGAGAAAAAGAGGCTATGGAAGAGATATAAGGAGACAGGTGAAGAGAAGGTGCATGAAGAATATAAGACACAGGCCAGGAGAGTGACTAGTATGGTAAGGAAGGCAAAACTGGAATATGAGAAAAGACTGGCCCTTAGATTCAAGGAAAATCCTAGGGAATGTTTTAGATATGTGGCCAGTAGGAGGAGAAATGACTGTGGAAGAATGACACCGTGGGATAAAAATAGGAATAGAGTGACTGATGCAGAGGACATAGTGGAATTGTTCAATGAACACTTTATTGGAGTATTTCATCCTGGAGGAATCAGTTTTAATGCTAGAGGAATAGGGCAGGTTCAAAGTTTAGAGGTGCAGGAGGAGAGCGTGTTCCACATACCGAGTACTCTGGGTGCTAGTAAAGCTGTGGGACTGGATGGTATTTCACCATGAGTTTTGAGAGAAAATGTGCTAAGGAACTGACAGTGTCTGACCTGGCTTTTCAATGAAAGTATGGCTGCGGGAAAGGTACCTGTGGAATGGATGGAAGGTAAGATAGTGCCATTGCATAAGGGCAGTAGCAGACTGGAAGTGTCTAATTATAGGCCAGTTTGTGTGTCATCAGTAGTTAGTAAGATCTTGGAGAAAGTAGTGAGGGACCGTATACAGCATTGGGCAGATGAGGGTAATGTTATCTGTGAGAGTCAACATGGATTTGTGAAGGGGCGCTCTTGAATGCTAGCCTTTTATGATAAAATTACAAGAGCATTAGATGAGGGAAAGACATATACTGCCATTTTCCTAGACTTAGCAAAGGCATTTGACAGGGTGCCACATGATAAGCTGATATTCAAGTTGCAGCACATGGGTCTGGATGTCAGATTGGTCAACTGGATTCAGGATTAGCTGTCTGATAGGTATCAGAGAGAGTTGTGTATGGTGGAGCAATATCAAAGAGGCAGAGGGTTACAAGTGGGGTTCCACAGAGCTCAGTACTGGGACCTATATTGTTTAACCTTTATATCAATGACACTGTCAGTGGATTGCAAAGGGATATTCAGTTGTTTGCAGATAATGCAAAGCTGGGAAGGGTTATTAGTAATAGTGTAGATGTGGTAGCCCTGTCAGAGGATTTGAATAAGCTAGATATATGGGCAAATGAATGGGGTTTTTTGGTTTAATGCAGCAAAATGTACGGTCTTGAGGTTTGGGACACATTGATAGGATGCTGCATACTCTATGGGAGGAGCTATGCTGGAGGAAGCAGGGAGACAAGAGATCTGGGGTTGATGATTGATAGAAACCTGAAATTTAGGGGACATATTACAAAGGTGGTGAAAATAATACAGAGGATTGCTGCAATAATGAGAAGGACACTGACCTGCACAGATAAAAGAGTTATCATTCTGTTGTATAAGACTCTGATCAGACCACACTATTGTTCTCAGATTTGTTCCCCAGGATTTGAAGGGGATAAATTAACTGTGGAAAGGGTACAAAGGCGGATAACAAAGATGGTTTGAGGACTGTACAATGTTAGTTATGAAGATCGGATGAGAGAATGTGGACTGCAGAGTTTGGTGGATAGAAGAAGGAGAGGTGATATGATTAAGACTTGTAAACTGTTGAGAGGTGGTTACAGAGTTGACACTGGGGAGTTCTTTTGCTGAGTCTTGATAGGCTTTGTGTTTCTTAGGAAGGATCTCCCGCGATGAGTCTTTTGACTCCATGGAGGCCTGAATAATAATAATAATAATAACCAATTAAAAAAAAAAAAAAACTTTCTACATATATCTCTAATTCAAAGTATTGTAATAATAAGTTGATACAGCTTTTCATTACTTCTACATGGGAAAGAATGACATCGGCATTATTTCAATATTGGCATCTCTTCTGGGACTAGTTCCCACTGATGAGACCTCAATAAAGGTCAAAACTGGTCTGGGTAGTGGCTCTACCCATAATGCATTGCACTGCATTCTACACATCTGAAAATGTGTGTGCTTTGCATTATGGAAACTGATGTGAGGAACTGATTAGGAACTGATGTGAGCTCACTAAGGCAACTGATGTGAGGTCATTACCCTCTACATACAAATAGCCTGGTCATGAAGATACTTCACTTGCAAATTTTGTTTGCATACACTTGGATAAGGATTAAACAAGAATATAATTTTTTGGCATATTTAATTTAATTTAGAACTAAATGAAAAACTTTCTACATTTGATTTGACTGTTTCAATGCTTCTTGCAGCTTTTGATATAACCTTTCAGAAGAATTCAATGGGTAATTCAAGGGTTTCCCTATTTTGATTATCTTTGTCTTTTTATTGCTTATTTTCATACCGAATTTATTACAATTATTAAATTTAGTCAGGGAATCTTGCAGAGTTGTAGTGGATTTATTTAGAAGTAGAACATTATCTGCATAAAGTAAAGAGCTGAGATTAACATCAATTTTGATATCAGATTTAATACTACATTCTTCCATAATGTGATCTATATAGATAATGAACAGTAGTGGAGATAATGTGCACCCTTCTCATACACCTTATTCTACCTCAAACCATCTTCCTGTACCTCCTTCAATTCTAACTGCTGACCTATGGCTTAAATAGACTATAGTATGTATTGCTTGATATAATGTCCCATTTATACCATATAACTTTAGGGTTTTGAACAGATTTTCTTTGGGCACTTGTCATATGCCTTTTCTAGATCTACGAAACTTAAATACAGACACTTGTTACATTCCCAAGACTCCCCACTATTTGTTTTAAAGTGAAAATTTAATCCTGATGACTTCTACTTAGCCTGAATCCACCTTGTTCTTTCCCATGCTTCCATTCTACAATTTTTCTTAGCTGTTTCTTCAGAATACTTGTATAAATCTTACCAGAAACACTCAGTAGGAAAATACTTCTATAATTCTCACATTACGTTTTATTTCACATTTTATAGATGGTACTACAAGAACTCTACTCCAGTTATCTGGAATTTGACTCTCTCACTAGGCCTTCTGATTTATGCTGTATAGCCATTGCAGAATTTTTATACCACCATATTTGAGTATTTCTGGTTGAATATCATATATTCCAATCGACCAACCTTTGCCAGCAAGGTTGGTCGATCAGTAGAGCCTTTGCTACTAATGGCTCACGAAAAAAGTTAAGCAAGAGTTAGTAACTGGAAAGGAGTCAATCATTTGATGCTGCTGGCACACTCTCCTTCGATGAGTCTTTTGGACTCCCTGGAGGTGTCATATTATAATAATTAATAATAATTCCAGCTGCTTTTCCACATTTCACGTTTTTGATGGCTTTTCTACCTCAATGAATTGATATGTATTCCTGACTGCATTCCTGTTGTTTTCTATCATCATGCTTTCTACCAAAGCACTTGTTGGAGGCATAAATTGACTTGAAAAAGTTCTGTTTGGTGTCTAGAGTAGGATTTCTAAGACCAGGTAAATAAAAATACACCCAAATTGCTTCAATTGATAGCATTCTTATGTAAAAAAACATGAAAATAATGCGTTTGTGCACTTTACTAAAAATTGCATTTTTTTGTGATTTCTGTTCAAAAAACCTTGATTTTTCCACACTGTGTTGTAGTACAACACACGAGCTATTATTCACTCGGAAATGCTTATATCGCTACTTTGATTTTCCTGTATTTATATTGCAGTGCTAACTATCAAACTGTGCAAATAAGAAATTAACTTCGACCAGTTCCTGAGTTAGTCGATCTCTGGCACGGCCAAGTGGGTTTTTCCTCCTTGAAACTCGGGTTTTTCATCCAGTAAATTCAAGAAAATCGATCATAGTACCCACATTATTTCAGACAGTGACATATCTTGTTAGGGTTAGGTACCAAGAGATGGCAGCACTTGTTTGCTGGCCTCTTCATCGGTGGCTGCTATAATTAGTGATAGACATGGGCAAGCTATCTCCGATTGGCTACTGGTGGAGATTGAACTGCCCACTCAGTCTCCAAAAGCTAGATGGGGTATAAAGGCCTTGCCTACTCCCTAAAACAGAATAAAAGGCATTAGTTGATTTATTTTATTTTATTTTTAAAGGAATCATAAAAAATAGAGTAAAAAAAATATCCATTGCCCACCAGTTATGTGAATGTACTATAGGTTTACATGAATCTTTCATGGGTGCAAATCAAGCAATACATACTATAGTATGTATTGCTTGATATAATGTCCCATTTATACCATATAACTTTAGGGTTTTGAACAGATTTTCTTTGGGCACTTGTCATATGCCTTTTCTAGATCTACGAAACTTAAATTATAAAAAAAATCACATACAAGAAATAGCAGGAAAGAATGAAGACTAAAGTTTAGTTCGTGGTTGCAATTCTTGAACACTTAGGTGATAAAGGGCACAAAATGAATACTGTGTCTGTCAGTTAATTATATATATATTTTCTTGCCAATTAACTTTTTTATGTGATTCCCTCTCATGAAAGAGTGTAAGCTTATAGTGCTATGAGTGGGCTATGGATTTTTTTATATTTTTATTAATTTTATATTATTTTACATTATTATTTATTTTTTGCATCGTCTGGAAATCTTACTCTACAGGCAAAAAATGAAAATTTTTCAAGCCACTTCAGGCCTCCTAATAAGCAGGGTGGTGGTCTCACATTGGATGATGAAATTTGTCTCCCACCTAAGGACAATCACAAAACATCCATGCCTATGGTGGAATTCAAACCATCGATTTGTTGGTTGGAGAGCGAATGCACTAATCACTTAGACAACCAGGCTGGCAAAAAGTTGTAGAAAATGTTTTGTTAAAATTCATCCCACAAAGCAAAAATAGCATAAAGTCAACATAAAGTACATTCTGTGCTGATGTGTGCACTAAATGAAACATCATAGTATACAAGATGAAAAAAAAATACACGAAGGAATAAAAAAGAAAGGTTTTTTCTTCTTGGAAAGATTGCCTAACACGAGGGTTGTTTGAAAAATGATAATTAATACTTAAGGAATTGACAGCGCACACTAGAAATATAAATTAAATCAACTTTAATATATACTTTCCGATATTTTGGCAACATCATGTTGCCATCTTCATGGGAACTTAAGATAAAGACACGTGCACACAAGTGCTACATAACAGCAAATGAGAAATGAAGTGAGGAAGCTACCATTTTCCTAAAGTCCTGATGGTGTCCCTGGCAGGCTATATTAGGTGTTCTTGGCCTTTGGGCTGAAGTTCTTCTGATGTATGTTTCCCAAATTTGGGGCAGTCTCATGCATCCAAATTTGTTGAGGTTTGGCATGTTCCTAAGGGCTGAGGCTGATTCCATGAATAGTCTTTCATATTTGAACTTGCTGCAGTGTATTACTGTGGCTTTCTTCCACTTTATTCTGTGGCGAGTATCATGCAGAAAAGAGCATGATCATGCAGAAAAGAGCTTGCAGATCATGTGGAAAAGAGCATGATCTGCAAGCCTGGAGTGACTGTAATGGTGAAATCAGATGTAGTCCTTGGGTTCTGAGATTCTGATATTTGCTGTCCTGCCTGTTTGGCCAAAGTAGGACAATTTACAGCTGCAAGGGATCTGGTATACACCAGGTAGGTCTAGAACAAGTTTGATAAATTAAAAAGGAACTCGACGTCCAAAACAAAACTACAAACCAACACTGTAGTTAACCTTTCTTCAGTTATCTTGAAGCCTGAAGCACTCAGTGCTCTGTCATGTGGTCATAACTTTGCCATTGCTCCTAGGAAATTACCGGCCGAGGAATTAATGATCAAGATTGAATGCGGGATTCGCCACCTTCCAAACCACATCGCCAACGATATTAGATTGGATGTAGTTTATGTTCTCACAAAAGCAAAACCACCAAAGACCAACATATCCATTAGTGAATACAAGTCTCTACAGGAAATGAAAAAAAAACAAAGAAATAGTTATCACCAAAGCGGATAAGGGGAATGCCACTGTGGTATTCAATCATACCGACTACACAGGTAAGCTGAAGGCTTTACTATTAGATCGAGCTACTTACTTCCCCATTGAATACAATCCCACCAACTCACAAATTAGAAACCTCCATAGGCTCTTTAAGAAGGTCACTTCTTGACCTGTAGAGATTACTAACAGACTAAAACCATATAACTTTAGATCCCCCCCACCATATATGTGGGCTCCCGAAAATACATAAAGAAATTGTGCCATTGCGTCCAACAGTGGATGGCATTGATTCCCCCACTTACAAACTAGCTAAATATTTAGCCAAAGCGCTCTCACACTATACTGGCAACACTCCATCACACATAAAAAACTCAGCCCACTTCAAAGCCAGTATAGAAAACCTTACACTCCAACATAATGACATAATGGTCAGTTTTGACATCTCCTCCTTATTCACAAATGTCCCTCTCAAAGAAACCTAATCCAAGCTAAATTTCCTCCTGATATCCCAGCCCTATTTCAGTTCACAATGAACGCAGGCTATTTCGTTTGGCAGGAAAAATTCAACAAACAGATAGAGGGGGACAGTCATGGGCTCACTACTTTCCCCACCCTTGGCGAACTTCTTTATGGAGACTTTTGAAGAGAAAGCCTTAAACTCTGCCTACAAAAGCCTACCATATGACTTCGCTACGTTGATGATGGGTTCGCTATTTGGCCACATGGCCCGGATACACTTATCTCCTTCCTAACACACTTAGACAACCAACACTAGAATCAAGTTCACCCTGGAAAAAGAGGAAAACAATAGCCTCCCCTTCCTAGACACAAGTCACCCACTAACCTGATGGAACCTTGGTTTTCTCAGTTTATAGAAAACCCACCCATACAGGCAGATACATTCACCAACAACCCCCCCCCCCCTCACAACAATATGAAGTTATTAAGACACTGTTCAACAGGGCTAAACTAATCTGTTCAAATGACCAAGACCTAATCACTGAACTAAATCACATCCTTAACACTTTCTCAGCCAATGGCTACCCCCACCCCCCCAAATCCAAACAATACTAAAACCAGATATCCACAACCCACCTCCCCCTTCACAAAAAAGATTACTCTAAATCCATCACCAATCCCTAAATCGAGGTACCTCGGAAAAATCAACAAAATCCTAAAAAAACATGACTTGACCACTTGTTACAGACCATATAGAAAATTGGCATCCCTTATCCGCTCCACTAAAGACCAAACCACTTCCCCTAGATCTACCTGGTGTATACCAGGTCCCTTGCAGCTGTAAATTGTCCTACTTTGGCCAAACAGGCAGGACAGCAAATATCAAGAATCTCAGAACACAAGGACTACATCTGATTTCACCAGTACAGTCACTCTGGGCTTTCAGACCATTCTCTGGATACTCGCCACAGTAATACACTGCAGCAAGTTCAAATATGAAAGACTATTCATGGAATCAGCCTCAGCCCTTAGGAACATGCCAAACCTCAACAAATTTGGAGGCATGAGACTGCCCTAAATTTATGGAACATACGTCAGAAGAACTTCAGCCCAAAGGCCAAGAACACCTAATATAGACTTCCGGGGGGGGGGGGGGGGGCACCATCAGGACTTTAGGAAAACAGTAGTTTCCTTGCTTCGTTTCTCATTTGCTGTTATGTAGTACTTGCGTGCACGTGTCTTTATCTTAAGTTCCTATGAAGATGGCAATGTGACATTGCCAAAATATCGGAAAGTATATATTAAAGTTAATTTAATTTATATTCTAGTGTATGCTGTCAATTCCTTAAGTATTAATTATCATGTTTAACCAACATATAAGTCTTCTACAAGGGTTGTTTGAAAAGTTGGGTAAATTTGCAACAGACAGTGACACAATTCATTTTCATACCAGTGTTAGCATGTATCGTATTTTTCATGATCCTGGAAAAATTTTAGCCACGTGTGATGCGTAGTTCTCATTTGGCAAACATTTAAAATGACTGTGTTCGCATTTTTCATAAATATGGCGAAAAATGAGTTTCATGCAGTGATAAAACACTTATTTGAAGAAGTGAATGGCTGCGCAGATCAAAGCCGACTGACTTTCATGGGGACTCTGCACCACCATTAAAGCCTATTTATTTTTGGATAAATGAGTTTAAATGTGGTCATAAGTCCATCGAAGATGAAGCATGCTCCGGATGCCTGACTGAGGTCACAACGAAAGAAATTATTGAAAAAATCCATGGCATCATTATGGAAACCGCCAAGTGAAAGTGCATGAGGTTGTAGGCATCTCAACTGAACGGTATAATAATATCCTGCACAAAAATTGCACGTGAAAAAGCTGTGTGTGTAATGGGTGCCGCAATTGTTGACTGTTGATCAAAAACGCACGCAAAAAGACATTTCAACGCAATGTTTGGCGATGTTTAATCGCAATTCGCAAGATTTTTTTGCGTCGATTCGTGACTTTAGGTGAAACGTGGATCCAGACAGCAGTCAAAATAGTGGACAATGTCTGGTAAAAGGGCACCGAAAAAAAGCAAAGATCGTTTTGTCAGCTGAGAAGGTGATGGCCACTGTTTTTTAGGATTCCCGAGGAATTATCATGATAGACTATTTAGAAAAGGGTAGGACAATAATAGGAATCTATTATTCATCATTGTTGGACTATTTAAAAGAAGAACTTGAGAAAAAAAGGCCAAGATTGGTGCACAAAAAGTAGTGCTCTTTCATCAAGACAATGCACCATCCCACACATCGGCCATTGCAATGGCAAAATTGCACGAATTGAGGTTCGAATTGGTTCCACATCCACCGTATTCACCAAACTTGGCCCTGTATGACTTCTTGTTCCCAAACTTAAAATTTGGCTTGGTGGGAAAAAATTTCTTCGAACAAGGATGTCATCAAGGCTGTCAATGACTATTTTGAACAATTTGACAAATCCTACTTTTTAGATGGGCGAAAAAATTGGAAACTCACTGGACCAAATGTGTAGACCTCGATGAAGACTATGTTGAGAAATAAATGTGATTTTTTTTCCAAAAAAATATGCTTAACTTATTTTTTTTACCAAACTTTTCAAACAACGCTCACATGCTGAAGTTCAAAACGAAACACAAACTTCTTGAATGTGAGCCAATTTTAAGCAGAGCAGCATGGCCAAATTTCAAAAATAGGAAATAATTAGAATAATTTAACTGAATAATTACATGAGGCAAACAATATAAAGAATGAAAGAAAAAACTAGTTCTCAATGAAGAGATGAACAGCAAAAAATGGAAATACCCCCCCCACCCCCGACAAAAAAAAAAAAAAATTCTGAAAAACTTGAAGGACAAGAAAGTAGAACAATACTAATGATAAGTAACTGCCAGATTTGTTCAGGATATGAACTGCCATCCCTATCATCATGTTCATTTATGCATAAAAATATGCATAAATGAAAGCAGCATGAATTCACATAAAAATACAAGACAAGAAAAGTCTTAGAAAATTGTTGATGTCTTTAAACTGATCCAAGATACATAAAGAATTGAAACTAAAGGTGACCAATATCTAGTGGGGAAAAAAAAGCACTACATTCAAAAAAATAAAAAATAAAATTTACAAAAGTTTTGAAAAGAAATCAACATCGAACAACTTGCACATGTGAAAATGTGCAAGTTATACAATGAAATGTATAACTATAATTGAGGTAAAAAAAAGGAAAAAGTTCAAAAACTGAATGTCAGGCATTGGGTAGCAAAATCTGAAGAAAATGTTGATGGAATTGGCCAAGGCAAGGAAGCATGTGGTAAAATTGTGTAAATATAAAAAAATGAAAAATGCAATGTGGACACAGGAAGTTGAAGAAGTGCATAAAAAGAAAAAAATCGTATGAAATGTTCTTTGCTATTAAATCAGCACATGCTTCTAGAAAGTACACAGAAAAATGAAGGAAAGCTTATGGGTAAAAGCAGATAAACAAAAATTCAAAGTAAGAATCCCAAAAATGCCAACACAGATAGAAAATGTTCTGGAATCTACTAAGAAATAAACGAAACGGTATATCACAAAATGAACCAGAGATCATGAAAAAGTAATATAAAAAATGAAAACAAGGATATTCTTGAGGTGTTTTAAATCATCTTTTGGTGTGGAGTAATCATCATCATTCCTAATATGTATCTTCAAGGAGGATGTAAAGGATACGAAGACAGTAACAAAAAATGAATTTGACCTCATTACTAGCTTGCTATCAATACTTTTCTTCCAAATTAATGTTATTGGTTGGTCTTTGAAAATATAAGAGTTTATACTGCAACTTTCTAAGGCATTACTAATTATAAATCCACCTAAATCTTGGTTTTCCTCTGAGTCTTCATTATATCATTCTGGCATTAAATATAGCATTTAAGCCCACCGCAAACTTGCTACCCATATCCTTTATACCAAAGATCAGCTCCCTCCTCTCTCAGTGCCTGGAGTTGATAAAGTACCTTGTTCCTGCAAGCTGGCATACTTTGGACAGACAGGTAGATCAGCAACCATCTGCTTAGAAGAATACAAATCATACATCTGCAATTATGACTATGATCAGTCTGGCCTGGAAAACCATGTTTCGGATATAATCCACAGGATCTCCTGGAAAAAACCACCATGCTCCACCATAGTAAATTCAAAAAAGGAAGACTATTTTTAGAATCTGCAGCAGCACACAGAAATCAACCGAATCTAAATAAAATACATTTGCATTAAACTTCCAAAAATTTGGGAAACATTAATGATCAGAAATCCCACCTTACATTCTAGGCCACCTACAATCACCCATAGAGGGCACACCACCTAGATAGGACTTTAGAGTCACCCACATGTTCGGTTTAGTACTGTGTTGTATTTGAGTGTATGTTACATTAGTTTTTTTGTAATCCCTAAAGATGTCTCAGTGACTGAGATGAAATATTGGAAGTATTAAAACCAGTTTTAATCCTTTCCAAGTGCTGTATATATTCCATTATGTCTCCTACATAATGTCCTCACAGCACTTAAGCCTCAACACACGTTTTGTAATTCTATTGTTTATAATGATTTTTTCATCTTCACTAAAAATTGTGCCAAAATAGCTGAAATGTTTTACTTATTCTCGAAATTTTCCATTGAGGATGCAAGTGACATTTTCTGTGTTCCTGCCTATTTTTAGAGGTTTTTTGTATTTTTATTGCTGATTTATATAACAGATTTGTTAATGCAATTATTCAATTTAGTTAAAGAGTACTGAACATTGTAGTGAATTTATTCAGGAGTATAATGTTTGCATAAAGTAAAGGGCTGAGCATTTACTTTATACAAATATTTTACCTGCCTTCATAATGTGATCCACATAGATGATGAATAACAATGCATGTATGTACTCTTGTCTTAAAACCGGCTTTACATCAAACTATTTTCCATACATCTTGCAATTTGAGCTGCTCACTAAAAATAATATTTAGCATATGCTAAATATTACTGTGTATAATGTCACATTTCCACAGTATAATTATAGCATTTTTGTCTGAATTATTTAAAAAAAATTATTAATTGACATAATGAACATTGGCATTATTCAGATGGAATAAATGATCACATAACAATACTTTGAGTAGAAAAAGCTATAAGATATCTGAAATGTGGAAAGATAGTGCTTATGAAAAGATTAGATGGAATATTGTAGATGATACAAGATTCCACCTAAAATATAGGTATTAAAGCTTGCAGCATCAATACTGCATAATCCACAAAGCTGGATGGCAAGACCACTCAGACGCACAGAAAAGATCTCTTATTGTGCCAATTAAAAAAATAAAAATAAATCTTCCAGGAAGAATTTAATGTAAACATAATTGGGAATTTGAACACTGCTTGCTATTTGGCTATAAAATAATAATGGATATTTATCATCTGAAGCAGTATGGCACAACTAGATTTAAAACAGCAGTTGCCAATGTTGAATTCTTGCATTACAACAAACAGTTGAAAAGTCATAGGAATGAATGTGGACTGCAGAGTTTGGTGGATAGAAGAAGGAGAGGTGATATGATTGAGACTTTTAAACTGTTGAGAGGTGGTTACAGGGTTGACACTGGGGAGTTCTTTCGCTTGGTTGAACAGCGGAAAGGAGTGATAAGCCATCCCTGGAAGTTACGAAAGGAAACTGTGAGGAGGAGGGTGAGGAGTGGTTTCTTTGTGTGGAGAGTGGTTGAACCGTGAAATGCATTGCCTGATGGAGTGGTGAGAGCGAGAACGGTCAACGAGTTTAAGGAGTGGTATAATAGACTTTGTGTTTCTTAGTGGGGGGGGGGGAACCTCCCCTCGATGAATCTTGACAGACTTTATGTTCTTAGGAAGGACCTTCCACGATGAGTCTTTTGACTCCATGGAGGCCTGAATAATAATATTTAAGTTTTGTTGAACTCAAAAAAAAAATGTATGAACAGAGAAAAAAGAAATTGAATTTTGGGCGAATGAACTCAATTAATGCAACGATTTATAGTATAAATGGAACCTTATATGGAACAAAAAATATCTTTTGTATTAGCAATTCAAATGAAAACATGTATTAAAAAAAAGTTTGATCTACAAAAAATTACACAATAACCACAATAATAAACTTTAATGCAAGTACAAATATTTCATACTGAAAATAACAGTACATCACCATTGTGTAGAAAAAAGAATTAATGAACATCAATACTAAACACTGAATATGTGACACCTCAAAAGTCTGGTCTGGTCTGGCACAGCATATTATCGACACTATCCTGTAGGATAAAGATTTCTCCATAAAAGCAGTTTCAAATATGAACACCTTTCCAAAGGAAGTTGTGAAACTCTTTTACACTGGCCTAATCTGAACTGGAATGACTTCCCCCCCCCCCCCCAAAAAAAAAAAAAAAAAAAAAACTTGGGAAATTCTCATTTTACATAAATATCAAAAATAGTTTTAATATTATTTATTTTTAATATTAATTTCTAGCATTCAGCAACCATTTTAAATTGATAAACTAATTGTATGTACCTTGTATATCCATTCTTTGATTTGCTTGTTGTTTCCACACAGTGATGATATACTATTATTTTCAGTACAAAATATTTGTACTTTCATTAAAGGTTTTGTTAAATCTAAAATTAAAATTACACGATAACTACATTACTGTGGTGGTTGTGTAATTTTTTTGCTGTTTTATAGTTATTATTATCCCATTTACTATCATTAAAGAAAAAGGTTTGATATTAAATTAGGTATAACAATGAATTGAAAAATGTCTCCACTTTATTAATAATAATCTGCATGGACTAAAGCAAGTGCTTATAAAACCTGCTATTAAATTAGAAATATTAAAATTAATTAAAGACAGATGATATTATCCTCTTAAGCAACTCTGCTGCAAGCCTTCAAGAACATAAGCCAAATGAAATAATGATTGTGACAAATTTGGTATGAAAATCAGCAATAAGAAGACTAAAACAATGAAAACATTAAAGGAAATTAATTTTCACTATAGCAAAAAAAATAAAAAAAATAAATAAATAACAAACTTACTCACTGTAGCAAAGTATCAAAACTCCCAGCCAAAGCCTCATTGCTACATTACTATGCCAAAGAAAATTCACAACAACAAACTATTTACTATCACAAACTATTTCGGCAATCACTATGAGTTGTTTGCTATAGTGTGAGTTGACCATCAACTACATTCTTAGTAAACATATAGAACAAGTTACACATTTTAGCCTTTTAGGTACAAATGCAGAGATGGTAAATTAAATATGGAAACAGATAACAGAATAAGTAAGGCTAGAGTTGTGAGAAGTCAGATAAATAAATTTATATTGAATAAGAGAGAAATCAGCCAAAAGACCAAAAGATTGATGTGTTCTCTGCAAGATTAATGCTATTGCCAAATTTAGAATCACTATGTCCTCTATCATAGATCTTTGTTTATGACATCTGAGGATACAATTAAATAATAATTATGGAGCCTGCAACCCCTGTCTCATTCCATGCTCCACTGAATTCTAGGATGCAGTCAATCATAGCTATTTCATAATGTAGAATTTTCAAAAGAATATGCCAAATGGAGTAAAGGCCTTCTCTGTGATTTAATAAAATTATATAAGTAATACATGTTATGTTCTAGGTATTTTGCTCTAACAATATAGAGTGCAAATATATGATTTGCCTGTGTACCCTTTCAAATATCTCTTAATCTTTTTTTGAAAACCAGAAGACCAAATTTGTGCCTTATACAATGGAACCATAATCTTCTTACTTCTATTAGTCAGTGTCCTCAGTATCATTGCCAGAATTTGTTGTGCTGTCCTCACAATGTTAGCAATGTGTCCTCTAAATCTTTGATCCCTATTCACCATCATCCCTAGATCTCTTATTCCTCCACCTGTTCCAATATATCCTTCACCAAGAGTAAACGCTACATCCCATTTTGCATTCCAAATTTTTAAACCTTACACACTGCAACACTAAACTGCCAACCCCACTCCCTATTAAAATCCTCTTGTAAAGTCATACTGCTCTACTCCTAATAGTTCTTACCAACTTAGAACCATCTATAAACAGGAAATTAGTAATTTTGCAAGAACCTGATGAAATGTAAGGTGAATAAATTCCTACATAAAATATTTAACTTTGTTAAATGTTTTGAACATGCAAGAGTTTACCAAATACCTTATTCATGCAGATTTCTTTTATTTTTGTTAAAAGAAAGGTTCTATGCAAGAGGTTTACCAGATATCATGTTCATTCATACCTCTTTCATCCAAAAGGACAGTCAATATTTGCTTGGAAGAAGAACAAAATTACATCAAATACCTTGAATTCAGAAGCTAGAGATAGATTGCTTAGCACTATTTCTGCTAGACAGAGTTCAACAAAAGAGAAAGAGAGGGCTGTGATTTCTGCTGTCTTGGGTTTTCCCAGTGTTTGGATGTGATTCTTATAAATGTCAAATCTGTAAATTTTGCATCATCATCAAATTCCTGCCATGTACTCTCAAGGGGGGTGTACAGGATATGATAGTACTACATGAAAAATTTACATCATTACTAACTTCCTATCTACAATTTTCCTCCAAATTAGTCTGTTACTTGTCACGACTCCAACATTATCAGATCTTATATTTCTATCATCTAAGGCACTTTGTGCCATATCAATCCACCTATATCTTGGTCTTCCTGTGGGTCATTTTCCTGCCAACCTGGCAGAGAACACTTGTTTTGCTAATATTTCTTCTCCCATTCTGTTTAAGTGACTATACCACCTGAGATTAGCTCAGCTAACACATTGCTGGATGCTGACAATGTCAAGTTCTTTCCTAATTTCCTCTTTTTAATATGATATCGCCATTGATGCCATCTGTTTCAAGCCTCTAATCTTTCTCAGGAGTCTCATATCTGCGGTCTCTAGTCTTTGATCAAGTGTTTTACTTCTGACCCAGCTCTCAGATCCATAAGTTAAAACTGGTTTGAACAGTGTCTTGTATACAGCTAATTTAGTGATACGACTAATTTCCCTCTTATTTCATATGAATTTATTCAATTGACTTCCTACCATACCAGATTTGTTGATTCTGTTGTTCTATTTCCGTATTTAGTTTACCATCTTCACTAAAAATCGTTTAGTTACTAAAAGTTACACGTTTAGTAACTAAATGTGTTACTAACAAGTAACAAGTTTAGTATTACTTGTTAGACAATTTTTAGTCTAACAAGAAACACTAAAAATTGTTACTTGTTAGAACAAGTAACAAGTAAAACATTGTTACTTGTTCCACAGTAACGATGTTTTACTTGTTACTGTGGAACAAGTAAAACATTTCACTAATAGTTGAAATGTTTTACTTGTTCCACAGGTTCTTCGTTCACAATGCAGCTGACATTTTCAACGATTCTGCCTATTTTCATTGTCATTGTGTTTTTATTGCTGACCTTCATACCATATCTATTACAACAGTTATTCAATTTAGTCAGGGAATCTTGAGCTTGTAGCGGATTTATTTAGAAGTATAACATCGTCTGCATAAAGCAAAGACTTGACATTAACATTACCAATTTTGATATCATGTTTAGTATCCCTTTCCTTCATAATGTGATCCATATAGATAATGAATAAAAGAGGGGATAATGTACATCCTTGTCTGACACCAGATTTAACATTAAACCATCTTCCTGTACTTCCTTCAATTCTAACTGCTGACTTACAACTCGAATAAAGACTAAGTATTGCTTGATATAATGTCCCATTGACAACATATAACTGTAGCGTTTTGAATAGCTTTTCTCTTGGCAGCTTGTCATATGCATTTTCCAGATCGACAAAACTTAAATACAGATTTTTGTTATATTCCCATGATTTCTCAACTATTTGTTGTAAAGTGAAGATCTGATCCTGACAGCCTCTACTTGGCCTGAATCCAGCTTGTTCTTCACCAAGCTTTTCTTCCACAATTCTTCTCAACAGTTTCTCAAGTATACTGGCATAAATCTTACCAGGAACAGTCAGCAGGGAAATACCTCTGTAATTCTCAGATTCGGTTTTATTTCTCTTTTTATATATGGGTACAATGAAAACTCTACTCCAATCATCGGGAATTTGTCCCTCTGTCCAGGCCTTCTGAACTATGCATTGCAGCCACAGTAAGACTTTTATACCACCACACTTCAGCATTTCTGGTCAAATATCATCTACTCCTGCTGCCTTTCCACATTTCAAGCCTTTGACTTTTTCTACCTCAAGTAATGATATGCATTCCTCACTCTATGCTTGTTGAGTGTTTTTTTACCATTGTGCTATCACTGCTTGTTTCATTTAGCAATTTTTCAAAGTAATTACTCTATACTTCAAGAATATCTTTTTCTCCCATTTTCCTGTTACCTTTATCATCTCTAACACCTTTTACAGCAGTCTTTCCTCCATTTCTAAGTTTCTTCAACAACCTCCAGAATATTTTGCTGCCTTCTTGATATTTAATTTCTATGTTCTTGACAAAGTCCTCTCATGACTTTTGTTTAGCTAGTTTTACACAGTGTTTAGCTTTCTTACGTTTGTCTCTGTATTTTCTAAGGGCACAAGCTGACTTATTTGCAAGGAACTTTTGATATGCTTTTTTCTTTTCCTTCACTGTCTCTTTAACTTCCTGTGTCCACCATGGAGTTCTGATTTTTCTATCCTTGCAGACAACCTCACCACATGCCTCTCTGGCTGAATCAATCAATGTTTTCTTCAAGGCTTGCCACTGAATCTCCAAGGTTTGGTTCCTGTTCTCAAACGCTTTCATTTTTTCTTCAATAATCTTTGTGTATTTTAGTATACAGTTCACATCTGCTCAACTTTTATTAGCTTTAAATCTTTCTTACGTTATTATTTTCAATATGAAATTCAATTTTATCCTGCTAAAGACTAAATAGTGATCACTTCCAATTTCAAATCCTCTGTACACTCGGGTGTCAGGGAGAAAACATCATTATCGACACTAACATAGTCAATGAGACTTTTCTTATTCCTAGCCTCTTCTCTCCATGTGAATTTGTGCACATTTTTATGTTGGAACATGGTGTTTGTAATAACTAGTCCATGTCCTGAGCAGAAATCCAACAGGTATTTGCCATTATTATTAACTTTGCTCTTTTCTCCAAATTTTCCCAAAATATTTTTGTATGTCTGACAATCATTTCCTCTGCTATTTAGATTCCCAACCAACAAGGACCAACTTTTCCTTTTTCATTGTGTCAGTTGCTTTCTCTAAAACATGAAAAAATTCCTCCACTTCTACCTTAGTAGAACCTTCTGTGGGACCATAGGCACAAATAAGTCTCACTGTCCAGTTCCCTATTCTCATATTTGCCCATATCACTCTACTTGAAACTGCCTGCCATTCAAGAAGATTAGCCTCGTATTTTGTGTTGAATACTATGGCTACTCCTTCTTTTCTTTGATTGTCATTGCCTGAATATAACATTTTGTATTTATTGCTCAGAAAGATCTCACCAGTTTTGGTCTTTTTTGTTTCAGTCACCCCTATTATGTCGATCTGGTATTTATCTAATTCCTCAGCTAGCTCCATTTCTTTGCCATTCAGGCTTCATATGTTGATAGTACCGATCTTTAACTCTGGTGATGTTGAGTTGGGGTATGTTTTCAGATTTGTTCCATTAGTTGACTTTTCGCTGTTCACCCTGGTTCCCTGGCAAAAACAACGGGGGCTTTGTTTAACCGGGCAACGTCCCAGACGGCATGAAATTTTGTCATGTTGTACCATCATTTTGTATTTTTTTTAAGCCAATAAGAATACAATTTGGTCGGCTAAATGTTAAATTGCCAGCCCATCATCGTTCATTCAGTATCCAGGTAGATACCCAACAGGATGCACCATGAGAAGGTGAGGATTGGACATTAGGTCAGAAGCCCTGGTCAGTTCTCCGAATTCCTTTAAAGGCTATGTGGAGGTCTCCTCTCAGTTACACAGCTTTGACCCTTAAGCACCCCGTTAATTTTTAATTTTTTATTATACATTTAATTTAATTTTTAATTATACATATATTTCTATTTATTCATATAAATACATACTGAACTTGAACAGCATGCTGGACCTGGCTAATTTGCCATTACTACTCATTTACTTACCTAATCTCTTCATGCCTCATGGGAACATTGGGCCGAGATCCGTTTCTTCCAGATACTTTCCTGAGCTACCAGTTTGGCTTCTCTCCAGCTATTCCAGCCAGCCAATCTTCTTTCCTTTTCTGTCATTCTTGGCCAAGTTAATTCAGACCTTCCCCTTTTCTGTTTTCCTTCTGTGATCCATGCCAAGGCCACTCTAGGAAAATCTCTGTTGTTCATTCTCAGTAATGTCCAATACATTTTCATCTGCATTTTTCTTATTTCATCAGTGAATACTTTTTTTTGCACAGCTAGCTTATAGAAGTCATTGTATGTTATATGTTGTGTCAAAATATTTTTATTATTTTATGCGTTTTTTTTAAACTAATTTAGCTTCCTATTTTTTTGGTCAGATTCTACGTCTCTGATCCATTAATAACATGGCCTTAACATTGCTACTGAAGATCTATATTTTGGTTTTATAATAATTTGAAGATTTTTATATATTATTTAGTTTTATGAAAGCAGTATTAGCTTTTGTCAGTCTCTGCATTATATCACTGTCAGTTTTCCCTTTTTAGTATCTACATCTGCTCACAAGTATGTAAAATTCTTAACTTTGCAACATGCTGATTGATTTTGATCTCTTTGTAACATCTGCTGTTTCAGTTTAAGCACTTTTGTTTTAATTATATTTATTTTAAGACTAACATTTCAGCTGTTTTATATAAGTCTTCTGATTTGGTTTGTATATCGCTGTATTCTGATGAGATCAAAACTATGTCATCAGCATAATCTAGATCTTCTAACTTTGACATAGAATTCCATTTAATTCCTCTTCTTGCACAAGTAACTTTTCTCATAATCCAATCAGTGACAATATTAAACAATAACTCAGACATAACACAACCCTGCCTTACACCAGATCTTATCTCAAACCATTCGGATGTTGTTTCTGTGCAATAACAACTTTTACTTTCCTTATACATTTCTTTGATTAGTCTCATATATTTGTTGGGAATTCCATAACTTTTAATAATTAACCATAATGTTTCTCAATCAATACTGCCAAATGCTTTAGCAAAATCCACAAAATTTATGTATAATTGGCTTCCAACTTCTATGCAATGACATATTATTGGTGTTCCTTAAAGTAAAAATACACCTACCTGTTCTAAAACAAGCTTGTTTGTGCCTTAATATCTTCTCTACATAATTTTAATCCTACAGTAAGACTACGTTTAATGCTATCTCGATTAATGCTGATTTGTTATAACCATAAAAAAGCACTAAATATTCCATGATTCGATATAATGCGGTTCTAATCGAAGCCTAAAAAAGAACTAAATTTACGCTGATTCAATCTATCGCTATATTTCCCTTGATTCATATATGATGTGATTATTCCCACACCAATCAGCGGAAGGTTAAAACAAAATAAAATTGATACAAAAAAGCATTCTGCTCGACATTAAAATGCAAGTGCTGAAGTGATTAGAAAAAGGTGAACGTTGAGTTGACATTGGAACCACTTTAAATTTGTCTACTTCTACTGTATGAACAATTTTAAAAAACAAGGACAAAATTAAGTGTTTTTTCAGCAACCACAACCACAATGTCTTCTGCAACAAAGGAAATCCAATCCAGAAGCTTTTAGAGGAAATGAAGAAATGTCATTCCATTTGGATTGATGATGAAACCGAATGCAACATGCCATTAAGTCAGGCAATAATCATGGAAAAGGCCAGAAGTATCTTTAATAACATTCAAAAACAAAGAGAGGATACGAGCGAAAACTTTGCAGCTAGCAGAGGTTGGTTCGATAGATTAAAAAAAGAGAAGCAACCTCTGCAACATCTGAATCACTTGTTTGCTGTGACAAAGCACTAAATGCTGTTTTATTTAGTGCATTGTCTTCTAGGAACACATCCTAAGCATTAATCGAGGTATTATTGTATTTATCAATATTTTACAGAAAATTTTTGCAGATACTGACAGTTGACTAATTCCCCTCCAATTCTTGGATCTATTGACATCTCCTTTCTTAGGAATTATAATTATCATTGCTTCTATCCACTTTTTAGGTATCTTTTCAGTCTCTAGCACATTGTTAAAGATCAGTTGCAGTTTATCAGCAGCAGTTTCTTTAGTTTTCTCTTAAACATTTTTAAGCACAAAGTATTTTAAGCATTTAAACATTTTCCAAAAGCCTTTGCACTTATCATTGCCTAAAGTCTTTCCACTTTTCATTTTCTCCATTACATTTGTTGTTTCATTTTTAGATATAGGTTCTGATGTAATATTTAAATTTATGCTTACAAGATGTTTTTCCATTACTGAACTTCTAATTATATCATTTATATTGTTTACTGCATTTAAAATCTCATCAAAGTGTTCTTTCCATCTTCTCACAATCACATTCTCTTCAGTTTGCAGCAAATCATCTTTATCTCTTATAGCGTTTACTTGCCTCTTTTCTTCAGAGCATATTTTCCTTGTGATCTTGTACGGTCTTCCAAATATGCCCTAATGCTTCTTTTCCCAAACTGTTCACATAATTCCTTTTATCCTCTCTTGGAGATCTTTAAACTAACTCGTCTTTCTCTGTATAACAGCTTAAATAAATTTCTCTAGCTCTCTGGGATTTAGCGTATTCAAACATTATTTTAACTTTATGCCTTTCTTCGATGAATCTCCAGGTCAAGTCTGATAACCAATCCTAGTTCTTTTTCCTCCTAAGCACCCAAACAGTCTCTTGCAACCATCATTATACACCATTTAAAATTTTTTCCTCTTCATTTCAATCATGTCTTCTGGGCTTTCTACTTACCTTCTAGTTTCTCATTTTCCAAAACATAAAATCGATTTTTTATCATAACATTTTTCTTAATTTCATTCATTTTTAATTTAGACATGTCATATTTTATGTCAATTTTTATCCTTCCATTCTGTTTTCTCCATTACATGGAGAAAACAGAATGGAAGGATAAAAATTGGAAGGAATGGAAGAATGGAAGGAAAACACAAAAAAAAAATTAAAAACTGCTAGTTTTTAATTTTTTTTAAATCCCATTAATTTGAATTTGGCTGTTACTGATTAATGATCAGATCCTACATCAGCTTCTTGCCTTACTTTAACATCTAAGAGTGAACTGCCATACAAATAAGATAATGTGTTTTATTGCTTAAACCAAAACAGTATTTCACTTTTGACTTACTACACTGTACAACAGCACTGCTGATGGCTTTGATAATGGGTAAAAGAAAATAGTAATAATTAAATGTTTAAGTGATATCCATTAAATATTTTCAATATTGTGGTAATTTTATCAGCTATCCATATAGTGTAAAATCCTTTGCTTACACAAGCTGGAGGAACAAGTTTAGTGTATTCATTTTCAATTTATGTGATGTCTGAAGTGCTAACAAAATATAAAAAGTTCATCCCTTTTTGTTGATGCATTATAAAACACTGAGGAACAAGAAACAAAACAAAAATGGTCCAAAAGTCATACCTCAGGATAGTCTCCATTTACATGGATAACAGGTGCATCAATCATCTTCATTATATCACTACAGTACAGAGATGATCTGAAAATAAAACACTTAAATTATATATTTCCAAATTTTGAAATATAACACCAAAATAATCTTAAAATGCAGTTTTCTAAATAAGTCAGATTAATATTTTAAAATCTGAAACTGTATACTTTTATTTATAGAAAAATATTTATGTAATAAAATTCATGGTATGCACAGATCTGATATATCCAAAAATGCATTTTCATCTTAAGAATCCAAGAAGTAATATTTCATGAACTTCCATTGCTCATAATTATCATTTTGGCAACATAAACAAGGAAGTATAATACATATATATATATATATATATATATATATATATATATTCATTTTAATATAAACTGACTAAAAATCCGAGAATTATAACAAATTGAGATTTATTTGAAAACGCAACATGTTTCGTCGGGATCAACTTCATCAGGTGTTAAGAACATAGAAAGCTATTAAAAGACACTGAAAAAAAAAAAATATATATATATATAAGTTTACCTGTTATAATTTTTCTCTTATCCTTTCTTATTATACTTTCTTTTCATCTTTCTGACATATTACTTTCCATATTGTCTTGAAGGGCCATCAGTGACAAAGAAAAAGTTTCAATTCATATTCATCTTTTTATTTATTTTTATTTTTTTAATACTCACAAATTAAGAACCAACTAAAAATCTACAAGTTTCTCAATAATTATTGATTCTAGAAGATAGATCAGCAGGAAAGGATCCAATCAACTGATCACCTCAATCTCTACCATACTGCAGGTTTAAGAGAAATGTCTTGAAGGAGATGACTTTCGAAACACTTCATGCAGTAAATGACAAAAGAGAGAGGGGGGGGGGGCAACTACCCAAAGATGTACATTTAATCTGTTGATATAATTTGTCTTGTACACTGAAATAACCACAATGGATTACAAAGTCAAAAAGTTTAATAATCTCCAGAGGAAAATCTTGTTTAAGTAAATTAACAGTATCTATCAAAGTAATGTTTGTGAAAAAGAGATTACTATATCAATTAGTATTGATATAGTAATCATAATATCTGAAAGTTCTAAATAATGATGACAAATTTTTGTTTTAAAATCTACATTCTTGATATGAGAAGCAGATTTTCCAGTAAAGAAACACAATAACGAGATGAAAAGCCAAACAGCTATAACTGAAACACAATAACAATGACAAGTATTTAGAAACTTTATATACATTACAGCCAATGCAATCTACTACTAGTCTTAACCACCTAGCATACAGATCTTATGGTATAGATATGTGGATGATTTTTTACAATATGAAATGGTTCTTTATCAGATTTGAAACGATTTGTCTCAAAAATAAATATGCTTCATCCTAGAATTCACTTTGGCAGTTAAACTCCTCTTCACAGATGAGAAGATTTTCAGCATTGAAGAGCTGTTTAGCTATCAAAATGATCATATACCCTGGATGATAGCATAGCACCCAGGATTCAGAGGTCATCATCCAGCATCAAGGATGCTTTGGTGGGGGGAGTGATGCATCACAGAGTATCTAAGTTGCATTTCTGCAAGAAAGTGGTCAAAACCTCTGCCAAAGTGTATCAAGACATCATGCTGGAACCTGTGGTATGGACCCTGAATACCTTGTTTCAAGGTAGGCAGTGGACCTTCTAACAGGACTCGGCCCCTGCACACAAAGCGAGGACCCCACCACAGTGGTTGGAGGCAAATGTGCCCGACCACATATCACCATCTGGAAGACCCGATCTGTTGGACTTCAAATTGTGATTGGTTCTTAAAAGAGCAACCTGCAAGAAATGACATCCCAGCATCACCAGCCTGAAAGTCGATTTGAAAGGAGCAAAGGCAGTGTTTCCATTGGATGTTTTGAGTACCACCATCAACATCTTGCCTTACAGACTTCAGGCATGTGTGAAAGCAAAAAAGTGATGTTGTGAGAGATGAACGTTTCACAGATAATGATGTCATTATGATGTGAAGGCACTCATCCACTGTAATCCTGCAAGAATGCAGAAAGTGATGCTGTGTGCCACTGGAGAAGTGCCTTTGATTTTATTACCCTCTGCTGCATAAGTTGTAGTATTAGAAAGTGTCCAGTAGAATGACAATAGGCTTCTCATTCCCACGTCATCAGTTAGTACATGTAACATCATTCGCTGGGAAACATTCATTTCTCACAACATCACTTTCTGCATTCTCACAGGATTACAGCGGATGAGTGCTTTCACGATCCTCACAAGCTGTTGCTTCCTAAAGCAGCAGCATAGATATGTTCTTTGGCAGTTAGGTATGTCTTCTGTATCGTTATAACAGTTAATAGTCGAATACACAAACATCCTACTGATCCTGGGTGTTTTAGCATGTTGAAATTAACAGGTAGCTACGTTCCAACCTTGTGAAGTGCTATTACAGCTACATGGTTCTCATAATCTCATTGCATGTTACCCCATACAGCTAGACAACTCTCTCTCTCTCTCTCTCTCTCTCTCCTGATAAACACATGAATGTTAGATGTGCACAGTGCCACTAACAGAACTGGGCTCACACAATTCTATGGACATCACAAGTGTGTGTGGAAGTTATAGCAGTATTTATGGCAAGACTGTGTATACAAGGTGATCAAAATTAAAGTATTCTGTTTAAGGCCCTGTGGAGTGGCACTCAATGATCCAAATGCTGTGAAACTTTGCAGGAACACATTGTGTGTCATTAAGAAGTGATATCTGAGATAAAAAAAAAAAGTAGTTCAAAAATCGCCACCAGGGAGCACAGTATGATGTACTGAATGTACATGTAGTAATTTTTCTGCAATGTGTAAGGAGGAGAAAAGAGATACAAGCATAAATAACACATTTTTATTCACTTCCATTATGCATTCACAGGCTGTACTGTTCAATATGCTATTCTTCCTGGCATGCCACAAACATCCTTTGGATAGTGTGTTCAACAGAAGAATGCAGCTGGTCAGGACTGATGTTGTGCATATGTTGCATTATGCTGTCTTTCAGCACTAGCAAGTTATCCAGATGATCCTGATAAAGCCTGACTTTGAGAAATTCCCAAAGTAAGAAGTCACAGGGGGGGGTCATATCAGGTTCATGTGAATGAAGCTGCCATGCAGTGAGAAACACATGCTAATCTCTGGCTTCTGTGAAATGTTATCAAACAACCTCGTGTAAAGATCAACCAATGTGTGGAGGAGCTTCCATCCTGCATGAAAATAACTGAATCCATGCACAGGTGCTGTTGTAGCTGTGGCGCAATGGAATTTTTATCATATTGTGATACTTCTCACCAATAACTGAGAAGGTCACAGGACCCAACTGGTAAATGTACTCAAAGAAGAATGGTCCAATGATAAAGTTGCAAACCCATACCAGAAAGTAACTTTGGGTGAATGCAAAGGAATCTGTTGGAATGCATGAGGGTTTTGAATAGCCCATACCTGACAAGTGTTGGTATTCACAGCTCCGTTCAGGTGAAAGCGAGCCTCATCTCCACATAAAATCATCCACAGCTACAGTGACCAACTCCAATCAAGCAAGGAATGTCAAAGCGAATGTGTTAGTCAACATTCAAAGTCCTGCAGGCACACCTCCTGGGTCAGGGTTATCTTGAATGGATAGAAATGCAGAATTTTTATGGAAGTTTTTTCACTTGGCTATGCTACTACGACCTCTGTCCAAAAAGAAACCAAACTTTTTGAAAATAGAAGAAACTAGTGGCGCCACCTGTTGTAGCTTTTTTGTTGTCGAAAGCAGCAACCTTCATTAGTGTTGTCAACTCTTTATGACATTAGAAGCTGAGTTATAGTGCCAAGAGTGACAGTGTGTTTTGAAGAACAGTCAGAAAATGAGTTTCAAACAGAGAGCTGCGATTGACTTTTGTGTTAAACTAGGTAAACGTTTTACCGAAACGCATCGAATACTTCAAAAAGCATATGGTGATGAATGCTTATCCCATACTCAAGTTTACGAGTGGTTTAAGCGATGTCAAAGTGGTCGTGAATGCTTGAGGACGACAAAAAGCCGGGCTGTCCAAAAACTGGACTGAGCGAAGTTAACATCCAAAAAGTGTGCGATTTCATCAAAGAAAACCTGAAATTATCCATGAGATTGATTGACAATGAATTGGGGATTCCAAAATCAAATGTGCACAACATTTTCACCAAGAATTTGGGTGAATTGAATTCACGATTTGTTCCCCACAAGTGACTGACAAAATATGTATCGAATTGAACACTGCAAGGACCTCATTAAAATGCTCATAAGGACTCAAACTTCCTTGAAACGATTGTTACTGGTGAGGAAACGTGTTTTGAGTATGAGCCTGAATCAAAGGACCAGAGTGCTGAGTGGAGACCGCCAGAAGAGGGGCATCCAAAAAAAAGTCACTTGGAGAAGTCAAAAGTAAAGACAATGCTGATTTGTTTCTACGATTCCAAGGGCATTATCCACAAAGAATTCGTTCCGCCTGGCCAAATGGTCAATGGTGAGTTTTATCTCGAGTTTTGAAGCGATTGATAGCGAGAGTTCGTCGCGTACGGCATGAATATCATGATGCAGGCAGCTAGTCACTTTTGCACGATAATGCACCATTTCATTGTTCAAATATTGTGAGACAGTTTTTGAGCAAAAACCAAATTTGTGTGTTGGATCACTTGCCGTATTCACCTGATTTAGCACCCTGTGACATCTTTCTCTTCCCCAACTTCATTTGCTGATGAAGGGAAAGCGATATGACACCACTGAAAATGTTCAAGCGACAGTAACCACGACCCTCAACAGTATCCCAAAAACCGATATAAAAAACTCATTTAACGAATTAATTGACCATGCCAAACACTGTATAGAAGCTGAGGGAGAGTATATTGATTGAAATAAACGATTTGAATAATTATAATTGGCCTGTGTTTTATTTTCTATCAACAGTTCGGTTTCCTTTTGTACAAAGGGTGTAATTATATATTGGGTTTTATCCTTTATCCAGTGTTAGCAAACAAAGTTTGCATCCGAAGTACTTTCAGGACCGAGCAACTCGTAGTAAAGGTGGTATAAGTTCTCATCACTTGCCTTAATATTTCCCAGAATTCAAAGCACATCTCCTTGCATATTATGCAGACATGTATAATGTTAGGCATTAAAGGAAGGACCACTACCCAGACCGTTTTGAACTTTATTGAGGTCTCATCAGTAGGAGCCAGACCCAGAGGTGGTGATACTGGAAGGGCCACTACCCAGACCAGTTTCAACCTTTATTGAGGTCTCATCAGTGGGAGCCAGACCCAGAGGTGGTATATCAGTATATCACCACCTCTGGGTCTGGATCCCACTGATGAGACCTCAATAAAGGTCAAAACCGGTCTGGGTACTGGCTCTTCCCTTAATGCATAATATTATACATGTCTGCAAGGAGATGTGCTTTGCATTATGAGAAATATTAATTGTATTCATCCGTCTTCTTGTTATGATGTGAGATGATACAATGCCTAGGCGATGAGATGAATGATGTAGCGTTAGGCTACTATTGACCTTCTGAAGATATGTTAGAAGGGGGAATCATCGAGCCATGATGATGTCAATGAATGGATGTCAGGGATGAGACGATGTTGATGGTTGGTATACTAGTATATCACCACCCTCTGGGTCTCTGGCTCCCACTGATGAGACCTCAATAAAAGTCAATAAACTTCAAAAAAACCAGTCTGGGTAGTGGCCCTTCCCTTAATGCATAACATTACACTTGTCTGCAAGATGTGCTTTGCATTATGGGAAATATTAAGGCAAGTGATGAGAACTTATACCACCTTTAGCACAAGTTGCCTCAGTCCTGAAAGTACTTCAGGTGTAAACTTTGTTTGCTAACACTTGGATAAAGGATAAAACCCAATATATAATTAGTAGAAATACAGAATCCTCCATAGAATTATCCAGACAGTTGTGTAAGGTACATCCATGTATCTTGATACAGCACGTGCACTGCAGGAACCAACACTGTTATTTATGGCCTGCTTCACAACTGCAGTAGCAACTTCATTCACTTCATTGGTTTGTGACCTCTGCCAGGTCTAACTTCCAATAATCCCATTTCTTCAAAATAACTAATCATTCATCGCAGAGCACATGGAGATAGTGGACTTCGTCAATATTTGTTCATGTGACAAAATTCATAGAGTTCAGCAACAACGTTGCAATTGTTTAGGTAGTACAGCTTCACAAGCAAAGCATATTGGGGCAAGGTTTCAAACCCTCCTGGCACCTGCTGAGTTGTGCGATATGCAAATTCCATGCATTTGGTGTTTACAATGCCCCTGGTGGTGAATTTTGGAACTACTTTTTTTTCCCTTCTCAGATAATCACTTCCACATGACGTACAATGTATTCCTGCAAAGTTTCACAACATTTGGATCACTGGATGGCGTTCCACATGGTCTTAAACAGAGATACAGTAGTCCACCCCTCCCTTATCTATGGGGAATACATTTCAAGATGCCCTGCAGATACTTGAAACCGCTAATAGCACCAAACCCCCACATATACCATGCTTTTTCCTATACACCTATGATAAAGTTTAATTTATAAATTAGGCACAGTAAGAGATTAACAACAATAACTAATAATAAAATAGAACAATTATAATAATATACTCTAATAAAAGGTATATGAATATGGTCTCTCTCTCTCTTTCAAAATACAATATCTTATTGCATTGTACTCATCCGTCTTCTTGTTATGATGTGAGATGATACAATGCCTAGGTGATGAGATTAATGCTGTAGCGTTAGGCTACTATTGACCTTCTGAAGATATGTTAGAAGGGGGAATCATCGAGCCATGATGATGTCAATGGATGGATGTCAGGATGAGACGATGTTGATGGTTGGAGATCCTCGATAGCTGAAGGGTTTTTTTTTTTTTGGAAGAACGTTGTAATTGGAAGTTATTGTCTCTTTCTTTTTAACTCATCAAATTGTTGCTGCAAAGTTTGTAACCCTTCTGTGATCATATGGGTAACTTATGTGTTCCATCTGAGAATCTTATTCCATAATTTTGTCATTCTTTTCCTGCCATCCTGGAAAAGAACACTTCTTTAGCTAATCTTTCCACTCCATTTCTGTTTAAGGGGCCATTAAATTAGCTCTGCTTACACATTCCTGAATCCTAACAATATCAAGTTCCTAATATCTTCGTTTTTAATATGATACTGTCATCTGTTCAGTCCCCTGATCTTTCTCAGGACTCTCATATCTGAGGTCTCCAGTCTTTAATCAAGAGTTTTATTTCTAACTCAGGTCTCAGATCCATAAGTTGAAACTTGTTTGAACACTGTCTTGTATCCAGCTAGTTTAGTCTTTTGACTAACCTCTCTTTTATTCCATATAAATTTATTCGTTTGAATTCCTACCATATCAGCTTTGCTAATTCTTCTATTTCCAAATTTAATTTGCCATCTTCATTAAAAAGTGTGCCTAAATAGCTGAAATGTTTTACTTGTTATAAAAGGTTCACCATTCAGGATACAGTTGATGTTTTCAATGTTTCTACCTATTTTCATTGTCTTTGTTTGTTTTTTTATTGCTGATTTTCATACCAATTTATTATGACAGTTATTCAATTTAGTCAGGGAATCTTGCAGACTTGTAGTGGACTTATTTAGAAGTAGAACATCATCTGCATAAAGTAAAGAGCTTAGATTAACATTACCAATTTTGATATCAGATTTAATGCCACATTCATTCATAATCCATATCATGATCCATACAGATAATGAACAGTAGTGGAGATAATGTGCACCCTTCTCACACACCTTATTTTACCTCAAACCATCCATCTTCCTGTACCTTCAAATCTTAACTGCTGACCTATAGTTTAATAGAGACTATGGTATGTACTGCTTCATATAATGCTCCATTTACATCATATAACTCTAGCTCCACTAATTGTTAGGAGAAAGAGGTACGACAGTGCATTTATGATGTGTTAATTTTTTGCTTAGCTGAAAATGAGGTCCAAATCTTTTTTGGAAAATTCAAAGTTCTAGCATGTCATATGTTTGACATTATCAAAAAAAAAAAAGATTACAAATGGAATAAAAATTTACATCAAGGAATTAAACTTTCTCCTACAGTAAACTTAAACACTCTCCTTTTTGCCAACGACCAAATAATTACAAATTCTGAAGATAACTTACAGAAAGCTATTTTAGATCTAAATGAGATAGCCAAAGATTATGATATGATAATATCAACAGAAAAATCAAAAACTATGGCCTTTAAAGGACAAGATCCAGCAAGAACTAAAATAGTAATAGATAACAAGATCTTAGAACAGGTGAATTCATTTAACTACCTAGGATGTATGATCACATATGAAAATGAAAAAGATATAAACGTAAAAATTGCAAAATATTTAAAAATAACAGGTGTAATTATCTCTATATTTAAACCAAACCTAGTTCAAAAGCAAATCAGACTAAAAGTATACAGTATTATTAGCCCTACCAGTCTTAACGTATGGAAGCGAAATCTGGACAATAAAATAAAAAGACAAACAAAGATTAATAACAGCAGAAATGAAGTTTATGAGAAAAACTGCAAAGTATACCTTATTTGATCCCAAAAGAAACGAAGAAAATATGAAAGAATTAAACCAAGAACCAGTAATAGAAAAAATAAAAAAATATAAACATAAATGGATGGAACATGTTCAAAGAATGAAAACAGAAAGATTACCAAAACAAGCCTTAACGTACAAGCCGTTAGGAAAAAGAAAACCAGGACGTCCTCTTAAACGATTCAACGATGACTTCTAAGGAGGGAATAGGCCATGCTAGGCCTAAATCCTTGATACGCATGATGATAATAATGATGATGAACTCTAGAGTTTTGAACAGCTTTTCTTTGTCATATGCCTTTTCTAGATCTACAAAACTTAAAATCCTTGTTATATTCCAAAGATTACTCAACTATATGCCTTAAAGTGAAAATCTAATCCTAACAACTTCTTTATACAATTTTTCTTAGCCATTTTTCAAGTATACTTGCACAAATCTTACCAGAAACATTCAAATAGGAAAATAACTCTGTAATTCTCATATTCAGTTTTATTTCCATTTTTATAGATGGGTGCTACGAGAACTCTGCTCCAATCATCTGGAATTCAACCCACTGAATTACACAATGCACCACTGTAAAACTTTTTCTCGGTCTAGAAAATGCAGTTTTCTACACCGTGCTGACACTACTTGTTTTATTTATCAGTCTTTCAAACTAATTACTCTAGATATCTAGAATATCTTTATCTTCAGTTTAATCATTACCTTTTTCATTATTAATTTTAATATTCACCTTTACCTTCTCCGATTCTTTTTACAGTACTTTTCATCCATTTCTAAGCTTTTTCAATTAGTCCCCAGAATAATTTGCCACCTTCCTGATATTTATTTTCTATGTTTTTACCAAATTCTTCCTATGACTTTTTTCTTAGCTACTTTTACATAGTGCTTTGCTTTCTTACATATTTCTCTGTGTTCTCCAAGAGCAAGTTGACTTAGTTGCAAGAACTTTCGATATGCAGTCTTCTTTTCCTTCTAACTTCTAATGTTTCTAACTTCCTGAGTCCATTATAGAGTTTTGATTTTTCTATAATCTTTCTGCCTTAAATATTAAGTGGCACATTCACTCTGCTCTACTAATTTTTAGGAGAAAGAGGTATGACAGTGCATTTGTGATGTGTTAATTTTTTGCTTATCAGCTGAAAATGAGGTCCAAATCTTTTTTTGAAAATTCAAAGTTCTAGCATGTCATATGTTTGACATTATCAAAAAAAAAAAAAAAAAAAAAAAGATTACAAAGCTAATAATCTGTTCTGTGCATGAATCACAACAGACAAGGTAGTGTGAGAGACTGTTTTAAGTTGGCTTAAAACTGTCTTGGAATACTCCTCTCAGAACTAAAAGAGGATTCTTTTAGTTCCATGAATTATTTCTGAATACTCAAAATGGTTTTACACCCATTAAATATTGAAGTAATGACACCACTGGTCTCAAGTTTGTATAGCAGCTTGCTATGAAACACAAATGCCTCGCTAAAATCTTCATATGTGATGTCTACTGGTGTTTTGTTGTCAAGCACTTTTATCCACAGATTTTTTTGCACTGCAGGAGTTTCAGAGTACATTTGATTTTAGTAATTTTAAACTGAAATGGCAAATGCACTCTGTAAATATGTAAGCAGGAGTGATGGTTGATAACTATAACTTTAATATTTTATAATTTTAAAACCCACAGCAGCATGAGATATGCCCATAGTTGCTACAATTACTAGGGTTTCTCCCTTTATAAAATAACAATAGCTTGAAGCAGTAGTCTGATACCTGGCCTAATTCTGGAACAACTGAAGATGGTAAACATGTAAAGAGCAAATTTAAATTACTAAAATTTAAACTGAAATGGCAAATGCACTCTGTAAATATGTAAGCAGGAGTGATGGTTGATAACTATAACTTTAATATTTTATAATTTTAAAACCCACAGCAGCATGAGATATGCCCATAGTTGCTACAATTACTAGGGTTTCTCCCTTTATAAAATAACAATAGCTTGAAGCAGTAGTCTGATACCTGGCCTAATTCTGGAACAACTGAAGATGGTAAACATGTAAAGAGCAAAAAACGACTAACTGAATTTATTTTGTAGATAGGAAATAAAAGAATAGTTGAAGTTTGCTTAGGATCTTGCTGATATTGTGAATGGAAAAGATAGTTTGTACTGCAAGCAATAGCCATGAAGATTTCAACAAACATATGGACAGAATTCTGGTTATCCAGAATAGGTCTTTCACATACAACAGGAAGAGCATGGGCTAAAGCAAGAGTCCCAAGGATACCTGATACATCTGGGAAAAGCTGAAGATGGGAAGGGGGGGGGGGCATCAGCTATCAAGATGATTTTAAGGGAATTCAGTCTACCTTGGACTTTTTTTTGCAAAGGGTAGAAGAATGACAATAAGATAGTAGTGCAGTGAACAGACCTTTGTTCAGATCCAATTGAATGCTTTGGAAATGTCAAGAGTGTTCACATAAGTTTCATCAAACCTTTTCATGTTGAAAGTTAGACTACATTAATGATTAAGAAGTATGCTCTGCATTGAGACTGGTGGAATCCATACTGTTAGTCAACAGTCAATAAGTGGTGGGTCTCTAGGTGGTGCAAAATGTGTCTCTTGATGGCTTTCAGCAAGATTTTGGTAAGAACCATGATGTTAGGTGGAAGTTGAATTACATCACCTGGTGTAAGAAACCATCCTCCTTACTGGAGGCAGTGACTTCAAAAAGTTCCATGTTAGGTCTCTAAAGTAAGGTTTCCAGATTATCCAAGCTTTAGCCTGCCCATACTAATGCTAATTTACTACAGAGCAACAACCTTTCAAGTGTGAGATTCACAAAATATTTAAGTCGGGAATAACTTTCATCACCTTTTAGCACACTGCTTTACATGTCAACCATATCTAGGTGTGACAGACTGAAAAGTCAAAGCATGGAATAGTAGAAGGGTTCACTCATTGGCTCTCGAAGGAGACAAGAAGAAATGATTACCACTGGTTGAGCAGGAAGCAAGTTTTCTGCATTTGACATTTTCAAAGTCAGATTTGGATTTGTTCATCTTCCACTAGCATATGTGACAAACCTAGTCGGTTTAACTAACTATATTATCACGAACTATTAAACCCAGTATTAGTTATCATTTGTCACATTCATTTTTGTTCAAAAAATCTACACCCTCATCATTATATAGGGTTTTTTTTTAACTTATGAATATAGCTAAATCAAATGCAATATATAGTATTTTTAAAAGTTAGTTCCAAGATTATCTGATGTGTATTCTTTGTAGGGTCATAAGTAAAGAGTGAATTGTATGAGCTTTTCTTCTTAATGTCTTTAATGTGTTATTTTATGTGAGTCTCTTCTTGAATGTCCTGTTTTTCTGACATATGTTGCAGACTTTTTATACACCTGCCTTCGAAAAATGCAAATGAGGTTATTTGGGTGGTACCTAAGAATTGTACAGATCTTTTTCATAGGTGTGTAGGTAACTTTTTTTAAATGATTACTTCAAATGATGGATTCAACTTCTAAATGTTTGCTATCTTTTAGTAGGTCCATTATCTTGGATGTCTAATCATTAGAATCTAGAATCAAAGTTATGTTGCTCTTCTTCTCTCAACATCAAAATACCATCTAATATTATAATGAATGCTGTTGAGGGAACTGGCTTCTGTTTAGGAGAAAAGAGACCACCTTCATCAATTCATTAATGCATTTACACTGTGTCACTCTAGATCACATACTTGTAGTTGATGCATTTTTCATTGTTGAATCTTCTTGTTTCTGTTCTAGTTGTTTAATTTGAAAGTCAAGGTGAAGATGCCCAGGATACTGGTGCAAAAATTCTATGCTAATAAAAAAATTATAAAGTTAAAGATTAACGTAAATTTCAACGTAAATCATTAACGTAAATTTCAACGTAAATCATTATCATGATTTACGTTGAAATTTTAAGATGACAGCTGTTATCATGTTGTTATTGAAATGACATGATATGAATGACACGTGATATGAACTATTATGTGAGACAATTATAGCTATATGAAGAGCAGCAATTTTAATCAATTCAAAATCAGCAACAATAAATACCTCCAAACAACATACTTAGCAAGGATGATATGTTGGTACTGAAGGCCAACAAAAAAAACATATGCAAGATAAATAAATAAATAAATTCCGTGTAATGATACAGTGTTCCCCTTTGTATGGGAGTTCACAGTACCATCTAGTCCCCCCAAATTTTATCCGGGCTCCGGAACCGGCATAGGCTGACGAATCAGACCTATGGCTGGGTCAGTATTCCTGACTGCAGTGTATGTGTGTCCTCGGACTGATTTGCCTGCTTGTGGGATGAAAAACACCAGAAAAACTGGTGGGAAAAAACCCTGCTGTTCACACCCAAGACCGGTTAACTTGGCTTTGGCTGAGGAAGATCCTTGAGCTCCTCACGTCGTTGATGGGAATCGAACCTAGGACACTCCTTCCCCATGCATATGGTTGCGAAGCACAAAGCCACTAGGCTAACCGCACGGCCATATGCAAGATGATATTCATTCTAAAAGTTAGCTACACCTACAGACATTTAGATGTTGACCCCACCCAGAGTACTCATAAAATAAAATGAGCTACTTCATTAAGTGAATTATACTTGCTAAAAAATTATAATCTCATTTATTCCTTTATAAAGGGTGTCCCAAAATTCACGCAAAATTTAAATTTGACGCCATTTGTGTTAAAGTGTTGTGGTAAAGTGTTGCCAACGAGAAAAAAAAGACAGCGTGACAGCTGACAGTTCAGGGTTATTAAAAATGGAGTGCTACACGAAAGAACAACGCATTTTCATTGTTGAGCAACATTTTAAAAATAATGAAGGTTTGGCAGCTACAGTTCATAATTTTCGTACAAAATATGGTCGGAATAGTGATTTAACTTCACTGTGAAAAGATTAATTAAAAAATTCAAGGAAACTGGATCAATTAGTGATCTTATACACTCTGGCCGTCCTTCAACAAGTCGTTCAACAGAAAACATCGAAGCAGTTCGTGAGAGTGTTGCTGAGAGTCCAGGAACATCAATTCGGCACCACGATCTTGAATTGGGCATTTCGAGAAGCTCTCTACAGCGTATTCTCATGAAAGATTTGCATTTTATGCTTACAAAGTTCAATTGACTCAAGAACTGAAGCCTACTGACCACACACAGCGAAGAGAGTTCGTTGAATGGATTATGGAACAACACCAAGTGGATGCTTATTTTTTTTGAACAAAATCATCTTCAGTGAAGAGGCTCATTTTCATCTTGATGGCTTCATTAATTGACAAAATTGTCACATTCGGGGTTCAGAAAATCCAAGAGTGATTGTTGAGAAACAAATGCATCCACAACGTGTCATTGTTTGGTGCGGATTTTGGGCTGGAGGCATCATCGGTCCATTCTTTTTCGAAAATGCAGCTGGTAAGGCAATAACAGTTAATGGTGCTCACTATCGCGACATGATAATCCAGTTTTTTGTGCCTAAATTGCAAGATATGGATGTAGACGACATGTGGTTTCAACAAGATGGTGCCACATGCCATACAGCCTGAGAAACAATTCAATTACTGCATGAGTCATTTCCTGGTCATGTAATTTCCCGTTTTGGTGATCAGAATTGGCAGCCCAGATCATGTGACTTAACGCTGTTGGACTTTTTTCTTTGGGGTTTTTTGAAGTCTATGGTTTATGCCAACAAGCCCAAGACCACTCACACCTTGAAGGAGGAAATTGAGCACTGTATCAACGAAATTCAACCACATTTATGCAAAACAGTCATGGAAAATTTCAACAAAAGAGTGCATATGTGCCAGCAAAGCCGTGGAGGCCATTTACCCAATATGCTATTCCATGCATAACCCTATACTGTATACTTTATGAATCAATAAAAAATTACAATTTTTAATTAAAAACCAGTGTTTTCTATCAAAATTACTTCTTGAGTGAATTTTGGGACACCCTGTACAAGTGTAAGTAAACAAAATTTACACATGAAGTATTTTCATGACTAGGCTATTTGTTTATAGATGCTGATAACACATCAGTTGCATTAGTATCCTATAATGCACAGCACACTTCCTTTTGGAAATGCATAATGCTATATATGGTTTCAACCTTTAATTGAGGTCTCAACAGTGGAACCCAGACCCAGGTATTCCAGTAGCAAAAAAGGTGTATCACCTTATTAAAATACTCTGTTTTGGATGAGACCTCAATAATGATCAAAACTAATCTGGGTAGTGACTCTCCACAGATGCAAAACAGTACTCACTTCTGAAAGGAAGCATCATGCTTTGCACTGTTGGATATTAAGGAAAACAATGTGAAGTCATCAGCCACTATACACCAGTCGTCTTGTTGTGAAGATACTTCATGCACAAACTTTGTTTGCTTACATTTGGATAAAGCATTAAACAAGAATATAATTTCTTGGCAAGTATAATTTATTTTCTAAGTGAAAAAACTTTCAACTTAATCGACTGCTTTTGCATCTGGCCAAAATAAATTAAAGGCTGAATACTATTGAAATACTCCATTGTTCAATGGAACTATGGAGTGAGTAACTAAAATCCATAAACAGAGTATGTTGTTATGACCAAATGTAGATGTGAAGCATTATCCAACATATAAACTTGAATGAGGCTATCAGTTTTGCTTCACCTGGCTAATATATACATATAATATTTTGAAAAGATGGCCACTGAAAAATACTGCACTAAGTCAAAAATACAGATACATTGTATTATTATTATTATTACGGGTATCTCCATGGAGTCAGTAGACTCATCGTGGGAGACCCAAACTAGCAAAACAATATCTGTCATATCTCTTCTTGAATTCATTTACAGACGAAGAGTTCACAACTAAGTCAGGCAATGAATTCCACTCATTCACCACCCTCCAGGCAAAAACCTTGTTCTGACACCTTTGTTAACCACACTCTTCTTTAATTTCCAGAGATGACCTCTTGTTCTTCCATCACTATCACACAGCTGAAACATTTCCCCTGCATCAATCCTATAAAAACCTTTTAGTAATTTGAATGTTTCTATCATATCCCCTCTTCTTCGCCTATCAACCAATCTCTGCAATCCACAAGCTCTCAATCTTTCAATGTAGGGAGCATTTTTTATATCTCTCACCAACTTGGTCACTCTTCTCTGAACCCTCTCCACAGCCTCCTCATCTCCAAGGAATCCAGGTGACCAGACCTGAGCACAGTAATCCAAATGTGGAAGTATCAATGCTTTATAAAGGGGAATAATAACCTCTTTATTATCTTGGAGTACCTTTCCATCGATGTAGTACACAGCTGGTAATCTTTTAATCCCAAAATGCATGACTTTACACTTTTCCACATTGAACTGACATCCATTTTCTTTTGCCCATTTTACCAGCTTATTTAAATCCTCCTGCAAACTTTCAACATCAGCTTGATTTTTTATTGCACTACACAACTTTGCATCATCAGCAAACAACTGAATATCTCCCTTTAAGCCGTTTCCTATATCATTTATATACAAATTAAACAACATTGGCCCAAGCACAGAGCCCTGAGGCACACCACTGGTCACCTGCCTCATTCTGGACTCGGCTCCTCCATACACCACCTTATGGTATCTCTCCCTGAGCCATTCTCCTATCCATATCACCAATTTAATATCCATTCCCATCTGCTCCAATTTGCGTAACAGTGTTCTATGGGGTATCCTGTCAAAAGCCTTAGCAAAATCCAGAAGTACCACTGTGTAGCCAGTTCCTTTGTCCAACTCAGATGTTATTCTATTATGAATAGTTAATAGATTGCTAAGGCAGGATCTACCTTTAACAAAACCATGTGGCCTCTATAGAGTATCATATCCTGATCCACCCATTGTTGAATTTTGTCTTTAACCAACTTTTCCAATACTTTTACCACTACTCCTGAGATGGTGATTGGTCTGTAATTCAATACCGCAGTTTTAGAGCCACCCTTATGCAAAGGAACCACTTTGCCTAACTTCCACAATGTGTAATATGATATCTATGATATTTTCTATGATATTTTCCTAATTTGGCCAAGCTCCAAAAATACACTCAAGAGGTTGAACAATTTCTTGAACAGCTTAAACCATAAAATTTTTTTTCTTGTAGAAATTGAAGAAAGCAGACAATTCCATTCCTTGATGTGTTTGTTTCAGTTCAGTTACTCAATGAAACATTTTAACATTGTTAATACACAGAAAAAAAAAATTCAATACTGGTAGATATTTACATTCTACTTATCATCATCACCCTGTGCAGAAGTAAGATGTCATATGAACTCTTAAAAATAGAAGATGTACCACATCTACTGATAAAAATGAAACAAGAAATAAATTATCTCAGAGAAGTTCTAGCAAAAAAAAAAAAAAAATTCTGTCTGGGGGGGGGCTACAGTCTAAAGCAGTAGTGTCAAACTCAATTGGACCAAAAGCCATTTGCCATAAAAGTGTATCTCAAGTGGGCTGCAAAAAAAAAATTTTTGACTAAAAAAAAGCTGCAGTAATTAGAATTGAAGGGAATGAATGAATGAGTGTAAATAAACTGGAAAATTAATCATGAAATTAATTTATTCTAAGTCATTACAAGATATAAAATAATAGTATAATGATTATGACAACTCAAAAAAATAAAGAATATTTTTATTATATTAATATTTACAATATATAGCATTTAAACCAAATTAAACAGAAATTAAAATATTGTTTGGATAAATCAAATATCTATAATAAATTTAGTTTAATCCTTTATCCAAGTGTAAGCAAACAAAGTTTGCACCTGAAGTATCTTCAGGACTGAGGCAACTTGTGGTAAAGGGTGGACCAAGTTCTCATCACTACTTGTCTTGGTATCTCCCATAATGCAAGGCACATCTCCTTGCGGACATGTATAATGCTATGCATTAAGGGAAAGGCCACTACCCAGACCAGTTTCGACCTTTATTGAGGTCTCGTCAGTGGGAGCCAGACCCAGAGGTGGTGATACTAATGTGGAAGTAATGGAGAAGTCAAATTTACCTATACAAGTTGCCAAAAGGTGTCTCACCTTATTATTAAATTACTCTGGATTTAGAGAAAGATGTTGGAAGTTTTGAAGGATTAAACTAAATTTATTATAGTCTAACCAAGTGGAAAAAACTTCCAACACCAAAATCATATATCTCTATAGTCTAAAAAGTAAAAAGTCTCATTAATAACCATCACAAAAATTTACAGCCTCCTATTAGTTTGAAATTTTTTGTGCTTGTGTTGAAATAAAATACTTCTATTTTTTTTGGGGGGGGGGGGGGAAATGTCTATATTTTGGGGAATTTTTTAAATGTCGATGATAATATTTTGGGGGTAAAAAATATATACTTGCATAATATAATTATAGTAATTTTAAGTAATTTAATTGTAGTATTTTATTTTTTTCCTTGACAATGTTTATTGTTAACCAGCTGGCCAAAATTTGACAGAAAGATTGACGTCATTTAGTCTTGATCTGTGGGCTGTTTTGTTACCTTTCATACATGAGAATAATTGTTCGCATAAATAGGTGCTTCCAAAATAACATAGAATATTTACTGCAAACTTTTTTATTTCCAGATATTTATGACCTAAATTAAGTATCCTGTGCATCACTTTGGTCACGTGAACAGCTACTAGCGAACAGAATTCAATTTTTTCAGTGCACTAACCTCAGTGTGCTATAAATTAACAATGAAAGCATAAATATAATTTACAATTGATTAGAATCGGATCTAACATTGAAACTGTGATGCAAATTTTTATTATTGCAATTACATTATAGCAGGTTGTTGCATCCATAGTGTAAAATAAATCTAATGTTTAAATCGATATTTCTGTTTTATTATAAAAAGACCATCTTTTTTTTTTGTATCTTTCCTTGAGGTTTTGCAGACCACAAGAAATTGCTTTGCAGGCCACTAGTTTGGCACCCCTGGTCTAAAGGCTATTAAAAACATGATACAAGATCAAATGAATGTTCTCTTAATATCATTATATTACATCTCCTTATTACATGCTAGAATTAATAGCCTAATCTAACCAAGTAACCATTAATCAAGTTTCATTGAAACTTGATTAATGCTCTGACAAGAAGGTAAATCCTATCTGCAAAGTGTAGTATGGCCATCAATTGCATGCATTCTTTTGGAGAGTTTGTCTGTTTTGTGGAATGAAAAAAATGAGTTTCTGAGAGGAGAGATTCTGCCACTTCTATGTGAGATCAGCTAACTCATAATCAACTTTTAAATATTTTGCTCTTCTTAATATATTTTATTTACCTTATGCATTTAACCTCTCTACTTTAACTACAAGACTTACAAAATTTCCTTGACTCTAACATCTGTTACGTGTAACATCACTTCTTACATGTTCATTCTATAAGGAAAGCAAATTCTATATCTCTGGCCGATTCCTAATTTTACTCACGTGCTTACCCTGACTGTTAAAGGTTATTCCTTGCTATAAGAAACGAATCCTCTAATTTCTGTCTGGGGCCGTCTCCTCTTCAGATATTGACAAATTTATTTTTTTAATGCTGCGCCAGCCAATATCTTAGAATAGAGGGGACTCTTATTCAGGGAGACTTTTCCAGACCTTTGGTGCACATAGGAGAATAAATTTAGTGTTTATACTCATAAATCAGATGCTCTACTATGGCTAAGTAAATTCTGGTTTGCAGTCGTAACCTCTATATACCTTTCTTTCGATTCCCCCCCCCCCCCCCCCCCCGCTATGGTTCAGATTAATGAGTGGTAGTTTTGGTTCATATCACAGGCAAATCTCAGGTATAAAAGAAAAAACATATTTATTGTAATCTAAAGACATAATATACACTTAGACCAATCTCACTTTCAATTAATTCAATGACATGCTAAATCAAACCTTTTCAAACTGATAATACCCTAATACATCATCATCATCAAATTCCTGCCATGTACCCTCAAGGGGTGTACAGGATATGACAGTACTACATGAAAAAATTACATCATTACTAACTTCCTATCTACAATTTTTCTCCAAATCAGTCTGTTGCTTGTCAAGACTCCAACATTATCAGATCTTATATTTCTATCGTCTAAGGCACTTTGTACCGTATCAATCCACCTATATCTTGGTCTTCCTCTGGGTCGTTTTCCTGCCAACCTGGCAGAGAACACTTGTTTTGCTAATCTTTCCTCTCCCATTCTATTTAAGTGACCATACCATCTGAGATTAGCTCTGCTAAAGCATTCCTGGATGCTGACAATGTCAAGTTCTTTCCTAATATCCTCATTTTTAATATGATATTGCCATTGATGCCATCTGTTCACGCCTCTAATCTTTCTCAGGACTCTCATATCTGCGGTCTCTAGTCTTTGGTCAAGTGTTTTACTTCTGACCCAGCTCTCAGATCCATAAGTTAAAATTGGTTTGAACACAGTCTTGTATACAGCTAATTTAGTGTTCCGACTAATTTCTTTCTTATTCCATATGAATTTATTCAATTGACTTCCCACGATACCAGCTTTGCTGATTCTGTTGTCTATTTCTATATTTAGTTTACCATCTTCAGTAAAAAATTGTACCTAAGTAGCTGAAATGTTTTACTTGTTCCACAGGTTCTCCATTCACAACACAGTTGACATTTTCAATGGTTCTGCCTATTTTCATTGTCTTTGTCTTTTTAATGCTGACCTTCATACCATATCTATTACAACAGCTATTCAATTTAGTCAGAGAATCTTGCAGACTTGTAGCGGATTTATTTAGAAGTATAACATCATCCGCATAAAGCAAAGAGCTGACATTAACATCTCCAATTTTGATATCAGGTTTAATACGACATTCCTTCATAAAGTGATCCATATAGATAATGAATAACAGAGGGGATAATGTACATCCTTGTCTCACACCAGATTTAACATTAAACCATCTTCCTGTACTTCCTTCAATTCTAACTGCTGACTCACAACTCAAATAAAGACTAAGTATTGCTTGATATAATGTCCCATTGACACCATATAACTGCAGCGTATTGAATAGCTTCTCTCTTGGCACCTTGTCATATGCCTTTTCCAAATCGACAAAACTTAAATACAGATCTTTGTTATATTCCCATGCTTTCTCGACTATTTGTCGTAAAGTGAAGATCTGATCCTGACAGCCTCTATTTGGCCTGAATCCAGCTTGTTCTTCACCAAGCTTTTCTTCCACAATTCTTCTCAACCGTTTCTCAAGTATACTTGCATAGATCTTGCCAGGAACACTCAGTAGGGAAATACCTCTGTAATTCTCACATTCAGTTTTATTTCCCTTTTTATATATGGGTACTATGAGAGCTCTACTCCAATCATCGGGAATTCGTCCCTCTGTCCAGGCTTTCTGAACTATGCAGTGCAGACACTGTAAGACTCTTATACCACCATACTTCAGCATTTCTGGTCGAATATCATCTACTCCTGCTGCCTTTCCACATTTCAAGCCTTTGATGGCTTTTTCTACTTCAAGTATGGATATGTATTCCTGACTGCATGCCTGGTCAGTGTTTTTTATCACTGTGCTGTCATCACTGCTTGTTTCATTTAGCAGTTTTTCAAAGTAATTACTCCATACTTCAAGGATATCTTTTTCTCCTGTTTTCATTTCACCTTTATCATCTCTAATTCCTTTTACAGCACTCTTTCCTCCATTCCTAAGCTTCTTCAACAACCTCCAGAATATTTTGCCACCTTCTTGATATTTATTTTCTATATTCTTGCCAAAGTCCTCCCATGACTTTTGTTTAGCTAGTTTTACACACTGTTTAGCTTTCTTACATTTGTCTCTGTATTCTGTAAGAGTAAAAGCTGACTTATTTGCCAGGAACTTTTGATATGCTTTCTTCTTTTCCTTCACTGCCTCTTTAACTTCCTGTGTCCACCAGGGAGTTCTGATTTTTTTATCCTTGCACACAACCTCACCACATGCCTCTCTGGCAGAATCAATCAATGTTTCCTTCAGAGTTTGCCACTGAATCTCCAAGGTTTGATTCCTGTTCTCAAACTCTTTCATTTTCTTTTCAATAATATTTCTGTATTTTAGTCTACAGTTCACATCTGAGAGCTGCTCAACTTTTATTCGCTTTAAAACTTTCTTACATGTTATTCTTTTCAATATGAAATTCAATTTTATCCTGCTCAAGACTAAATAGTGATCACTTCCAATTTCAAATCCTCTGTACACTCTGGTGTCCTGCACCAGAGAGAAAACATCACTATCAACAATAACATAGTCAATGAGACGTTTCTTATTCCTAGCCTCTTCTCTCCATGTGAATTTGTGCACATTTTTATGTTGGAATATTGTGTTAGTAATAACCAGTCCATGTCCTGAGCAGAAATCCAACAGATATTTGCCATTATTATTAGCTTTGCTCTTTTCTCCAAATTTTCCCAAAATATTTTTGTATGTCTCACAATCATTTCCTACTCTGCTATTTAGATCCCCAACAAGGACCAACTTTTCCTCTTTCATTGTGTCAGTTGCTTTTTCTAAAGCCTCAAAAAATTCCTCCACTTCTACCTTAGTAGAACCTTCTGTGGGACCATAGGCACAAATAAGTCTCATTGTCCAGTTCCCCATTCTCATATTTGCCCACATTACTCTACTTGAGACTGACTGCCATTCAAGAAGATTAGCCTCGTATTTTGTGTTGAATACTATGGCTACTCCTTCTTTTCCTTGATTGTCATTGCCTGAATATAACATTTTGTATTTATTGCTCAGAAAGATCTCACCAGTTTTGGTCTTTTTTGTTTCAGTCACCCCTATTATGTCGATCTGGTACTTATCTAATTCCTCAGCTAGCTCCATTTCTTTGCCATTCAGGCTTCTTATGTTGATAGTACCGATCTTTAACTCTGGGGATGTTGAGTTGGGGTTTGTTTTCAGATTTCTTTTCAGAAAAATAAATCCTTCTTTTGAGTTAGAGACTTAACATACATAATACACACATTACACACTTCTACCAAATTTTCTACCTACTATTTTAGTCTTGCCTAATAAACTAGTCACAATTATCTATAATCATTCCTAACAAATTTGTCTTATGGACATCAGCCACCCACTGCTAAATAATCACTTAGTTCTCAATACTGTCCATACTCGATTAATACACTACAATGATCTTTCCCTTTTTTTCGAAGGGATAATTATACAACAAAATCTGTACTTTACCATTTCTTGGGGCAGGGTCTTCAGATCCGTCTGAACTGTTCTTCTTTATTTGAATTCTCTTGCGATACTTCCATAAGCCTACGTCCACGTGGTGGGTCACTATGGTGATCAGATTAAGCTATGCTCTGTACCTGGAGTTTTTTCCCTCGTCTATTTTCGATCTGTTTCAGACCATCGCCATTTCTGCTGCCAGTTCTGGTATACGTCCGCGATATTATTCTGTCGGAACTTTCAGCAAAGGAGTGAAGACAGCGTATGCTGACATCTCATGCTTTCGTACTGGCAGAAATTCCGACATTGAAGGGAAAGGCGCCCCGTCCGATATCGTACTATCGGCAAGAAATGCCATCAGGAACCAACGGTCCACGAGAGAAGTCAAATCATCATCCAGCAAAATAGGCGAAAAAAGCCTTGAGAAAGGGGTGCAAACCCTTTTTATTCTCCCTTCCTCCCCCCTACTACTTTCCGTGATCTTTTCCCACCTGCTACTTTCTTCATCCGTGGCAACTTCGGCACATTGTGAGATCACAGCAGCGTCTTCCAGGAAACGAATGTGCATTGCTTTCTGAGACTGCCAATGCCTCAGGCCCGTCCATGACCTTTGGACTATTGTTTACATCTAATTTACTCATTCATTGTATACATGATGCATTCATATAATACTAATTTATACACAAAGTTCTTTACATGGTCTTACAATTCTATTAAAGGAAGGTAATTCTATTTCCATTTACAGTTATTACTTTATTTCTTCTGCTCGAGTACAAGTTTTTTCTCTCAGCTGATTTTTCTGACTTGTTAAATCCTGAATGAAGTGTTTCTTTAATAAAGTGCTTCATTCAGGATGTAACACAATCAAAGACCTGATAAAGTTCTTTATCAGGTTTCAATACTGACAATGGAATGGAAGGAATGGTAAACGCAACACATAGCCTCTCTCACTCAAATACCAACGTCACCTTCTCGTGGTCCATCCTGTTCTAAAAGTACAAATGTACACTGGCAACCGAGTATGGGCAGTATAACCCAAACAGTAAATGCTGTTAGATCTGTGTGTCCAGAGGCATTAGGTAGCAGCCCTACCACTGGACTTACCCAGCAGCAGGCTAGTAACATGTCCTGGGAAAATTCAATATACTTTCAAGTCTCATCCAAAGAAAAGCTGGATGGATTATCAGGGAAAATACCACAATTCAGGAAAAGATAAATGCAATTGGAAAAATGAACACATAATGAAGATTGCAACATGGAATGTGAAAAGCATTACATACAAAGAGGAGGAACTTGATAAACAACTAAACCAAGCTAAAATAAAGAAATGTATAATAATAGAAACAAAGAAAAAACAAAAAGGTACAAAAGAAACAAACAGCTATATACAAATCTGCTGTGGGGGTAAAAAAAATAAGAAAGGGGCAAAAGCAGGTATAATGATTATGGTACATAAATCTCTAAAGAACAATATTGTATATTAACTATTTGAACAAAAGACTAATAGAAATTACACTCAAGACATTAAGAGGCCATATAATAATAATTGGTGCATGCACTATAAGAGGGAAAAGAAGAAGACAGTAATATATTTTATAAAGAATTACAAAATGCCATAGATAAAAAAACAAAACTGACTATTTACTACTAGCAGAGGATTTAAATGCCTGAATAGGGAACAAAAAATACAAAACAAACATAGGTAAATTTGGCAAAGATACATGTAATCAAAATGGTCACAGACTGTGAGATTTTGTCATTTATAATACTATTATAAATGACAATGAATTTAATGTTTAAACACAAGGAAATACATAAATATACTTGGTCAGCCAGAGGATACAAATCAGTAAATGACTACATTATCACAAATTTTAAATTAGCGGAGTTAATTTTAGATGTAAGAGCATATCGAAGCTTTGAATTAAAATCTGATCATTACAGTATCAGAAAAATTTTATTTAAACCAAAGTGACTAAAAATACATAAAATTGAAAATTCTTATCAACTGAGTTACAAAATTTCATCATTACAGGATCCCCATGTTAGACAACAATATCAAAAATGCACAAACTTAAAAACAGAAACTACACATTAACCAAGTGACATAGAAGAGGAATGAGAAAATTTGAAACAAATTCTCATAAAAGCAGGAACAGAAAGCTTAGGAATAAAATGCAAATGGATTAGAAAAAGAGGATTATGAGACTAGAACAAAGAAATAGAAAATACAACAAAAACAAAAGGAGGCAGTTACAGAAATGGCTAAATTCCAAGCTCTAGGTTCGGCCAGCCTAAAGCCCAAACAAAGTCTAGCTCAGATATGTCAATGATATTTTCACCATTTGGCCCCATGGCTGCGAAACATTAAATACATTCCTTAGCCACCTGAACAAACAACACAAAGGTATCCAAATTCACCACTGAAATTGAAAACAACAGTCTCTTCCTTTTCTAGACGCACTCATCACACGTCTTCCCTCAGGCTGTCTCTCCTTCTCTATCTACCACAAACCTCACACACACAGGCCAATACATACACAAAAATTCATATCACCACCCAACACAAAAACTAGTTGTAAGCACCCTCAAACACAGAGCATTAACAATTTGCTCGAATGAACAAGCTCTAAATGAAGAATTTGAAATCATTAACCATACATTTGTAAAAAATGGCTACTATAAAAAACAGTTCAAGCTCCTCCATAAAAATACCACTAAAAACAAAAAAGATTACAAGAATGCCATAGCCATACCTCTGTTAGAGGCATTTCAGAAAAAATAGACAGAACACTACATAAATACAACGTCAAGACTACCATCAAACCCCCGACAAAATTAAAAAATTTACTCAGTTCTTCCAAAGATCCTCTTCCATACCTGGCCCAATTAAGGGTTTTACAAAATCCAATCACATGTAACCTACCTAAATAGGGGAAACAGGACGCATGATCCTAATACGAAAAGACAAAACAAACGACACACTAAATACTTCCATTATAGTCAAACAGACCTATCAGACCACATACTCCAAACATACCATAGAACTGACTGGAAAGGCACCAAATCCCTACACTGTACCAAAACCTGGTTTGAGAGAAAATTCAAAGAAGCCTGTGAAATGCTAAAACACTATCCAAACCTGAACAAAAATGACGGATTAATCATTCCAAGAATGTGAAGGACCCATCTGCAACCCGGATAGCAATTGGAACAAGCCCAGAGGAAACTCTCAATACGAGAGGACTTTATAAATGTTTAATGTAGTTCTGTTTTTAATTTATTATTATTTAAAAATATTTTGTGTTTCTTCTTTATTTTAATTTAATTGTGATTTTTAATTTATTTTTATACTTATTTTTTTTAATTTAATATTATTAATTTAGTTTTTCCACAAGAGATCAGGCTAGGTAAAAGATTAATAAGCAGTTAGATTCATTTTACCTTTGTAAAGTGCAGTAGCATGTAGCTTGGGTCTTATGCATTTTCCTAATGATGACCTCAATACAGAGGTTGAAACGTTGAAAGTTACTTCCTAATATAAATACAACGTCAAGACTACCTCCAAACCCCTGACAAAATTAAAAAATGTACTCAGTTCTTCCAAAGATCCTCTTCCATACCTGGCCCAATTAAGGGTTTTACAAAATCCAATCACATGTAACCTACCTAAATAGGGGAAACAGGATGCATGATCCTAATATGAAAAGACAAAGCAAACGACAATTTAAAGTAATTATTTTAACACGTATGTTGTGTCTCCATAAATTCTTAATTATACAGATATAAAATAAGTGGAAAAAGAAGAATCGGAAGACCAAGAAAGAGACGGTATGAGACCAGAACAGGCAACCTGGCCTAAAATCCATGTTAGGAAAAAGAAGATACTGACAACCAACCCAGTTGTTGAAAAGACCTACAATTCCTTGCATTTGTCTAGTTGAAATTCTCAGGGGAGCATAGAAGCTTATGGAAGCTTCAGCAATAAAAGAAATAACTATATCTCAAATCTGGTTGAAACCAGTTGAATGATATGAGTTGCACAGTTGTTTGTAGAAAGGAGAATGATAAAAAAAAATAAAATAAAACAAAATAAAATAATCATGTGCTTGTTATTTTCAAAGTGCTAGGTCTTTTATGAACTAACACTTCAAATTTGGCAACTATGTCCTGTTAATTACCACTATTGAATAAAAGTGGCAGAACAATAATTTCAACTCAGAACCTGAGTTATATCATGTTGAATCATAACTCCAGTGACTCTTAGAATAACAGTAGTCACTGACTTGAATTTTTTTTTCTTATTTATCTCACAGATGAGAGGTGCAAGAACTGATAGCACATCAGTATCATATATGCAGTGCAGGATTTAGAAAGAAGAAATCTATTGACGTTTTTCTTAAAGAGCTGGAGGTTGAAGTTGTTGGAAAACATTAAGACTGTTCCAGAGGACAGGGGTAGATGAGATAAATGAAGAAAAAAGCTGAAGCAGCTCTGATGTGTTTGCAGTTGTACTGAAAAGGAATGTTTGGGCAGCTGCTGCTGCTGCTCTTGTTTTAATAGGCCTAACAGCAAGTGGAGGAATCATGTTTTGCCAATTCACTAGAGCAGTGACCATGGAAGTATATGTAGAAGAGACACAGAACTGAAACACTGCATCCATGAGATAGAGACTGAATTGAGATTGTGAGGGAAGGGCCATCTAAGAGCTGAATTAGTCTCCTCCGAACAGCATCCAGAATTTTTGAAGAGGTTTTAGGTGCGCCACCTCAAATATGTGAACAATATTCTAAGGATGGGCAAATTTGAGATTTGTATAGGATTAGTTGATGGGTGGGTGTAAATATCTTCTTGAGAAGAATATAATGCCTAGTTTTTTAGAGGCTGAGGAAGCTACTTATGTGATGTGTTTGTGCCAGGAGAGGCTGGAGGTAAATCTTCATCCAAGGAGAGATAGCACATCCTGTATGTTGATGTGTGTATTACTGAAGATAAGGGAAAGTGAGCTGAGATCCCTTTTTTGCAAGAAAAAAGGCAAGACTGTGATGTTGGCATTGAAGTTGATCAGTTAATCCTTGTATCACTGGAGAAAAGTATGGAGCTCAGTGTTTAAAGCAATGGTTACAATCTTGATGTAAGGGATGTCTGGAAACTACATGGTCTGTCAAAAGAGTAGGACAAATAGAGTGTGCTATTGTCTGCAAAGCTGTGGACAGGATTTGTAATGATCGAGAGTAGGTAATTTTGACATAAGAAAAAGAGGGTGGGGTGATAGAACGGAGCTCCAGTTGCAAATAATCTTGATGTAAGGAATGTCTGGGAACTATATGGTCTGTCAAAAGAGTAGGGTGAATGGAAAGTACTATCATCTGCAAAGCTTTGGATAGGATTTGTCATGATTGAGAGTAGTTAATGATGTATAAGAGAAAAAGGGTGGGTGATAGAACATTTCTGCATTGTACAAAGTTCGAAGAGAGGGTGCCATCCACCATCAGATGAAGTGAATACAACAGTAGAGATGACACCAGAGGACTTTGTAGTGTTCAGGTTGTTTAATATCTTCTTATGTCCTGTTGGCAAAAGCATGGAAGGAGGTGATTTGCCTTCATCATCTACAGGAATTAGAGAAAAAAGAGTGATACCAGGTCAGCTTTTCTTCGAGTGCTGTAACAGTGGTTCCATTTGGATCGGGGAGGGGGGAGAGAGAGAGAGAGATGGAAATACACGAGCAGAAGTTGTGTCTGATAGCTTTTGCAAGGGACCAGAAGCCATAGCTTCCATCTGGACAAAAGGTAAGTTTTCTGCTATTGGTCTTCGTAAAGTTGGATTTGCTGATAGTTGTTTTACATATATTGAATTCTTCTGCATAGACTGAGTATGGTAATGGGGATTCTTGATGAAAGCCACATGCAGTAAGCTAAGTTTTTTCCTTCAATTGCTTTCATACATCTTCCATTGAGCCAGGATTTGAAAAGTAGACAGGAATTTTGGATGGAATGTAGGATGAATAACTCCAAGCCAGTGTGGATGATTTCTGTGACTCACTCTGGACACGTGTCTAAGTCAGAAGAGCAAATGCAATAGTCATACTATCGTAAAAAAAAGAGTAACAATTGTAGAGGTCATTCCACTTGGTACCTCGATAGTGTCAAAACACGAGGTTGGATGTGGTCAGAGGAGGAATGTTCTGTGACTGCAGCAGACGAATGTTATTAGGTGAGGCAAGAAAACCTTCAATCAGAGGGGGTCAAAAGCAAGGAATTTTAAATTTGGCATTCTCTGGCAAGTAATGTGAGAACGTACAAAGGCACAAGTACCACACTTCTGGTGATAAGTATAATTGGGCATTGAAGATGAAGTGTGGTAGATGTAGCTGCAATTTGGGTTTCTGTTAAGAGCAGGAGGTCTGGTTTGGAGATCTGTGAGTGGTGATGAATGTTGTTCATGTTGGAATTTATGCCGTGGATATTTGTTTGAATAAATGGGTTGTCAAGGTTGACTTGAATTACTGCTTTGACTCTTGATGACAACCCAACCAAAGACTTATCTGAAATTTGCAATTCAGTTAAGATATGGTATATAATTCATGCTTATCCCCTTTTTTATTTAATGTAAATCCTACCCACATATGTCTCTAAACTCAAGGTTAGCACTATTGGCAGGCTAAATTCTTCTACACTAGAAGTAATATAGTACTTTTTCTAACCATTTCTGGTGTCCACTAAGCAAGGTAGTAATCTGACACTGGTCGACTAAAATTATCTACCACATAGAGGAATTCAGAAACATCCATATTTACAATCAGATTTGACTCTCCACATGTTAATTCAAGAGAGCAGTAATGCTATCTGCTTGCAAACCAAGCTGCATGATAGAAATAGCTATTATGTTAATTCAAGGTAATTTTGAAGAGATAAGATTTAAAATATCATATACAGGAGTGATAAGGACAGCTTATTAGATGCTGACAGTCATGCCTGAGCTAGGGAAGAAGAAGGTGAAAGATGTGTGAACCACTACATATTATGAAACACTGAGTCCAAAATAAGGAGGCTTTCATCCTTCCCATTCTACTTAGAATCCTTGTCCACTTTCCAAGCCCTGGCTGACAAGAAAGTGCATAACCACTTTCTTGTCAGCATAACCATTTTCATGCATAACCAGCTTACTGCAAGTGGCTTGCATCAAGAACTCTGGCTCCATACCCTGTCTATACCAAAGCATGCAACAAATGCAAAGCCATCATTAGCAAATTCAAATCTGATTTCATAAAGGCCAACAGGAGAAATCTTGCCTCAGTCCAAATGGAAGCCATGTCTTCTGGTCCTTTGCTAAGGCCACTGGATGGAACTTCTGCTTCTCTCATCTTGATATCACCACTGTGACTTCATCCAAAGATAAAGCTGACCACCTAGCACCACTATTCCTTGTACTATTGCACTGGTGACCAAGGGAAATTGCCACCTACCATATCAGAATCCAAGTACTGCATGCTCCCCATAGTTTTTTAACAAAAAGATACCAAAAAATTACTAAATAACTTGGAGGCAAAAAAAAGTCTCCTAGTTCTGATGGTATCTCTTCATTTATTCTCATGCACTGTATTCCAGAGCTAACACCTGTCCTGTCTCTACAATCTATTATACATAACAAATACTTATCCCAACACGTTGAAGACATCTCATATCCAGTGTATTGTATCAACTCTATCTTCTCCAAAATAATGGAGAAAGTAATCAATAGCCAACTTCTCCACTACCTAGAGGCACATCAGTTAACTAGCAATCACCAGTATGGAGTCCACCCTTCAAGATCCACTGCTGAAGTCTTAGCTTACATCACCCAACATTGGATATGTGCAATTGTAAGGTAAGGCTAAACTTGTGCTGTTGCTCTTGTCATTTACGGAGCTTTTATGTCTAGCATCTAGACCAGTTAAACAAACTGCCATCCTTTGATCTATTCTCTGTAATTAATTACTAACTTCCTCTTTGATCATTTGCTGCATGTTGTGGTTGATGACTTCCTCTCTTCAAGCTTCAACATCAATGCAAGAGTACCTCGGGGCTCTATCCTATCATCAACCCTCTTAATCAAGCACATTGTAAAATCTCGGTTTTAAAAGGATCTTAAGTCAGAATAACACATAAGATATAATGTAAAGTTGATGTAAAGTATATATGAAAAATTAGTTATAATGTGTGTATGATTTGATATTACCTGTAAAACAATTGTGCTCAACGCAAAGAAAGAATTATTCTTTGTTAAAGTAATGAGTCAGCAAAAAAGGTTGCCTAGATTAGTAAAGAATAAAAGGAAAGCCTGAAGGAAAAAGTCACAGAGACTTGCAAAGGTTAAAAATCATCAAGAACAAAGATGTTGGAAAAAGCGTACAAAAGTGATGGCGACATGCCTAAGGACAAGTGCGCAAAAATAAAGACAAAGAAAGGAAAGGATATTTAAGCGACCTGGTGAGTAGGAACCGAAGTTTCTGGGTATTTTGAGAGTTGAGAAGTTCCGAAGTACAGAGGTTGGCATGCTCTCAATGATCACTCGCACCTGTGGCCAGGAACCGAAGGAAAGGTCTTGCAGATGAAGTCCAGATCTCCCCTAGGAATTTTTCTGATAAAAAAAGCTTCCAGTCGTCAAGTACAGAGGAAAATGGAAAGGAAGGGCATCACTCGTAATTCGTATCGAGCCGCCACAAAGACTAAACTGCCGAGACGTCCTAGTGAGAAATAGAAACATCATAATCAAGGCAGAAGAATGAGGTATCTTGACAGAACTTCACTGAATACAAAGGACTGTTTGTAAAGGAAGATCTGCAAGTCGCTGTGATAAGTGATATTCTTGTGCTACGGATATATGCAACTGTGAGAAGGTATGCAATAAGTTATCTAGATTGTGTATAATACTGTATTGTATAATAGTGTAATGTATAGTATTGTAATATAGAATAGTGTATGATAACCAAGATTTAGACAGGTTAGGGAAGGGTAGCCATAACTAATTGTTGGCTCAAATGTACATGCATTTCTTAGTTAGAATAAATGACTTGTAAACAAAATGCTGATCTGATACTTGTCAATGTACTATCTCTCAAAAAATTACAAACCTGTGTGCTAGTAGGAATTTGCCACAACTGTCCAAGTATTGAATAAGATAATGAGAAATTTCTGTCAAAGTCACGAATTACTGCATTACTGTTATTCCTACATTTCAATCCCTCACTCTCGGAAGTACAGTCTGGCTGGTGCAGTTGGAAAACAAATAAATTTTGTGAAACTGAAGAGCAGAAGGGACTGAATAAGTCGTAGACATATGGCTGGTGGCAATCAGAATTAAAGCTGGCCATACAACGATAAAGATTAAGGCAAGACAGAAAAGGGGGGGGGATGTCAATCCAGCATAAGTAAATTAAAACATAAAGGAAAAACTTTAGTTCTATGTAGTATGTATATTACAATAATAATAATAAAAATAAAACCAATACAAATTTTACATCACAATCACCACTAATCCTATCCACAACTTTGTAGACTAGTACTCTCCATTCCTCCTAATTATTTGACAAACCACACAGTGCACAAATATTCCAAGCATCAAGATCATTTACGACTAGTGCCTTAAACAATGATCTACATACTATCCTTTAATGGGCAAGGATAATCTGGTCACATTCAATACTACTAAAGCACAGTCTTGCCTCTTCTCTCACAAAAGACAAATTCAGCTCACATTCCCTTATCCTCAGAAATACACAAATCACCAGACAAGATCAGATCTGTTGGATTGGACTAAGATTCATCCAGCCTCTCCTGGTGCAAACACATCTCATCAGCAGCTTACTCAGCATCCAAAAAGAGTAAGCATTTATTTCATTCAAGATGATAGTTTATATCCAACCAACTCTTAACAATATCCAAATCTGCCCATGCTTGGAATACTGATCACATGTTTGGGGTTCACCATCTAAAACTTCTCTAAAAATTCTTGATGATGTCCAGAAGAGAGAAATTTGGCTCATAGATAATCCTTTTTTTACAGATTCTCTTTAATCTCTATCTATAGAATAGATAGAATAGCTATTAGATATTCTATAGATAGATAGAAATCATGGTCCTCTCCATAAAGTCCTAAGACTCATCGTGGGAGACCCAAACTATCAACACAATATCCATCATACCTCTCCTTGAAACCATTAACAGACAAAGCACTCACAAGTAACTCTATTCATTCATTCATTCATTCACCACTCTCCAAGTGAAAAATCTATTCCTCACAACCTTGCTAATCACACTTTTAACCAACTTCCAGGGATGACATCTTGTCCTGCCTCATCTAGCCAAATGCTAAAATATTTCCTTTGTATTAATCCTATAAAAGTCTTACCATATCCCCTTCCCACTTCTTTTTGTGTATCAATCAACTTTTGAAACTCACAAACCCTCAATCTCTCCTCACAGGGAGCATTCCACAGACAACTCAACATCTCAGTCACTTGCCTCTGAATCTTCTCTACCACTTCCTCATTTCCAAGAAACCCAGGTAATCAGACCTGAACACAGTAATCAGGAAGTGGGCATATGAAGGCCTTATAAAGAGGAATGACAATTCTCTCATCTTTGCTTGTTAGTGTTTTCTTCACTAACCATGTTATCTTTTCAGCAACCATGGCCACTTTAGCAATATGTCCTGTAAACTTCAATTCTCTGTCCAGTACTACCCTCAAATCCCTGGCTTCATCAATTTCCTGGAGTACAGTTCTCTCAATACAGTACACAGTTTATAATGTTTTTATCCCAAAATACATAACTTGACATTTTTCCACATTTAACTGACATCCATTATGTTTTTCCCATACTGATAAGTCTATTTAAATAATCCTGCAAGCTCTATACATCATCTTGATTAACTATTAAACCAAACTTTGCATTATCAGCAAACAACTGAATATATCCTTCAAATTATTTCCTATATCATTTATGTACAAATAAATTATATAGGAAACAGCAGTGGTCCAAGCACAGAGCCATGCTGCACACCACTAGTCAACTGTTTTCTCTTGGATTCTGTTCCTCCATATACTACTTTTTGGTATCTGTCCATCAGCCACCCTTTTATCTATATCGTTAGTTTCACATTCATCCCTATTTGTTACAGTTTGTGTAAATGGTGTTCCTTGTGGTATCCTGTCAAACATCTTTTGCAAAACCCAGCAGTATCATGTAGCCATTCCTTTTATCAAATTCAGCTGTCACTCTGTAATAAAAAGTTAGTAGACTATTAAGGTATAACCAGCCCTTGACAAAGCCATGCTAAACCTCGTATAGTATCATATTATTACTCACCCATTCCTGAATTCTCTTTAAATTAAAAAACCTGGTCAAAGGTATTGCCAGTTCCCTTGCACATTCTCATAAAATGTGAGCTGATATCCCATCTGATCCCACAGCTACATTTGCATGGAAATTTTGCAATATCCTATATATCGATCTTTGTTCTCACATCAGTCCCTGTGACCTCTGCCACAACAATAACTTCACTTGGATGATGTACCCTTTGCAAAGTGCTCACTCAGTATCTCAACTATTTCATCTGCATCTCTCTATTACCAGCACTATTTAAAGTTATCCTTCCATAGTCATTCTTTCTCCTCCTTGCCACATAACAAATGAACTCTTTGCCTACTTGATTAATTTCTTCTCATAATCTGATTTTGCCTTCCTTACCATGCTGGTCACCTTTCTTACTTAGAAATTAGAAATAGTATAATTTTTTTTTCCCACCTAACAATGTGAATTTTATCCTGAATATGCAAATTACAAGAAATGGCTATTATTTACAGCCATTTCAGGGTAAAAGAAAATGGATTGCTAAAGATCAGTTTAGGAATGCCAGATTACTTAACCATAACAGACTACTGGGTTTAATACATGAATAGATAATAGTAAAATATATCGTGTACAAAATAAAAGCTTTTGGTAAAGGTGATGGAGGAAAGTTAATCAAAATGGTTTGGAATCAATATAAAATAAAGTGTTTGATGTGAATATTTTATCATAATTCATCTTATATTTTATGACATTTAATGGTGTAGGGAAGTCAACCAAATGGTTTGAAATCAATATAAAATAAAGTGTTTGATGTGAATATTTTATTACATCAAGAAAAGAATAATTTCTCAATGGATTAAAATTTCTCAATTCTTTATCAGGTTAAAAATGTTTTAAGAACAGTTCTTTAAACAACAGATCCTTTTGCTATTTGTGGATGTTTTATTCGTTTAGAAGTTGCTACAATTTGGACATTGTTTTTAAGCACAATACAAAGTTCATTCACTTCTGTTAAGTTGCAACAGATAAACTTTTCGGATTAACTTAATTATGAGTAAAGTTACTTGTGAGATATAGTGATCATCATATACTTCTAATGAGTATCACAGTACTCATTTCTGCATTGACATGTCAAAAAAACATGTTCAATTTCAGGCATACAGGACTGTAACAAACATTGAAATATAAATGTAGTATGATAGTGATTAAACAAGGAAATTATCACAATTAAGAGATGAATTCTGTATGCTGTCATGTAGCAACAAGTATTAAAATAGCAAAAAGATGTTGGTTCCTGTTCGATTGGTATTAGATATGAATAAAGAAAGACCATTCTAATGACTCAGAGTTCAATAACTTTTATATATGAAATACTATGAAGAAAATTGTGACATTTTATATAATATATAATAATAATAAAAGATGAATCGTGATAATGTCTTTTTTATCCTTACAGATTACATTTTAGGCAATAACAGAAATACAGGTAATATTACCTGCCTCGATCATCTGGAGTTGTGAACCCAATATGATTATTTACAACCAAATGAATAGAACCACCAACTGAAAAATGAGGGACATTGGCCATTGCTAAAGTTTCCATTATAATACCCTAAAATAAAATTTAAAAACACATTGTGCACAATATACTATGTGTTTAAAATAAAGTATTTTTTTATTTACTAAATAGTACTAAATGTAAGTAATTCAGTATCACTGAAGGTGTTCAATACATTATCTTGTAAGGGTATATTTTATATAATGTTTATATTGTCTCTTTCCATTGTTTTATTTTCATTTTTTATGGCAGTCCTCCAATCTAAAAAAACTGAATATCTAATAAAAACACTATAACAATGGGGGGGGGGTCCAAGAAATGGAAGTTCTTGGAAATACTGATTGTTCCATACAGCTAGGAAGAATGAATAAAGAGGGAAAACCAGTTTTACTTGGCTAATTGTAAAATAAACTAATTTAGTATTGTTGGTGCTATGTCTTGCAACGTTTAATCTGCTTTGATTGTTTTGAACAACTTGTAGTCAAAAAAAAAAAAAATCATTCATTTGTTTATCTCAATAATAATCTGGAAAATATTCTTCAACACAACAACAAAACAGAAGACAGCAAGAGAAAATAAAACTTTTCTCCATTTCTTCTACATGCATTACTGATGTTTTCAGAGTTAAATCACACATGGAGAGGTATTTTTTTATTTACAACAATTTTTCTTTTTCTTTACAAGGATACACTTTTAAAATGGTTATTCCACAGATCTATCACTAGTCAGTACATTTGATCAAATCTAATGTGGGGGAGGGCATTGCTGAGGTGATGATTTGCCAAGGAGTTTAGTAAGTTCTCCATATGTATTACTCAGTAAAGTACCCATTATCATATATTCCATTTCTCTCCCAATTTCAACTCGACTTTAGCAGTAATGAAAAGTCAAGCAAAGAGAAACAGAAAAAGGCAAATCTCCAAGAGCTTTCAAGATTTACTTTAAAAAAAAATATAACCTTAGTGCCAACCTAACTGGTGTTCATTTTTATCCACAATGTAACAAACTACAGCAACTTTTTCTGATGGAAACTGAAATCTCAGCTAATCATCTCTCCTTTCCTAATTACACACAACCACATGAAATTCCTTTATGTCTCAAAGGTGCAAGATGTTCACTCTTATATACCACATCTGAGAGTTTCTAACTTAGGATTTTCTCTTTTTTAACCTTCTCTGGATAAAAATCTCTCTTTCATTCCTATTCCATCAAATTCATTCATTTGCTCTCTCTCTACTACACTCTTAATGCTGCTAACTATTTTGAGCTTTCTGATTTCATTTCTTTAGAGGATGATTTTCTCAAGTTCAACTTTCTTAATAGCAAACCTGTCTTATTTGATTGTTTTAAAGCTTAAAACTCAAAATGGCTTTTCCAACTGCACTGATTCAGCAAAAAAGAGATGCTGAGGTATTTGTATGCAATGATCTTTACACAAATTGTTCACATGCTTACCTGAATGCCAGATAATCTTAACCACTTTCCAAAAACTCTTGATCTCTTCCTTGCTAGGGAGACCCATCTAAGAGTACTGTGGGTGTTGTTGGTTCACTAGGTAATTTAACTCACAATCTACACAGAACATTCACACAGTGAATATTCTATGCAAATGAGCAAAGAGCAATCATTAATCATCATAATTTCTCATTTCTTTGGTCAGATCACTGTATTTAATCTTCTGATTCCAAATATTTGCATTGAATGAATCAATGAATGCTAAATTTGGATTGCCACACCTTTCTAATGGAGTACTGGACAATCATGTTAATTTGAATGCTAGTAAAACAATCTTGTCTTATTTCTTGCAAAAAGAATTCTTTTCTTTTCTTACTTTTGACAACTCAAATTTCTGAAGAGATGGAATTCGTTCTTGCTATTAACATATTACAAATATTGCCTCCTCCACAAACAAGAAATTGGGTTATCTCTTATGCTCAAAGCATCATTTACATCTAAACACCTATTATTCTATATGAATTACATATCCTCCTGACAATGAATATTGTTCTCACATTTTGGTCTTAAGGTAACCCTAAAAGCTCCCTAAAAATATCTGACTTGGTACAGAGGAGAGGAATTAAGTTGGTTTCATAACCAACTTAATTCCTTAATTCATGATCCATTCCTCATCAGGTTCCTTCATTCTTCACACAGAAGTTCAGTTTTGGCTCCTTGCATTTTCTATAAATATTTTCCTGGTGTCATTATTCATGGAATTAGGACTGTTAATTCAGTGGCTCTTCTATATGCAGCAGGTGCACAACATTCCTTAACAGTTCAACTCCAAATTCATCACAGAATAAATTTCTTTTCTTCCTCATATTCATAGCTTCTACTATTTTGAGTGTGTGGGGAGGGGGAATTGACTCATTTTTTATACATTTACTCATTTACTGAAGTGTAAACTGTATGGAATTACTATAAAAAATTCTATAAACTTTGAAACTGAAAAACAATTAGTTAACAAAAAAAGAATGAAATTTATTGTTAACTCAAACTGATGGAATTTTCTTTTTGGAATCACTCACCGTTAAAAAGTTAATTTTAATTATTTATTATTATTATTATTATTTCATGACACCTCCAAGGAGTCTGAAGATCTCATCAAGAAAGAACACCTATTCTACAACTCTCCATCTCTACCCACTCCATTCACCAACTGCATTGACCCTATCATCAATGAACTTTGCCTGGAAGCCTACATATTAACCTTTCATTAGTGCTTTTGATAAAGGGTTTCTTTGGCCCAACGACTATTTCAAATTACGGAGAGAGAGATCCTATAAAGACAAAAACCCCTCTCGATGTTATGAAATTTTATGCTTGAAAGTTTCAGATGCATAAGAGCACTCAAAATCATTGTATCATAACTTGTAGGTTCTTTTCTTCTATAGCGAAAATTTGCACATACACAAAGAGAATTTTCCTCTTCCTTCTTCTGCCTTAATCTCTTAGACCTGTTGAGCCAATGTTCATTACAATGTGCTTTTTCACTGTTTTCATGGTCTGCCAACTGATCTTTTAGCACTAAGATTTCATTTTCTAATTAAACTGCCTTTTCACATTCTGTTAACTTGCTTTATTCATTAATGAGCATTCATTTACTGGCAGTGAAAACTTGTAAGGCACAAGTTTTGGATATTATCTCTTCATTTCTGATCAGTTTGGCATCTGTTTCAGATTAACAAGTTAAAACTTATCTTATATTTTTCTATATACTTGTCCTGATTCATCATCATCATCATTTATTCATGTATATATTTCCCTATTCATTCATGTATGAATAGGGAAATATATACAGAAATATTCATATAACAAAAACTCATGGAGATAAAGTCTATTAAATGAAAGTGAGCCAAGCTGCTGTTTTGTACAAAATGGTAAAATGTCAGATGGTTCATGAGCTTCATTTTTCAAAAAGAAGTTTGCTCATGTCATTATCAAAACTGTTTTCTTGGTCTTCCTCTATGTCCATTAGTGGAAGAGAGCAAGAACATTAAATGTAGGTGAAGGAAGACCGAGTTATTTTTAACTGTTGTTTTTTGATTTCTTCAAGAATAACAGTATTAGGAATGTGATCCTGCCCATATGCATCCTAGTATTTTTTGAAAGCATGGTGTCCCAAAGCTATTGATAATATTAACTGATCACTGAGTAGTGATGTTCCATGTCTGAGCACCATATGTAAATATGGCATGACTGGTGGTTGTCTTGATTACATTTAAAATGTTTATTTTTTCATATTGTTCTAGTTCAACATCCAAAGCTTGTTTGCTTCAAGTAAACTTGTCTTTTACTTCATTTTTGGCTATTGCTTCTCAGTTAATCTGAAATCCTAAGTATTTCAAATGCAAGTTTCAAACATGAGATTTTATGGTATTGGGAGGATTTTTACCTCAAATGATTCCTGCTGTTCTCTGATGAAAATCAATAGTTTAAATAAACAAAAAAAAAAGGGGGGGGAATATATCGGCTCTTGGATAAAATTAATTGTTTTTTAATTAGTGCAATACCAAGGCAGCCTCTCAGGCCAGAGGTTGTGTTCTCAAAAATAGATTTGATTCTCATTACATAATATTTCTGAAACTACTAAGTTTCCAAAAGAGTCCTGAAGTAGTTCTCAAATTTATAAATCTGCCCAGCTATTGAATACTGCTCTCACATATGGGGTGGGGCCCCTGAAAGATTCCTCAAAATGATTGACTCAATACAGAAAAGAGCAATTAGACTTATTAATGACCTATTTCTTACCAAATCACTCCTCCCCATTTTTGCACAGACATTTGGTTTCCGCAATACGTGTATTCTACAAATATTTCCATGGAAAATGTTTATCTGAAATAGCATCAATAATTCCCCCTCTTAGTACTAAGCTTGCTGGAACACATGCATATGCTGCTCAACATCCCTTCACAGTGCACCTTGAGACCCACAGAACGAGCTTCTTTCCCTCCTCCATCATCCCTGCAACTGCTGTATTATGGAACAGTCTTCCCCTGTTGTGTTTCCCAAGGAATACAATATACAGTTGATCAACCTCTAGTACTAATGTACTAGAGGTTGATCAACCAACCTCTCATGTATGGGATCAACATATTACAAAATAATAATAATAAATTGGCCTTTAACATTACATTCACCCCACTCAGATTCCTATTTATAATCTCTAATCCAGGTTCCCATTCTATCATCTAGGTCAAATATCCAAGGGATACTCCTAACTAACATCTGTCAGGTCAGGAAACCTATAGTAGATAGACATATTATATGAAAGTATGTTCTTTTCTAATTTCAATGTATATTCTTAGACCAGATTGTTTGTAGGTGAGAGGAAAAGCCTATCACCTCTATATGAGATCGTCTGCAGTTCAAAATGCTCTTTTATCCTGAAGAAATATTTCTCATTTTGGCAACAAGAATTAAATCTAGATCTTTTTCAACCAAAGGGTATGATATACCCTTTGGTTGAAAGGTTTGGAGCTCTGATAGTCTTTATATGGGAGTAAATTTCACTGTCCAGTGTCAGACCATGCTTCAGCTTATTGGGGACATGAAGTTGCTTGAAAAAGTTCCATGTTTGGTCACTAGAAAAGAGTTTAAGGACTATGTAAAAAATAAAAATATAAAATTAAGAAATAAAGTAGAAAAAAAAATTTAGTCCACCCATGGAACTAATGTACTATAAATTTGGAAAAACATTTTGTGGGTGGGGGGGGGGGGTCACATTTAAAAAAAAAAAAAATTAAGAAAAGAGCAAAGGCTAACAATAATAATAATAATGATAAATATCTGCTGGATTTCTGTTCAGGACAAGTATTATTCATTGTCAACAATATGCTCCAACATAAAGATATGCATAAATTGACTTGGAGAAAAGGCTCACTGACTATATTATTAAAAACAGTGATAGCTTCATAATAGTTCAGGACACAAGAGCATAAAGAGGATTTGATATAGGAAGTGATCATGATTGCCATTTAATTTTGAACAGGATAAAATGAAATTCATATTGAAAAGAAAAGTGTGTAAGAAAATTTTAAAAAGAATAGAAGTTGAGCAGGTTTAATTCTTTTTAAATCTGTAAACTCAAATAAACAAATATTAATCAAGAAAAATGAAAGTTTGAGAACCAAACACTGGTGATCCTGTGAAAGACCCTGCAGAAAATATTGATTGATTTGGCCAGAGAGGCATGCGGTAGGCAACTTCATCACATGCCAGAGAGGCATGTGGTGAAGTTGCCTACAAGGATTGAAAAATCAGAATTCCATGATGAATACAAGAAGTTAAAATAATAATAATAGTAAAAATAATAATAATATATCTGAACAAGTAAATCAGTATGTGTTCTGAGAGAATGCAGAAAAAAATGTAAGAGAACAAAGCAACATGTAAAACTAGATAAACAAAAGATATGAGAAAACTTTGGCTCTTATCAGGTAAACATACCAGGAAGGCAGCCAAATATTCTGGAGGTTAGTGAAAAAGTTAGAAATGGAAGACAGAATATTGTAAAAAGGAACCATAGATAATAATGGTGATATGAAAAATTTAAGAAAAAAATTGAAGATATAGACTACACATCTGGAGTAATCACTATAAAAAATTGATAAATGAAACAAGCAGTGACAGTACTAGTAAAAAAACATTCATGAAGAATGTAAGAGGTAGAAAAGGCCATCAAAAACACAAAATGTGGAAAGGCAACTAGAATAGATGATATTTGACCAAAAATGCTCAAGTACAGAGGTATATAAGTTTTACAGTGGCTATGCTTCATGATTCAGAAAGCCTGTCAGAGGGTCAAATTCCAGATGATTGGAGTAGAGTTCTCATAGTACCATCTGTAATAAGAAAACATTCTCCTGGTAAGTGTTCCTGGTAAGATTTATGCTAGCATATTTGAGAAAAGGCTAAGAAAAATTGTAGAAGGGAAAACTAGGAGAGTAACAAGCTGGCTTCAGGTCAAATAGAGGTTGTTAGGATCAGATTTTAATTTTAAAGCAAATAGTTGAGAAATCATAGGAATATAACAAGGATCTATATTTAAGTTTTGCAGAATTGAAAAAGACATATTTAAATTTTATTTTAAAATCATATTTTAAATTAAAAGACAAGGTACCAAGATAAAAGCTATTCAGAATGTTACAGTTATATGATGTGAAAGGGGACACTATAATGAACAACACATTCTATGTTTGAGCTGCACATTAGCTGTTAGAATTGAAGTACAGGAAGATAGTCTGATGTTAAAATTATTTGCGAGAGCCAGAGGTGCATATTATCTCCACTGTGATCCATCATCTATATGGATCACACTATGAAAACAAGTAGTATTAAATCTCATATCAAGATTGGAGATATTCATAATTTAGCTCTTCACTTTATGCAGATGATATTATACTATTAAATAAATCCAGTACAAGTCTGCAGGATTCCCTAATTAAACTGTTGTAATAAATTTGGTATGAAAATCAGTAATGAAAAAAATATATATAAATAAATAAATAAAACTATGAAAATAGGCAGAACACTGAAAACATCATCTGCATTCAGAATGAAGAAATGTAATTCATCAATATATGCATAAGATGTTCTACAGTATTTTTATTAAATTAAATAAATGTAATCTTAATCATTCTCTTTCTAATTAGCACTGTTTATGTCAGTGCAAGATAATTGAGAAAAGCACTAAATTAATTATTTATTCATATATATTATATATATTATTATATTATATAACAAATATTATATAACAATATGATTAATATATCATGTTTATGTGTAGTGCTAATTTTTTTAAAGGAGTGAAAATAATAGAAGATTTGGTTGTAAGCTAGTGTATCCAAACTGAATGTTAAAATTTAATGTTTGTGTATGTTTAAAATACATTAGTTAAAAAGACTTGTGTATTTTACTTACTTCATCATCCTAAATTAGAATTATGGAAAAACAATTGAAAAGTTAATTGTATTAAAATCATCAATAAATAGCCAACAGACACTGTTGACAAAGTTTGATAAGGAAGCAGATATAACGACTGAAACTACTTTACTTACATCAGAAATTATTATTATTATTATTCTTGTGTGACATCTCCGGAGAGTCCAAGGACTCATTGAGGGAGGACACCTACCCTACACTCTCCGTCTCCACCACTCAATCCACCAACTACAACGAACCACAATGAACCATCATCATCTACACCAATGCCATCTACTGTCCATCACTACCACTAGTATTTTCACTGACAATCCCAAACATACATGCCCATAGCAAGATTCGAATCTGCAGCCTTTTGGCTGGAGAGTGAATACTCTAACCACTTGGCCAACTAGGCTAGCAAAAAATATATATATTATTATTATGTGACACCTCCAGGGAGTCCAAGGACTCACCAAGGGAGGGCACCTGCTCTACAACTCTCCGTCTCCAGCACTCAATCCACCAACTAAAATGAACTGCAACTACCATCATCATCTACACTAACATCATCTACTGCCCACTACCATCATTAGTATTTTCACAGACAATCACAAACATCCATGCCCACGGCAGGATTCAAACCCGCAGCCTTTTGGCTGGATAGCGGATATGCTAACCACTTGGCCAACCAGGCTGGCATATTGCTTTTACTTAATGCCCATATTCTGATGGCAAATTTGTTAAGAAGAATATAGCTGAAGTTGTTGCAGTGTTAGATCCAGATAACAAAAAACTTCAGCAACTAATAGCACAAACATCAGCTTCATGCCCCACTACACAAAGGTGTATCTCCCAGATTCAGTGCTGATGTTGCAGGCAAATGAGAAATTCATTTTACTCCTTTCTTTTAGTGTTACACGGTGATCAGCATTCATTTTAGAAATTATGGACTTTACAACCGTGTTAAAAATAAATCTTTTACTATCCTGACGTTTTGATCTTCATATTAAGATCATCATCTGGAGCATATACAAATATACAGGACAAGCTAAGTTACATTACATACAGTAAGCTAGAGAAACAATGAATTCATCACAAGTTATTCTACTCGCATGACCTCTAGTGAAAAAAAAAAATAATATTTATAAACTACATCAAGCTAAATTCTATTTATGATAACATGAATAAACATTCTTTCTTACAGATAGTTTTCTTTCAGTAACAATGATGTCCTATTTTTAGCATTACAATTGTTATTTTTGATTTAAGATCCTGGATTTTCTACGGTTCTGTTTATAGTTGCTCTTAGAGAGGAAGGTTCCGTGGGTCAAATATATGCCTTCCATATGTTTGGGATTTTTAGACCATCATTATTGTTCAGATTGGGGTGGTTGGTAATAATCTCACAGGCTTCTTTAAATTTGTGTTCATACCATGTTTTGGTGTGATGTAGACAAATAGTGCTTTTCCATCAATTCTAAGGTGTTCAAGGGCATGATCAGAAACGCCAGCTTCACCATAATTATTATATTTAATGTGTCGTTTAGGTTCATTTTGTCTGATAGGAATTGTGAAGCCTGTTTCTCCTATATATAGTATGTTACAGGTGCAATAAATACGGTATACTCCAGGGTGGGCCAGCGGAGGGAGTGGGTCTTTGGATGAGTTGAGTAAGCTTTTTAATTTTGCAGGAGGTTTAAAGGTGGCTTTGAGGTTGTATTTTTGTAGTATTCTGTTTATTTTATCTGATGTCCCTTTAATGTAAGGAATGGTTATAGTTTTATTGTAGTCTGGTTCGTCTTTGTCTTTTATTGAGGTCTTGTAGAGAATTTTGTTAATAGTGTTTTGGCTGTACCCATTTTTTTGAAAAGTATTGCTGATGACTTTAAATTCGTCTTTCAGTGCCTGTTCACTGGAGCAGATCTTCAGAGCCCTGAAGATTGTGTTTCCAGTAAACAGTGAAGGAAAGATTGCCAGTAGGAAGACGTGTAACAAGTGTATCTAAAAATGGAAGTGTATTCTGTTTTTCAATCTCAATTGCGAACTATATGCATTTGTTTGTGCAAATGAGAAATAATTTAAAGAATTCTCTTGCATTCAGCTTAACTCTTGCTGAACTACAGACATATAAGACAACTCACAAATGGCTATATTTGTTCATTACATTTCCTCTGATGTAACTGTGAAAGAAGAGATGTTGGACTTAATGGAAGTAAAAGAAACAACTTATGGTTGACATTAAAAATGCAATATGCTTGACAGAGCCTTAACAAATGCTGATATTTCACTGGAAAAACACGGTGCTGCAACAGAGAACACCTGCAATGGGGGAAAATGCAGGATTAATTGAACTTATGAAAAGTGATCCCAGCTTTCCAGTTTTTCTCTGTTCATTGCATTATTCATCATGAACATCACTGGGATCAAAAGTCAACAGTTCAAAAATTTTATTGAAGATAATGTCTCTTTCTGCTGCACTGTGAGGTGCTATCAACCAGCAATGTCTTAAGTAGGTTGTGGATCTGGTGGTATCTGTTATTACTTTTCATGAAGAAAAGAAAGGATTCTAGACTCAACTGGAAAATGATTATTCAAAATGATTGAATAATCTACAAACTTTCAACTTGTCACTCCATGGGAAGGATAAGATTGTTTCTGATTTTACTCAGACAATTTTCAGCTTTCAGAATAAAATACATTTTTCAAAGAGACATACTGTCAAGAAACTTCAGCTTTCTCAATCTCAAAAGGAAAGTAAATACATTCCCTGATATTGAAATAAAAAGACCACAAACTGGAAAAATAGAAAGATAAATTACAAGGACTGCTTGATAATTTCCTAGACAGGTTTAAGGACTTGCAGAAACTGAAGCCCTGAATCCATTCATGGTTGAAGTGATCAATGATGGTTATCCAATTCTCAAAACTCTAGTTACAGAATCATCTGCTATGGAAACGGAACTAAGAGAATTATAGGAAGACCTGGGTAAGATGATCCATAAATTCTAGTCTACAATTGAGTTCTGGACACGTTCCAGAAATAAAATATCCTGAACCAGTGGCAGCTGGTGAAAATTTTAAGTGGAGATGCTGCATATACAAAATAAAAAAATAAAATAAAATAAAATAATTATTTTTTCCCTAATCGGTAACCAATTTATTAATAAACAAATTTACATATTAAAAAATTGCTTTATTAAAAATATTTCACCCTCACCATGAACAAACACCAATAATAAAAGTTTCGTATCTCACAGAAATAACATGCGCAAGCATCAGTGGCGCACCCAGGGAGGGGTGTTTAATAACAATGGTCATTCCATGAACATTCTGCCACTATTTTAATTTGTAGCAGCAGAATGATGAATAATAAAAGAGGGGTGAAGTGAAAAATAATATGGTTTTATTGCTTCCACCTTCCCTTGCTATTTTGTCAGATTTGAAGTGAAGATGTGTTATCCACATGACCACGTTTCAACCAATTGCTTGTTGTTTATTGATTTTTATTGTTGAAGGTTTTCCTCCTTCAAACAAGGCTCAATATATCTTCAGAAGTGTTAAATAATACTTAGACAAAATGTGTTTTGAGTTAACTCCAGTATTTATATATTTTTCGGAAATTGCACAAAAAGCAAGCTGACAATTGAGTTGAAATGCTAACTCTCTTCAACCGAATTCCAATAATATGTGAAATTGCCATAACAGCATTCACTATATATATATATATATATATATATATATATATATATATATATATATATATCTTAGTTTTAACACGTTTACGAATCTAATTAATAACAACAGTTTTTAGTTAGATGCTGTGTTTGCCGGTGCAACATATGGTTTTGCTTGAGTCTATATATACAGCATAGTTTCAGTATGAGGGGACATGCGATTTATTAATTAGTGTCGTTTTTATCCCAGTTGTTTCAAATTGCACTATTTGTTGAGAAATATATTACACAGACTGCTTATACCTTATTCACAGACATAATGAAAATACTTGTTTTTCTTGCCTTTGCAATATAGTGGCTATTTGGGGGAGGGCATGTTGTTTACTGCGGGAGCAAATTACTATCGCCCTGCTCTGAACATGTTTCAGCTTTTTTTCATTTGCGAGGTATATGCAAAACTTTTTAATTTCTTTTCTCGAAAAGTAAAATCAGGGTAAGAGTTATATGTGAGTAAGTATGGTATTTCAATTATGGATAAGTACATTGGTACCTTCTTTAAATGGAAAAATATCTCGGATGACAGTGATAATACAAAACGAGTTTGTAATTCCCATCAGTTGCAATGCGATAATATTAATACGCTTAACGAAAGGAAAGATTTACAGACTTGCTGGACACTCGACCAGTGGATCGCATTCAAAGGTAAATACAATTGTTTATATAATTAACGGCTATTTTAGCCTGTTTTTGATCAGAAGTGTCCCTTATATTTAATACATTGGCTAACATAACTCAAAAGAGGTATATATATATATATAATTTAGGACATTACGGGCGAGTGTAGAAGGCAATTATGGCAGAATAAAAATGTTGAAAAATTATGTACATACCTTGATTTTGGTTTAAAGATGCCTTCTAAATCCAAGCTCTTGTGGAAGGGGGGGGGGAAGAGAGGGAAAGAACATGGGGATGTACTTGGGACACGGGAAATAAGTTTGGGAACCCGGGTTACTATTAATAATATATATATAAATATATATATATATTATTTTGTTGTGGGGAGAGGGGGGGAAAAGAAGGGGAAGGGTATCCTTATGTGGAAAACTGGGGCAAGGGTTTACGGGGTGTGGACCGTTTCGGTCATCGTCTGACCATCGTCGGAACTTTGTGGGAATGACTCACTATATCTGTGACAAATAAGAAATTGCATTGTCATAATTGAAAAGGTACACAATTTCTTCAATACCCCTAAACAATTGTTTAGTTTGTAGGAACATTTTTCTGTTTTGTGACTTTTCTCCTTTTACGGTAATTATACCCACATTATTGTGTTATTATTCAACAATTGTTTACAGTTTTGAATGTGTATATAAAGTCAATATCAACAGTAGCCTGATTACAAACGTGTGATGAAAGGGACGGGGAGGTTTGGAGCTTCCCCGGATAGCATTCAAGAGGTAAATACAATTGATTTTTTTGTATAGGGCCCCCAAAACTTATTAGTTTAGAATTTAACCACTGGGAAAGGGTTTGTATCCACCTCAAAACTCTGAAACAGAATTTGGAAACATTTTCTGAATAACTTTTTATAAGAAATTTCTGATTTCACGATTCATTTCAGGCTTGCAGTCACGAGAACGACCTTTTGGTATCGAGAAAATACCAGTTAACTGAGCTTTCAAGTGAGAGTGAGCTTAAAATGTAATTCCGTGATCATGGTTTGGCTCGATTCTGGATCTCGCCTTCAGTGAGAAGTGAATTTCCAATTATTTGAAGAAGTCGAAAATCGCCATGCAGTTTTCTGCAACCTATCTTTGCGAGAAACGATTTTCATCACTCCTTCAAATAAAAACAAAATACAGAATTCATCTTAGTGTGTGTGTGTGTGTGTGTGTGTGTGCCGATCTTTGACTGAAGTTGACCAATATTGAGCCAGATATCCAGCAACTCTGCAAGGTTGAGAAGCTCATCCATCTCATTAAAAGTAAATAGTAACATAATTATATCATTTTATTTATTTGTTTAAATAAATAAAATGATATAATTAATTTTTTTAATTAATTATAATTTTTTATCTATATATCCGAACTGGTTGGCCGACTCTCCAGCCAAACGGCTGCGAGTTCGAATCCTGCCATGTGCATGGATGTTTGTGATTGTCTGTGAAAATACTGGTGGTAGCAGTTGGTGGTAGACAGCATTGGTGTAGATGATGATGATGATTGTAGTTGTGGTTGGTGAAGACGGAGAGTTGCAGAGTAGGTGCCCTTCCTCGATATGTCTTTGGACTACCTGGAGGTATTATGTAATAATAATATCGACAAGCTTTATATGTTCATTGTGCATCACATAGTTTGAATTTGGCACTTGGAAATACTATATCTGTGACAAATAAGAAATTGCATTGTCATAATTGAAAACGTACACAATTTCTTCAATACCCCTAAAAGACAGGACGTCCTTGTTGTTTATAATATTATAATATTAATATCTTTTAAGATTTATAATATCTTTATTTAGTTTGCAAAAAATATTTGCATGCACCTTACCATTGTCTAAAATAATGCAAAAAATCTGAGAGTGACCTCTTAATTGCCCTAAATTTTGTTGATGATGTTGTGGCTCAATTAAATACCGTTCGTGAAACACCAGATTCTTCATTTAAAGATATTTATGATGAAGCATGTATAAAAGCCAATAATTTTAATATTGACATTAAAAAGCCAAGGACTTCATCAAAACAAACACTGTCCAATGTTCCAGCCGATTCTGTAGACGAGTATTTCAGGAGAACTATTTCATTCCATTTATTGACCAAATATTGACTCAACTTCACGAACATTTCACTCGGCACTGCAACATTTTGAAATATATTTTTTTCTCTTCTACCAAATGGAAAAGATGCTCCAACAGCAAGTGCAATGGAAGATTTTCGTCAATTGTGTGAATTTTATGCCGGTGATTTGCCTTAAGAAATTTGAAAAACCATTTGCAATAGCTCCATCCAAAAATGCAGTTGATGCAGTTTCAAAGTGTGACAAAATGATAAATCCTAACATCTATAACTTATTAAAAATATGTGCAACGCTTCCGGTAACAACATGCATCAGTGAAAGGTCATTTTCTAACTTACGCCTTTTAAAAACCTATTTAAGATCTACCATGACACAATCACGATTGAATGGACTGGCTTTGCTATATATATACACACAGAGAGAGATTAATGTAACCACGACTGAAATAATTCAAGAGCTTTGTAAAAAGAAAAGAAAACTGGATTTTATTCTTTAAATAAATTTTTATAATCACCTAATGAATTTTATTGAATGAATGAAATTTAACGAATTTTAGTTGAACTGATAAACATATTTTTAATGCAAATTCATTGTATTAAAAATATTTTATCCGTTCAACTCGCCACCCCCCAAGATTAAATCCTGGGGGCGCCACTGGCAAGCATACAATACACTGCCCAAGCGAGCAGTGTCAGAATGACTTGTAACATGCAATCACAACAGCAAATGAATATCAGCAAGTCTGGCTGCATTTGGCCAAACGCGATAATTCTGACACTGCGTTAGATCGCAGTGTATTTGTTTTGTGTAATGATAATTGAAAAAATATAATTCTTTTCATATTTTCAACAGTGACACTCATCATAATTCAGCCTTGTATCTATAATAAATAAATACATTTTGAAAAATTATGGAGACAACTACTGTGTTTGAGTAAAACTTTAGTTCAATATAAACCAAAATCCACATTTCGACCTATATATCAAGGTCATCTTCTGGAGCATATACATATATACAGAGAAACAAGCTGCACTACAATCTACATGGTTTGTTAAAGTTGCTGCCCAATTGTTACAAGAATTATTGGCCTGACCTATGGTGGGAAAAAAAAACTTACTATATCAACGTTAGAGTCCTATTATTAATATTATCTATTGGTTGTAAAATTTCATTGGGAGCAACAACAAGTCTATATATATATATGATTATACATATAAACCTTATACATATTATATATATTCTACATATGCATTTAATTTATGCATTTAATTATACATATAAAGAGATGCAGAGACAGTAACCTTATTCCTATCTGCATCAAGCTGAAAAAGAAATTTATGTCCGCTAAAGCACTTTGTATATATGACCACACATAGAAAGCAATACTTAGAGAACAAACCCAAACTGCCCACCAAAACCTAGCAATAACTCAAAATTACGTTTCAAAATTGCAATCCGAACTATCGAGTTATCTAAATCCAGATATTCTACAAGTACTAGAAAGAATTACTGACAATACGGCCAAATATATCCTAGAAAATAATAAAGGAAAACTTAAAGCCAAATGTCACATTTTGAAACGACGGGGAAATATTGCTGCCAAATCACACGAACCTAAACAATCAGGAGATTTCCTCCTCGGTAAACAGCTCCAACAGTGAACAACAAACAAGGGAGAAAAGGAGCGACCAACCACCTGCAAGCAAGAACCATGTGATCAACTTATCAAGCCACACCTTAAATAGCGGCCAACTTGCACTACTTGGTAAAGGCCTGAACTACGCATTAGCACCTAAAACAGTCAATAAATTGGATTTTATCTACCACATAGAAAGAGGCATTAGGTCCCTACCCAATAATATAGCCAATAAAATATGAATAGAAACCAGCGATGTTCTGAACAATAAGAAAACCATACATAACAATCTTACAAAAACGGAACTAGCAATCAAGTCATTGAAAGCCAATCAGGACATAATTATAACAAAATCTGGTAAAGGCAATGCCACTGTCGTCCTTGACAGGTCAGCATCCATCCATCAGATGAATCAACTAGTCTCCGATAACAACACCTATCAGCTGGTAAACTATAATCCAACAAACAGGATAAAGAATAAAACAGAGAAATTACTTAAGTCCGTCACTTCATGGCCATCAGACACAGTTAAAAAACTTATACGCCCGCTCTCCCAGAATATATGGTGTCCTGAAAGTACACAAACACAAACAAAATGTGCCGCTTTGACCTATTGTGGAAGGAATAGATAGCCCTACTTACCACTGAGCCAAGAAATTAGCATCAACACTCAAGGAGTTGGTGCCCCTCCTACATAAAGAACACATGACACTTTATAAACAAAATTAAAAACATAACACTCGACAAAGTTTTGACGTTTCTGCCATTTTCACAAATGTCCCAATCAATGACACAATCCTTCTCCTACAGAACAAATTTCTGCCCGACATTACGGCCCTCTTTATCTACGTAGTACATTCTGGTTACTTCGTGTGGCAAAATAAATTTTACCTACAAAAAGAAGGTACGGCCATTGGCTCACCACTATCCCCCCCCACCAATCGCTAACTTCTATATGGAAACTTTTGAGCAAAGTGCTCTTGATTCTACCACTCAAAAACCTACTGTGTGGCTTAGATACGTTGACGATGTGTTCATTATCTGGCCACATGGGTGACAAACACTAAACACATTCCTTAGCCACCTGAACAAACAACATGAACGCATACAATTTACGATCGAAATTGAAAATCAGAACTCACTCCCATTCCTGGACACAGTGGTCACACATCTTCCTTCACGCAGTCTAGCCTTCACGGTCTACCGCAAACCGACACTCGCTGGCCAATACATACCACCATCCATCACAAAAATATGGAGTCATTAACACCGTTAAAAACAGAGCTATAACAATTTTCTATAACCAGCAAGCTCTGAAACAGGAGCTATTAATCATCAGCGACACATTTATAAATAATGGCTATAACAAACATACTATTAATAAAGTACTTCATAAAACATCATCAAAAAAGAATCTAGATTACAGTAATACCATAGCCATCCCATATATTAAAGGGTTATCAGAAAAAAATCAACAGAATCCTACACCAATATAATCTCAATTATACTGGTGTAGGATCATGCTCTCAACACCTTACACTAAATTGACTGGAAAAGTACCCACTCTTTACATCATCCAAAAACCTAGTATGAAAGAAAATTTAAGGCAGCCTGCGAAATTCTGATAAACCACCCAAACATCAACAATAATGGTGGCATGAAAATTCCAAGAATCTGGATGACACACATTCAGCCTACTTAATATTTAGTATCCAGCATACTTCAGGACTCTAGGCAACCTTCAGCTAGTATTGGAAACCATCCCATACCAACTGGTTGGAATATATATGTATAATCATGATGTTTGTATGTATATATGTATAATCTTTATATGCATAATCATCTGTTTATATGGATAATTAAATGCATATGTATAATCATATATATATATATAGACTTGTTGTTGCTCCCAATGTAATTTTACAACCAATAGATAATTGGTTGTAAAATTACCACTGATATTAATATTAGGACTCTAGCGTTGATGTAGTAAGTTTTTTTTTTTTTTTCAACAGACGTCAGGCCAATAATTATTGTAACGATTGGTCTGTAACTTTAACAAACCATGTAGATTGTAGTGCAGCTTGTTTCTCTGTATACAGTATATACGAGGGCTGTTCAATAAGTAATAAGACTAATTTTACTGTCGCAAAATCACTCATCACAATATTAATTTCTGTGGAATAAAGAAATGTTGCTGTCTGTATTAACAAAAGAGATTGATAGATGGCGTATATAGGCTGATGTGCCAGAGTGTCACATGACTAAACGCAAGCTTGTTTCAGTGCGCCTACGAGCCGCGACCAGTTGTCGAAATGGAAGCGTCCTTGGAACAGCGTTATGCGATTAAATTTTGTGTGCGTTTGCAAAAATCAGCATCGGACACTTTTAACATGATACGCGAAGCTTTCCATGATGAAGCAATGTCGAGGGCCAGTGTTTTTCGCTGGTATAAAACTTTTAAGGAAGGAAGGCAAAATGTGGAAGATCTTGAACGTGAGGGAAGACCTTCAACGTCCATCACAGAGACAATGATCAACACAGTAGCGATTATCATCAAAGAGGATTGCAGAATTCCAGTACGCCAGCTGTACGTTGTCCTGAATATTTCTGTGGGAAGTGTTCACTCAATCATGGCTGAAACGTGTTGGGACTGAAATGTGTTTGCGCCCAATGGACTCCCAAACTCTTGACACTGGAGCAAATGCAGCATCTAGTGGATGTGTGCACAGAATGGAAAGAAAGACTGGAACAAGAAGGCGACAACTTCTTAAAACGCATCATTACAGCAGATGAAACTTGGTTGTATCATTATGACCCTACAATGAAACAACAAAGCAGTGAATGGAAGCATCCGTCTTTGCCTACCCCCAAGAAAGCAAAAACTGTAAAATCGGCTAGTAAAGTTATGACCATAATGTTTTTTGACTACGAAGGCATTGTTTACCAACACGCTGTAGAACAAGGAATACTATAAACGGCTCATACTATGCGGATGTTTTATGGACAATGGTACAGCACGTCAAAAGGAAGCGTCCACTGCTGAAGAATGGCTTCTTATTGCACCATGATAATGCAAGGCCACATATTGCTGGTGGTGTAGTGGACGTTTTGCAGAAGAACAACATAGATATCCTACCATACTCTCCATACAGTCCTGATCTCACACCGTGCGATTTCTGGCTGTTTCCTAAGCTCAAGAAACCACTAAGAGGCCACCATTTCAAAAGCAACAAAGTATGTGTAAAAGCTGCAGAGGCGGTTTTGAAAGAACTCTCAAAAAACGGACTTTCACATGTGTTTAAGAAGTGGATGCAATGTTGGGACAAATGCATCGCATCTCACAGTAGTTACTTCGAAAAAGACCATGTAAATGATGACGATTAAAGGTAATCTGTTTTCTGTATAAATATAGTCTTATAACTTATTGAACAGCCTCCGTATATATGCTCCAGAAGATGACTTTGATATAAAGGTCAAAATGTCGAATGTGGGTTTTGGTTTATATTAAAATTTGAGTAAAAATTAAAGTTTTACTCAAACACGGTAGTTGTCTCCATAATTTTCCAAAATGTATTCGGATCACCGTGTAAGCCTAAAAGAAAGGATAATAAATAAATAATTATATGTTATTTTAACAGAATAAATAAGATTTGCAAAAAATAGTCCACCCTCACCACGAACATGCACCAATAATAAAAGTCTCGTATCTCACAGAAATAACGCGCGCAAGCATACGATACACTGCCCAACCGAGAAGTGTCGGAATGACTTGTAACGTGCAATCACAAGTGCAAATGAATATTGGTGAGTCTGGCTGCGATTGATCGAATGTAATAATGCCGACACTGCGTTAGATCACAGTATATTTGTTTCATAATCTAAAGCATTAATCGAACAATTCCAATTATTAACTATTCAATTACTGTCGAAACATAAGCTGTAACCTTTAACATGTTGTGTCGCATTTATATAATGTTGTAAGCATTGTTATTATTTATAAACACAAACAAAATTTACATTTTTCTTTTTTTCTTGGGGGTGCTGCAGTGTCGCAGTGCTTATGTACGGGCCACCACTGTCTTGAACTGAAGAAAATCAGTGTGCGACTCATCAGTTTTCAGCACAACACACTACTGTTAATTACTGCACTCTGTAATGAAGTTTGTGAAGTCAAATTGACACCAGATGGAGCTAGTTTGTACAGCCTTGAAAACATATCAGGCAGATTTTCAACAGCTCACAGCCAAAATGGAGATTCACAAGACTTCTACTAGAGGTAAATAGCTTGATAACTGTTTGTGTCATATAAAGATTATAAGACTATAATTTTGTAAGGTGGTATCTAATTAAGACATCTCTAATTTTATTGGTTTACAATTTTCCTCCATATTTTGATCAGATATTTACTAAGACAAATAAATATCATTAAAAATATCTGTTTTTACCCATTTCCTTTTTATTTTTGACAATCTTATTTAATTATTATTATTATTCAGGCCTCCATGGAATCAAGAGACTCATCATGGGAGGGCCTTCCTAGGAAACACAAAGTCTATCATACCACTCCTTGAACTCATTGACTGTTCTTATTCTCACCACTTTTTCTTAGATGTTTCCATAGTCAATACTGTATTAAACATGCTCAATATAGTTAAAACAATGATCAGTCAGGATTTTGTAAACATTTTGTATGTATATATGTACTTTGTGATTTTTGAAACTAATACAAATTAACAGTTTAAAAACTACATACATCAATAAATCCATAATAAAGTTTAACAGTATAACACCAAGAGGAAACAAAACAATACGAATATTTTGCTGGTTTTCTACCCAACATCATCAGACCACAATGAAACAGAGAAGCGCATAGCACTAAACCAATTCATTGTAGAAACAACTTAAATTTAAACTGACACCTAATGTTCATACAAGGCGCCTTCTATGGTAGAAAGTTAATTCAAAGAAATCCAGCTATTAGATCTTAAAATGATAGTCACCAAGATCTTTGGTAAATTAATGCCACCATACTTGATGAGGCTGGGAGAGTGCTTCATAGCTTATGCTGATTCTAAGAATAGTCTATCAAACCTGAAATGACTTTTATGTATTAAAGAATAAAAATGTTTTTTATAATCCCATACTGTTGAGGGGAGGTGACTGCTAATGAATGTCACTAGCAGTCACACCACCTTTATCTACCTGTATGTGTAAGTTTTCTGTAAACAGAGAAAGCCAAGGGTCCATCAGGCTGGCATGTAATCAGAAGGTCAAGAAAAGGGGAGACCCTTTTCCAAGGTAAACCTGATCCCGGGGTGTTGATTGTTTAAGTGTGTTGAGAAATTGTGGAGTATATCCGGGCCATGCAGCCAAATGGCGAACATATCATCCAAATAGCATAACCAAACAGTGGGTTTATGTGAGGCAGAGTTTAAGGCTTTTTCTTCAAAGGTCTCCATAAAGAAGTTGACCAGGAATGGAGAGAGAGTGGAGAACCCATCTATCTGTTTGTAGAATTTACCTTGCCAAATGAAATAGCCATGGGGGGGGGGGTCTAGAGTTAAGGTTTTAGTCTGTTAGTCACTTCCACAGGCCAAGAGGTAACCTTCTTAAGGAGCCTATAGAGTGTTCTGATTTGGGTGATGGTGAACTGAAATAGGGCTGAAATATTGGGAGGAAATTTGGCTTGGATGAGATCTCAGGTATATTTCAGTGGGATATTGGTGAATAAGGAGAGGATATCAAAATTGACCATTATGTCAGTGTGTTGGAGCAAGAGGTTTTCTATACTGGCTTTAAAGTGGGCCGAGTTTTTTTCATGTGTGTGAAGGTGTGTTGCCAGTATATGTGTGAGCACTTTGGCTAATTTGTATGTGGGGCAATCAATGCCATCCACAATGGAATGGAATGGTGCATTTTGCTTATGGATTTTTGGTAGTCCATATATCTGGGAGGGGGGGTCTAGAGTTAAGGTTTATCTGTTAGTCACTTCCACAGGCCAAGAGGTAACCTTCTTAAGGAGCCTATAGAGTGTTCTGATTTGGGTGCTGGTGAGATCATATTCTATAGGGAGGCAGGTAGAACGATCTAAAAGGAAAGAGGCAAGATTACCTGTGTAATCTGATTGGTTTAGAACTACAGTGGCATTTCCCTTATCCACTTTAGTAATTACTTTCTTTTGTTGTTGTTGCTTTTCATTTCTTGCAGAGTTTTGAATTCTTCTTTTGATAGGTTGCTTTTTGGTGGTTTGGCTTGGATAAGAACACTGGCTACACCCAGTATGATACTGTTGGCAATATGGTTGGGAAGGCTATGGATACCTTGTTCTTCCTGTATCATTATTTCTTCTGCAGAGATTTCTTCTCCTTTAGGAGCTATAGTGAAGTTGTGGCTACGTGCAAGTGCGCTGATTGCTTCAGAATTCAGGGTAAGGGATGGTAGTTTTATTACTGTGTTGAGAGGTAGTTGAAGTTTGGAAGCTGAGTTCTTTTGTAAACTTGCAAATTTCTTTATGTGATGACATCGTATTCTTTGAAATTATTTTTCTGCTGAAGCGTTCGAGACGACAAGGATAGTCCAAAGATCGACATTCAACATACTTCTACAAGCTCTACTTCTAGTGCACAATTAGCTTTGTTGGTGTCAGCCCAGAGAACATGGGTGGCGGCAATCTGCTCCCATAGAAGAGCGAAGCTTGTGCGTCTGTATATGCAGAGAGTTCAGTGATATAGTTAGTGGGATAGAATGTGTAGGATATAGTGTGTTCAGGAGGGACAGAGAAAATAAAATGAGGGGAGGAGTGTTATTGATGATAGCTGATGAACTGTAGCCAAAGAGAATAGAAATGGTAGTGTTTGCACAGAGCTCCCGAAAAGATAGGTATTATTTTGAGAAAAAATTGCCAATACTGATTTAATCTTAATGTTTGTTTTTGGTAACTTGGTCTGTCCATGTGATTTTGGTGTGATTTCCACTTTATTTAAACTAGTAGTTTAAAGATACGATTGATAGTGTAGCACATGGCGGCAATGCGACGAAAAACAATGGCGACCAAAACTTCCCAGTCTTTGTTCAAAAACTTTAATGTAAGGGAATTCGTCCAGTGTAACGTGTGTGGGATGTATGCTTTCCCGAAAGAGGCTGGAGTCTGGATAGATAACGATAGTAGTGGGAGACTGTGCCAAAAATATAAGGAAAGTGAGGAATTGAAGTGTGTCATGAGATAGTTGTTGTAGAAGAAAGCCAGAATGTGAGAGAAAATAGTGGTTTGATAGTAAATTGCGATGTTGTACAAGATAGCAATGAGAGTGGTGATGAAAGATAAAGAGTAAAGGTAATTATACAGAGAGAGAAAATGGTTTGAATGATGAAAAAAATTAGAAATTAGCTGTAATGAGTGAGATCGCACGGTTATGCGGAGTAATACATAGGGCAAAGTGGAAGTTGGAGCGACTGCAAAACTCTTTCCTGAGTGCAACAGCTAACAGAAATAAGCAAGTGTATGAAAGAAAAAATAAGCGTATGACTTAGGAGTGTTTCAGAAATGAAGGAAAGAGTGTTGCAGGTTGACGCATTAGTAAGAGGTGTGATAGATGAGAGTTTGACTAAATCATACTTACCAGGTGCGAAAATTAAGGATGTAAGTGACAGTATTAGAGCGCAAAAGCAATGATAGAAATAACAGTCGTAACAGGAACGAATGATTTGAAAGGAGATAAATTTGATATGAGAGAGGACTTAAAGGAATTATTAGAGGTAGCGAAAGAAAAGAGTGATAGAGTTAGCATAGTGAGTCTGTTGCTGCGGTATGACAGAGAGGAGTTTAGAAGGAGAGCCATAATCAGAAATGACTTTATGTGCAGGTTATGCAGACGGTGTGGTGTGGAGTTTGTGGACGTGTGGAGTGAGTTTGATGGGTGAAAGGATTTGTACAAGATGGATGGCTTACATTTGAAGGGATTTGGTGTGCAAAGACTGGAAAAAGTGTTGCTGAGTGAAGTGAGAGTGGATGTGCAAAATCAGGGAAACTAGAACTATTAAGGAGGGGGAGGAAGTGGATATACAGAATCAGTGAGGCAGTTGAGTGTAAGAATATATATAATGAGCCCGAGCCAGTACGAAGGACAGGAAATCAGAATGGGATAGTTAGTATAACGCATCAAGATAGGGGTGGGACAAATGGACCACTGCATTTCATGTATACTAATGCCAGGAGTATTAGAAACAAGAAGGAAGAATTTTTGGCCTTGGTTGGCTCTTCCTGGCCACAGGTTATTGGCATTAGTGAAACATGGCTGACAGAAGATGATATAATTAGTGGGATAGAATGTGTAGGTTATAGTGTGTTTAGGAGGGACAGAGAGAATAAAATGGGGGGGAGGGGTGTTATTGATGATAGCTGATGAACTGCAGCCAAGGAGAATTGAAGTTGTATTGCAGGATAGTGAAAAGAGTTCATTTGAGGCTATTTGGTGTGAGATTGAGACTAACGGAACAAAATGTACAGTTGGGGGCTACTATAGACCAGGTGATGGAATAGATGGTGGAGATAGTATGCATAGACAAATTGATGAAATGAGTGGAAGGAGGGTAATTATTATGGGGGCTTTCAACTATGATAACATTGATTGGAAGGAGGAGAGGATGTAATGGAAAATACTAGGGGGTTCGAGAGTGCTTGACCTAGTAATAGCATCTGAGAATTTGACTGTAATGAATATGACCATGTTGCCACCTATTGGTGAGAGTGATCATAGGGACTTGACCTGGGAGGTGGCTAAATGTGTGAAATTTTCGATTAAGACAGGCTACATGTGGAATTACCATGCTGACAAGTATGACAAGCTTAGGAGATTGCTTGGTTCAGTGCCATAGCATGTAAAACTGCAAAGGGCTGGATGTTGATAAGGCATAGGAAGCGGTCAAGGAGCATTTGCAGGAGGTTATGGCTGACTGTATACCTAGAGTCCGAATAGTAAATCATGTAGGGGTTAAACGGATAAATAACACCATTAAACTTAATTTGCAAAAAAAGAAACAACTGTGTAAGGAATTTAAGGAGAAAGGTGACCTGCAGGCACATGACCGGTACAAAGCGCAAACCAGAAGGGTAAAGAGTGTGGTAAAAAAAGCAAAAGGATTATGAAAGGAAATTAGCCATGCAAGCTAAAAGAATCCCAAACAGTTCTTTCAATATGCTGCAAGTAAAAGAAAAAACTGTACACGGCAGAATGATTTTAAGGAATGCTGATAGTAGGGACGTCACTGAATCAGTCGTTATAGTGGAATTACTGAGTGAGCACTTTGCAAGAGTATATCATCCAGTGGTGACATTGAAGGAAAGAAGGAGCCATTAGTTTATATGGGAATTGTGGTGAATGAAGTGGAGATGAATAGTCTATTACAGAATCTTAATCCATCTGTGGGATTGGATGATATACCAGCATGGGTCTTATGTGAAGCGGCTAAAGAATTGACAGTGCTCTTGACCATATTGTTTAATCTGAGTCTCGGGTCTGGTTTAGTCCCGAAGGGGTGGAAAGAAGGGAAAATAGTTCCACTATTTTCCCTTCTGCATGTGGGTGCTATTTGTCAAGGTCCTGGAGAAAGTTGTCAAGGGAAAAATACAGGAATCGATTCATGAAAATGAGATACTGTATGGGGCGGGGGGCAGCATGGTTTTGTGAATGGTAGATCATGTCTCAGTAACTTGCTCAGGTTTTATAACACAGGGATGGCTGAACTGGATAAGGGTAAAGGGTTTACAGTGATACTGCTGGACCTTACTAAGGACTTTGACAGGATATCACATGGAATTCTAATCAGTAAATTTCAACATATGGGAATGGATATAGGGTTGGTGCGATGGATAGGAGGGTGGTTGATAGAGAGATACCAGAGAGTAGTTTACTCAGGAGTAGAGCCCAAAAGACGGCCTGTGACTAGCAGTGTGCTGCAGGGTTCTGTTCTTGGACCACTGCTGTTTAATTTGTTCATTAACGATATAGGGAAGGAACTGAGAGGAACGGTTCATTTGTTCGCTGATGATGCAAAGTTGGGTAGGGCAATAGTGAATGCAGAAGATGTCAAAATTTTGCAG